>NW_023276806.1:20516450-20846450 GCF_003668045.3 Cricetulus griseus
AGAGAAGTTTCTTTTTTTGAGAAGTACATTTACCTGTGGGTTTAAGGATAAATGTTTAGAATGCAGTTAGGCATTACTTACATTGGTTTAGAGAAGTGGTGGGTGTAGGTTTTTCAGATTTATGACTTCCCAGACCCAAGAAGTTGGTGGCTAGGTTTTTAGTGCAAGGTGTGATTTCCCAGTTGTTGAGACTGTCTTAAATCCAATTAGAGAGCTGTTGGTCACTGCCTCCATTTCATCCTTTGGGCCATCATGCCGTGTTGGCCATTGTTGTGCTTCATAGGCATCATAGTAGGGTAGCATCCTTCCCTTAGAAGCATGCTTGCACCTGGTGGTAACATGAAAGCTAGTCCTTAGGGAAGAGGCTTTCAGGTTAGATAAAACTCAGATCTCTGGGTTCTATGTCCAAAGAGCATGGTATCTTCAGCAGTAAGGACTTAGCTTCAACCTCTAGGAGGCAACAAGGACAACATTCTGTAATGTTTCGGGAGTCTATTGGACATCCCTGACAAACAACTTGTAAGGGGCTTCTCATTCATACATAGTCTTGGGGGTTCAGTAGTGTATGGTTTTTGGGGTAGAGGATAAGTATTACCAGCGCAGATGAGAAATTTTTATTTACATTATATATGTGTACACATAGATTTATATGAAATTTTAGGTAAGTAAATAATAGTATAATTCCTTATGACCTTTTCAGATACCTTTACTGTTATTTTTATCCCTTTTCCTTTTGCTTCTTTGGTGTTGAGACAGGGTCACACTAGGTAGTAGTGGCTGTCCTGGAACTTACAGACATCTTGCCTACCTCTGCCTCGCAAGTGCTCCGATTAAAGCCATATGCCACCATGCCAGGCTTCCTTTTACTAATTCTTTGAGAATTTTGAATGTGCATACGATGTATTTTGATCATTTTCACTCTTGCTCCTCCCTCTAACTTTTCTACCATCTAGTGTTACCAACTTCATATCTTTTGTGTGTCTGTGTGTAGTTAATGACTGAATCTAATTTGTGGTATCTATATACTTGCGGGGGTGGGGCCATCCACTAGAATGTGATCTACCTACCAGGAAATATACCCATAAACAAAACTGACTCTCTTCTCCTAGTAACCAAAATTGCCAATGGCTTCCCAACTAGAGGTTAGAACTTGTGAGCTCTTCCTCCTCCATTCTGGAATGGTGGCTGCCTTGGTCTTGTCAAGTAACCAGAGCACTGTGACTTATGACTGCATCAGTCCTGTCATGTCAGAAGCCCTTGACAACTTACGACACTTAAACATTTCTGCCCTCTCCTTCTCACTGTTGGCAAGGGGTGACACACATGTCCCAATTCTGCCTGAATATTCTAGTCACTTGATCACTGTGCTTTGGCTGCCTCTGAGTTCTGCATTAACATTGTTGACTGCACAGAGAAACTGCATTGATGAGGACCGAAAGCTTCATCAAACTGTGGTAGTTTGATACTATGTCAGTTTAGCAAAATAAAAGCAGACTCACCCCTGGAGCCTGTGAGCTCTCCAATTTTGGGTTCTAGGTCAGTTTACAGTGCCAGGCATATGTTTTCTCCTACATCGCAGGCCAAAATTTGAAGCAAAAAGAAGTTGTTTACTCTGATAACCTTTGTGCCATTATCCCTTCCTTGGGCATATCTTGCCAGGTCACTCTTTATTGTAGCTCATGGGGTTAGTAGCTGGGTAAGACGACTGATTGGAAAGCTTCCTCCATACTGGCTGTTTCATGGTACTGAAATACATGTGGTTTTCTTCTTTGTTTCCTCCCATCCTGAGTTTAGTGTCTGTCAATTTTTAAAGATAAGAATTAGAAGATTTGAATAACTCACTATGTTTTATAGAATACATTATGCTTAAGCAAGCATTCTGTATAAATCTCCGATCTAAATTAACAACATTCACTCATATAAACACTTTGATCTCACTTTTTAAATATTTTTAGTAAATATATGAAGGCCACCAGCCAAGAAATCAGCCTGTTTGTTCTGGTTTCATTTGATTCTGCTTATAGCTACATGACTTTTAGTAAATGCTTGTTGAATTCTAGTATGGTTACATCATTTTCATTTTGGAATTTAAAACAATGAGCTATCTGTGGTTACCTAAACATTTTGGAGTTTGAGTCACCTTGCAAGAAGAGCAATAGTTTAAAGACCCAAAGGCAAGAAATGTTTCATATTGATAAGCAAATCTTGTTGATTTTATTTCATTTTAGAGCATGAGAACTGCACTTCTGAGCTGGGGGCTAATGAAGGGGGTAGTCTGTGAAACAATCCCAGAGTGTTCATCCACTTAAACTCCTATTCCTGAAGAGTTGGGGTGTCTTCATCTGCTTCATTGTGTATTCCCAGTCACTTGCCTCTTGATAAGTAGCTCATAATAAAAATCACCAAGTTGTTTGTGTAACATATAACTTTGCTAGAGAACCCAGCTTTATCTTTTGAGTAAACAGTGTTTAGTTCCCCGATGCTAATCTTATTGACTTGGTAAATTCTTAGTTTATTTCTTAGCCCTTTTCTTTAGCTAGTTCTATTGTTTTTTTTTTGGCTTCCACCTAGGTTGTAATTCTAAGCACATTGTTACTTTGTTTAAGTTGTTCATGTAACTTCTATAAACGGGAAGTCTTTTGTGTCTTCATTTGGTGGTGTGTCTGTCTTTAGTAGTAGCAAAACTAGCTTCTGCATAAGGGACTGAAACACCAGATACTTTTCAAAAGCTTCACTAAATTTACTCTTAATGAATGTAGATTTGTTGCTGTGGGGAGCAATGGGGGGGAAGGGTATTGTTTAACTTATTCATAGTGTTATCTAGAATAGATTTTACTTTTTTATCCCATTATCAAATGAAGAAAAAGAAGCAGTTTCCTGTGCAAGCTAAATTCAGTTGTTTACTTTTATCTATACTGCAATTCTTAGTTGTTGTTTCCATGTCTTATGAATGTGTACAACTAATACCAATGATACACTACACTTTTTATGCAAGAAGCAGAGCATTTAGGAATATATGAAAGAGGGCTAGAGAGATGACTCCACAAGCAAGAGCACTTGTTGGCAGAGGACCCAGACTCAGTTTCCAGCATTCACATGGGCCGCACTGCCACTCCAGATTAGTTCCAGGGCATCCAGGACCTTCTTCTTTCTAATCTCTGAGGGCACTAGACAGGCACATGGTGCAGAGACATAAATGCAGACAGAAGAGAAAAGAAGGAAAAGAGAAGAGAGAAAGATAGATAGTACGGAACATCTCAGCTAAACTAAATCAACCAAGGAGACACTGGTAGTTCCTGACATCAGCAGAATAATAGTCAGTGGAACTCCATATAGCTCAGTTAGGAAAGAGGATAAACCAATTAGTCATATCTGTGCCTTCATCACAACTAGGAGACACATTTCAGATTATTAGGAACAGGAGTAAATATCTAATGTAGCTACTCAGTTACACACTACTCTAGAGAAATTTCTGCCAAGACTTCACAAACTACAGACGAGGAGAAAAGAACAGGGAAGCAGGCGCCCAAGGGTGAGAGCACACCAGTACATTTTTCTTTTTATTTAAATTAGAAACAAGCTTCTTTTACATGTCAATCCCAGTTCCCTCTCCTTCCCCTCCTCCCCTCCTTTCCCCCTATCCCATCCTCTTTCTGTTCCCTAGGGAGGGTGAGGCCTTCCATGGGGGGAAATCTTCAAAGTCTGTCATATCATTTGGAGCAGGGCCTAGGCCCTACCCTTTGTGTCTAGGCTGAGAGAGTATCCCTCTATGTGGAATGGGTGGGCCCCTGAAAGTCCATTCCTATACTAGGGATAAATGCTGATCCAGTACCAGAGGCCCCATAGATTGCTGAGGCCTCCTCACTGACACCCATGTTCAGGGGATCTGGGTCAGTCCTATACTGGTTTCCCAGCTATCAGTCTGGGGTCCATGAGCTCCCCCTTGTTCAGGTCAGCTGTTTCTGTGGGTCTCTCCAGTCTGGTCCTGACCCCTTTGCTCATCACTCCTCCCTCTCTGAAACTGGATTCCAGAGTTCAGCTCAGGGTTTAGCTGTGGGTGTCTGCTTCTGCTTCCATCCGCTACTGGATGAAGGCTCTAGGATGGCATATAAGGTAGCCATCAATCCATATCAGAGAAGGGCATTTAAGGTAGCCTCTCCCCTATTGCTCAGATTGTTAGTTGGTGTCATCCTTGTAGATCTCTGGACATTTCCCTAGTGCCAGATTTCTCTTTACACCTATAATGGCTCCCTCTATTATGGTATCTCTTTTCTTGCTCTCCTCTATTCTTTTCCTGACTCAATCTTCCTGCTCCCTCATGACCTCTTCTCTCCTCCTGTTCTCCCCCTCTCTTCCTCCTAACTCCCTCTCCCCTCCCTGCATGCTCCCAATTTGCTCAGGAGATCTTGTTCCTTTCCCCTTACCCTTCTCTGGAGGACCATGTATGTCTCTTTTAGGGTCCTCCTTGTTTCCTAGCTTCTTTGGCAGTGTGGATTGTAAGCGCTAATCCTTTGCTCTATGTCTAATTTACATATATGAGTAAGAACATACCATGTTTGTCTTTTTGTGACTGGGTTACCTCATTCATGATGGTTTCTTCTAGTTCCATTCATTTGCCTGTGGATTTCAAGATTCCATTGTTTTTTCTGCTGAGTAGTACTCCATTGTGTAAATGTACCCCATTTTCTTTATTCATTCTGCAGTTGAGTGGGATCTAGGTTGCTTCCAGGTTCTGACTATTACAAATAATGCTGCTATGAACATAGTTGAACACATGTCCTTGTTGTATGAATGTGCAGCTTTTGGATATATGCCTAGGAATGGAATTGATGGAACATGAGGTAGACTGATTCCCATTTTCCTGAGGAACTGCCACACTGATTTCCAAAGTGGCTGTACAAGTTGGCACTCCCACCAGCAGTAGAGAAGTGTTCCCTTTTCTCCACATCCTCTCCAGCATAAACTGTCTTGTTTTTTTTTTTTTTTTATTTTGGCCATTCTGACAGGAGCAAGATGGTATCTCAGAGTTGTTTTGATTTGCATTTCCCTGATGGCTAAGGATGTTGAGCACTTTCTTATGTGTCTTTCACCTTTTAGATTCCTCTATTGAGAATTGTCTATTTAGTTCTGTACCTCACTTTTTAATTGGATTATTTGGTGTTTTGGTGACTAGCTTCATGAGTTCTTTTTATATTTTGGAAATTAGCCCTTTGTCAGATGTGGGGTTGGTGAATATCTTTTCCCATTCTGTGGGCTGCCATTTTGTCTTTTTGACTGTGTCCTTTACCTTACAGAATCTTCTCAGTTTCAGGAGGTCCCATTTATTAGTTGTTGATCTCAGTGTTTATGATACTGGTGTTACGTTCAAGAAGCAGTCTCCTGTACTTACTTGTTCAAGGGTACTCCCACTTTCACTTCTAATAGTGTGGCTGGATTTATGTTAAGGTCTTTAATCCATTTTAACTTAAGTTTTGTGCAAGGTGATAGACATGGATCTATCTGCAGTCTTCTACATGCCTGCATCCAGTTATACCAGCACCATTTGTTGAAGATGTTTTCTATTCTATTGTATAATTTTAGCTTCTTTGTCAAAAATCAGGTGTTTGTAGATGGGTGGGTTAATATCTGGATCTTCAATTTGATTCCATTGGTCTAACTGTCTATTTTTGTGCCAATACCAAACTGTTTTCAGAGCTATAGCTCTATAATAGAGCTTGAAGACAGGAATGGTGATGCCTCCGAAAGTTCCTCTATTGTACAGAGTTGTTTTGGCTATCCTGGGTCTTTTGTTTTTCCATATAAAGTTGAGTATGGTCCTTTCAAGGTCTGTGAAGAATTGTACCAGTATTTTCATGGGGATTGTATTGAATCTGTAGATTGCTTTCGGCAAGATTGTCATATTTACTATGTTGACCCTATCTATCCAAGAGTATGGGAGATCTTTCCATTTTCTGGTATCTGCTTTAATTTCTTTCTTTAAAGTCTCGAAGTTCTTGTTATACAGGTCTTTCCCTTGTTTAGTTGGTGTTACCTCAAGATGTTTTATGTTGTTTGTAGCTATTGTAAAGGGTGATGTTTCTCTGATTTCTTTCTCAGCCCATTTATCCTCTGTATGTAGTAGGGCTACTGATTTTTGTGAGTTAATCTTGTATCCTGCCACTTTGCTGACGGTGTTTATCAGCTGTAGGAGTTCCCTGGTAGAATTCTTTGGGTCTCTTATGTAGACTATCATATCATCTGCAAATAATGAAAGTTTGGCTTCTTCCTTTCCAATTTGTATCCCCTTGATCTCCTTTTGTTGTCTTATTGCTCTAGCTAGAACTTCAAGTACAATATTGAAGAGATATAGAGAGAGTGGACAGCCTTGTCTTGTTCCTGATTTTAGAGGAATCGTGTTGAGTTTCTCTCTATTTAGTTTGATGATGGCTGTTTGTTTGCTGTATATTGCTTTTATTATATTTAGGTGTGTTCCTATTAGCCCTGATCTCTGCAGGACTTTTAGCATGGAAGGGTGTTGGATTTTGTCAAAGGCTTTTTCAGCATCTAGTGAGATGATCATGTGTTTTTTCTGTTTCAGTTTGTTTATATGGTGGATTACATTGATGGATTTTCATATGTTGAACCATCCCTGCATCCCTGGGAAGCCTACTTGATCATGGTGGATGATTTTTCTGATGTGTTCTTAGAATCGATTTCCCATTTTGTGAATATTTTTTGCATCAGTGTTCATGAGGGATATTGTTCTGTGCTTCTTTTTCTTGGTTTTGTCTTTGTGTGGCTTGGGTACCAAACTAATTATAGCATCATAAAAAGAGTTTGGCAATGTCCCTTCTGCTTCCATTGTGTGGAACACTTTGAGGAGTATTGGATTGGTATTAGCTGTTCTTTGAATTTTTGGTAGAATTCTGCACTGAAACCATCTGGCCCTGGTCTTGTTTTGGTTGGGAGACTTTTGATGGCTGCTTCCATTTCATTAAATGTTTTAGGTTACATTACTTATCTGTTCTTGATTTAATTTTGGTAAGTAATATCTAGCCAGAAAATTGTCCATTTCCTTTAAATTTTCCAATTTTGTGGAGTACAGGTTTTCAAAGTACGACCTGAAGATTCTCTGGATTTCCTCGGTGTCTGTTGTCATTTCCCTCTTTTCATTTCTGATTTTGTTAATTTGCATGTTCTCTCTCTGCCTTATGGTTAGTTTGGATAAAGGTTTGTCTATCCTGTTAATTTTCTCGATGAATCAACTCTTTGTTCCATTGATTCTTTGTATTGTTTTGTTTCTACTTTATTGATTTCTGCCCTCATTTTGATTATTTCCTGGCATGTACTCCACTGGGTGAGTTTGTTTCTTTTTGTTCTAGAGCATTCAGTTGTGGTGTTAATTCTCTAGTGTGAGTGTTTTCCAGTTTCTTCATGTGGGCACTTAGTGATATGATCTTTCCTCTTATCACTGCATTCAAAGTGTCCCATAAGTTTTTGTGTGTTGTATCTTCATTCTCATTGAATTCTAGGAAGTCTTTAATTTCTTTCTTGACCCAGGAATGGTGCAATTATGCATTATTTAATTTAATTTAATTTAATTTCCATGAGTTTGTAGGGTTTCTGAAGTTTGTGTTGTTGTTGAATTCTAGCTTTAAAGCTCGTGGTCTGATAAGATACAGGAGGTTATTCCAATTTTTTTGTACCTGTTGCTATGTTGCTGAGTATGTGGTTGACTTTAGACAAGGTTTCATGTGGCGCTGAGAAGGTATATTGTTTTGTGTTTGGATGGAATGTTCTGTAGATGTCTGTTAAACCCAACTGGATCATAACTTCTATGAGTTCCTTTGTTTCTTCAAGTTTCTCTCTGGTAGTCCTATCTAGTGGTGAGAGCGGGGTGTTGGTCTCCCACTATAAGTGTGTGAGGCTTTATGTGGGATTTGAGTTTTAGTAATGTTTCTATTTGGGGTGTAGATGTTGAGAATGAGACTTCATATGGATGGATTTTTCCTGTGATGAGCATGAAATGCTCTTCTTCATCTCTCTTGATTGAATTTAGTTTGAAGTCTTAATTTGTTAGATATTAGGATTGCTACACCAGCTTGTTTCTTGGGTCCATTTGATTGGAAAATCTGAGGTACCACCATCTGTCTTGGATGTTGAGGTGTGTTTCTTGTATGCAGCAGAAGGATGGATTCTGTCTTTGTTTTCATTCTGTTAGCCTGTGTCTTTTTATAGACAAGTCAAGACCATTAATATTGAGGGATTTTAATGACCATTGATTGTTGAGTCTTGTTTGTTGTTGGTGGTTGTATTTTTCCCCCTTGTTTTCTTTTGGCTGTTGGTAAAGTGGGATTATCTATTGCCTATGTTTTTGTGAGTATAGTTAACTTCCTTGGGTTAAAGTTGTTCTACCAGAATTGTCTGTAGGGCTGGATTAGTGGATATGTATTATTTAAATATGGTTTTGTCATGTTTTTTCCATCTGTAGTGATTGAAAGCTTTGCTGGGTTTAGTGGTCTGGGCTGGCATCCATGGTCTCTTGTGTTGGCAGAATATCTATCCAGGACTTTCTGGCTTTCAGAGTTTCCATGAAGAAGTCAGGTGTAATTCTGATAGGTTGGCCTTTATATGTTTCTTGGCTTTTTTTCTTTGCTGCTCTTAATATTCTTTCTTTATTCTGTATGTTTGGTGTCTTGATATTATGTGTGGAGGGGACTTTGTTGTGGCTCACTCTATTTGATGTCTATAAGTTTCTTGTACTTTCTTTGGCATGTCTTTCTTTAGGTTGGGAAAGTTTTCTTGTATGATTTTATTGAATATGTTTTCTGTGCCTTTTAGGTGGGTTTCTTTACCTTCTTTTATACCTATTATTTTTAGGTTTGGCCTTTTCACAGTGTCCCATATTTCCTGGATATTTTGTGTTAGGGAGTTGTTGGACTTAAGATTTTCTTTGGTCGATGAATCTATTTCCTCTAGTTTATCTTCAGTGCCTGAGATTCTCTCTTGTATTCTGTTTGTTATGCTTGCATCTGTTGTTCTGATCTTTTACCCAGCTTTTGTATTTCCGGTATCTCCTCAGACTGTGGCTTTTCTTTTTCTTTTTCTTTTTAATGGTGTCTATTTCAGCTTTCAAGCCTTGCACTGTTTGAATTGTTTCCTTCCCATGATAGTTTTTTTTTTTTTTTTTTTTTTTTTTTTTTTTGTGTGTGTGTGTGTGTGGTGTATTTTGCGTGTGTGTGTTTTGCTTTCTTGGCTTTCCTTGTTTTCTTTAAGAGATTTGTTTATTTATTGCAATTTTTGGATTGTCTTTTTCTATTTCTTGAGTATTTTTTTGTTTTTTTCTTCCATTTTTAAGGTATTTTCTCATTTCCTCTTTGAGGGTCTTCATCATCTTCATAAAGTTGTTTTTAGGGCCATTCTCTTCTGCTTCATCTGTGTTGAGATGTTCCTGTCTTGCTGGTGTGGAGTCCCTAGATTCTGGTGGCGTTATATTTATTTTTCTGTTGTTGAATGTGTTATTACACATTCCAGTTGTCTTCCCATCCCTTCTTCCAGTGGATGCCGGTGGTGTCGAGGTCCAAGGTTGTCTTCCATTGGGTACAAGCAGGTCCAATACTCCGATGGGTCTCCCCTTCGCTTGAAATAGGGTGGGACTAGCACTGTGATTTTGGCAGTCTCTGAGTGGCCTGGTCCACTGGGATGGGTTCCCTGTACACAGTTCCCAGGCTCCAGGAGGCTCAGATGATACATTTTTCTTTAGGAATGAAAGCTCCTAGCTTGGTCTGAAAATTTTTCCATTTTGTCTTAGGCTAGATTGGAGTATTGCTTATGTGAAAGTACATAAGAAACTGAGAATAGTGCTTGCTTGGGATTCCAGTTAAAGGCTGGAGGCGGGTGATCTTGAGGTGGAAGAATCACTTACCCGCAGGAGCTCAAGACTAGCCCAGACAGCATAGGAAGTTCCCATGACACACACACAAAGTACATACGATCCCATGTGCCAATCATGAGGAGTATTTTTTTTGTTTTGTTTTTTGTTTTTTTTTTTTTGTTTTTTGTTTTTTCAAGACAGGGTTTCTCTGTGGCTTTGGAGGCTGTCCTGGAACTAGCTCTTGTAGACCAGGCTGGTCTCGAACTCACAGAGAACTGTCTGCCTCTGCCTCCCGAGTGCTGGGATTAAAGGTGTGAGCCACCAACGCCTGGCACATGAGGAATATTTTGAGGAATGAAGGAGTTGCACCTCTTAGATACCTGGTAAAAAGCAAGAAGAGAAGTTAAGTGTCTATAGAAATATGACTCGCACAAAAATTAGAAGACTTAGGAGACATGCTGTATTAATTTTGTGTTACCATGACCATAATACCTAACCAGAAACAAGAGAGGAAAATCTGCTTTCTGACTTGGGTTTCAGAAGATTCAGTACATTATGATTAGGAGGAGGAGGACAATGCAGTAAAGCAACTCACAGCATGAGAAGCCAAGAGGCAGAGAAGGGGCGCTTGCTTAGCCTTTTCTTTTCCTCCACTGTTGTTCTGTCTGACTCCTATTTAGCCCATGCAGTGATGCTGTCCACATTCAGAGTGCGTCTTCTCACTCTGGCTATTGTCTCTTGAAATTCCCTCTCGGACACCAAGGAGTGTTTCCCCAGCATCGTTCATTGCAAGTTCAGTCAAGTTGTCAAGGAAGATTAACTGTCACATACACTAAATACTGCTTTTGGTTTTGGTTAGACATGAGCGAGCTTTTGAAATAAAAATCTAGATATTCATCTTAAGCCTTTACCCTTATTGCATATGTTATATTAATCATTGAATAGAGATTTCTATGAAGTATATAAGGAAGGAAGCAGAAAAATAAACTGAATGTTTTAGCTACTGAAAAATTCTTTTTCCCAATGAAGACATTCTATGAAGCAGTTACCAAAAACAAGCAACCCACTCTATGTGACTTATATGCTTTTCGGTGTGAACAGGGAACAGTGTCAGAAACTTTAGAACCTAAGTTTGTAAACAAAGTTCGGGCCAACCAGAAGAAATGAAAGGACATGACAAGCACTGTAGAAATTAATAAATTAAAAGGGGCTGAAAATATGGGAAAGAAAAGGTTGAAAATAGGTTAAAGGATGAAAAGAATGAATGGAAAAGACATGATTATATCAAAGCTAAATCTGTGTCGTGTTTTAAAGATAATGTAGAGTCCTAAAGACAAACAGTGAAGAAACTACACAACATCATAAACTTCCTATGGGTAAAGAAGACCGGAGTCTGTTTTAAAAGGACTCAGCAGGTACTTGTACAAATTGACCTATAGGGTCATGTTGACCCATACATAGTGAAATTCTTAGTACTTTTAGATTTTGTTTTTAGTAATATTCATTGTTCCAGCACTGCGTTGCTGTTTATTCTCTGGCTGTATATTTGATTGAAGTTAACTGACATCATTAATCATGTACAAGAGACTTCATTATTAGATGATCCAGTTACTGTTGGTGTTGGTACACAAACATGAAAGGTCTACAAGTAAAGAATTTGTAACTTTTAGAACGCATACCATTTATGTTAGCATTATGAAGTTTTGCACCATTCCTCCTGGCACATGAATCATCCATGTGGTATGTGTTACTTGCCTCTTTGTCTCTTAGAAGCGGTTTCGGCTTTCAGTACTGTGTATCAGATCGGCCTGTCTGTTTGTAAGGTTGATGTTGGTAGTATCTTATTACTTGTGCTCAAATGACCCTTATGTAACTTAATAATGGCTTGAAACTCAAAAGTGATAATGATTGCTATCTGATTATGCTAAAGAAAGCCCACAAAGCTCCTCATTTAGGTGAAAAATAAAGAAAACATTGTATGCTGTTGTAGCAAAGGTCTGTGGTAAGAACAAACCTTTTTCAACCATAAAATTGTAGAGAAGGAAAAGCTCATGTTAATTCTGCTGTTATACCTCAAACTAAGCTAGAGAACAGTATGTGATAAAAAATAGAAGTGACATTAAATTTGTGGGTGGCAGCATGAACAGAAACTGTGTTCTAATGGATGGCAGTGTATTATGCCAGAAAGTGTTACGCCCCACTTGTCTTGCCATGTAGGCAGTGAGTGTATCTTCTCACGTCATTGGAAGAAAAAAAATGAGTATAGAACAGTAAGGTATTGTGAAAGAACAAGAGCACATTTACATATCTTTTGGTTTAATTACTGTTTTATTTTTATTGCCAATCTCTTATTTATAAGCTAAATTTCACCTTGGATACATGTGTTTAAGGGAAAATAGCATATGTTACATATTAATTACATACATTTTTATATAAGTGTATTTTTTGTATCAGATTATCTGTTGTGGTATTTTACAGCTTGTGTTGGGATGGCCTTTGTATTAATAATTGCCTCAACATGCAAAAGTTATGATGCTAGTAGCTAGCCATTTAGGTATACCAAGAAGTCATAAACACACACTCTCTGTCTCTCTGTCTCGCTCTGTGTGTATGTGTGTGGGGGGTGGGGTTGGTATTGTCTACAATTTCAGACATCCTACAGGTCTTAGGACTTCTACTTTGCACACAAGGAGAAACTCCTGGAAGCACTAACTCAATATGTCAGTTTGTTCTGCTCTAAGAGAATATGATAGATTGGGTAACTTATAAATAACAGATATTTAGTTTCTCACTCAGAAAAAATGAGAGGAAGCCAATTCCCAGTAAGGACATTTGCCTAGGAGTTGGCCACTGTTAAGTAATAGTAAGAATGTAATTCCAGGGCTGGAGAGATGGCTAAGGGTTAAATGAACTGCTGTTCTTGAGGAAGACCTGGTTAGGTTCTCAGCACCCATATCAGACAACTTACAGCTACCTGTAATCCCAGAGGTCCAGAGGATCTGATACCCTTTTCTGGACTCAGGCAGACACCTATGCATACGTATGTTCAGGCACACATAAAATAAAATAAATTTAAAATGCAAATGCCATTATGGTTATTTGAATGAGAATGGCCCCCAAAGGCTCATGTATTTGGATGCTTGCTCCCTAGTTGGTGGAACTGTTTGGAAAGAATGAGGAAGTGTGGCCTTGTTGGAATAAGAGGTGTGTCACTAAAGGGTGGACTTTGAGGTTTTAGAAGGCCACAGCAGGTTCAGTTTCTCTCTGTCTTTGTCTGCTGCTTGTGAATAAGATGTAAGCTCTCAGGTACTACTCCAGTGCCATGCCTGCCTGTCTTTTGCTGTGATACACACCCTGATAGTCATAGATTCATAAGGTCTAAATAAACCTTTCTGTAAGTTGCCTTGGTCGTTGTGTCTTCAAAGCAATAGAAAAGTAATTTAGACAACCATGATAGGTCTTTATTGTCAGCATTGAAGAGTATTGAAGAATATATTCTGTCTTATAAACTAAGCTGTTAGAGGTTGCCACTTTCTTTGATAGGTGGCTGCTCACCTTTTTTTTTGTGCTCCTTGAATGGAGGGAAGAAGTCTCAACCAAGCAGCCTCCTTTTGAACAAGTAGTCAGGAGGCTTTGCCAACTCACTCCAAGGAAACTTTACTACAGCTGTCAAGACCAGTGTACATTGGCTACATCTGAAGCTGTGACTTGTGCTTTAAGAGGTGTTGGTCCAGTCACAACTGCTCAAGACAGCTGCAACAAGTCACAACACAAGGCTTCTACCCAGTGGTCTTTTATTGCCTACTTGTAAGTAAGTCATTGTTAACATAAGTCATGCAGGCTGAGCTGTTAAAGCTGCTATCCCTAAAAGCTGATGAAATCCTGTGACTCCAGACCCAGGCACCCAGCAACAGTAACCACAAAGCAATGACTTCTGGAGCTGAAATTCTTGCTCACTCAGCAGCTAGGAGCCAACTAAAGAGTTCTTGAAAGGGACTGGAAGTAGAGACTGAAGGACTGCTGATGTACTTCCTGACAGAGGAAGAGGCCACAGAACTGAAACTGTATGTGGATACAGAGTCCAGACTTACCACCACCTACCCGTTGGCAAGATTTTTTGGTGCAGTCATGGCACACATGCTATGGGAGTAACTAACCACTTTTTAATTGGAATTAAGGCTCAGTCCATGAGATAGAACCCATAAATGACACTGCTAAAGTGGCCAAGAATCTTAGACTAGATAGATTTGGGGCCTAGGGGAAAGCCTACTATTATTATTCTGTCAAAGAAACATAGCAATAAAATGACTTACTGCTATACCAATGGATCATTGTATGGCTCAGCCCTCATCAGAGAAGCTTCCTCTTGAAGTAGATAGCAATTAACAGAGAAGCCCACAAATTGGACAATATGCAGAGAATAAGAGTCTTTGGAGTACTCATTCTTAAGTGGGATTTCTTCATCAAATCCGTCCCCTCAAGGCTTGAAGGTCTTTTCCAGAAGGGAGGTAGGAAGATTGTAAGAGGTATAGATGGTGTATAACTTCAGAGAAATTCAACAGGCTCAGTGCACATATAAAAACTTGGCATGTGGCAGCATGCACAGAACCTGCATAAGTTCAAGCCAGATGGGCTTCCAGCACCAAGAGGGGAAAGTTGACAGGTTATCCCACCCCCTACCCATGGAACTATTTGTAATAGATACCCACAGGCAAAGGGAAATCACTTTACTCCCATGGATTGTCAGTGGGGATATCAACCACTCTGCAGACCAGGCTCTGTGCCCAGGAGTAGTTGACTAATACAAAATGAATTTCTGTGTGTGTGTGTGTGTGTGTGTGTGTGTGTGTGTGTGTGTGTGTGTGTGTGTGTGTCTTCATTTTGTTTTGTTTTGACATTTATTTGTTTGGTTTTTGATTTTTACGTTTTGGTTTTAGCAAGTGATAAAGAACATCAAGTTAGATGTGTAGGGAGATGGGGAGGACCTAGGAGGAGTTGGGGAAAGGGAAAACATCAAAATATGTTGCACGAAGAAAACTTTTAATAGAGTCAAGACTTAGCTTTAGTTGCTGGAAGAGTTGTGGAGACCTGCTAAGAAGTAAGAGCTGAGGGTGCCATCACCTGAGGCTGGGAAGTTGCAGTCATGACTGCCTGGCGAAGGCTAAGTGCTTTGAAAGTCTAGAACTTGCTCTGAGTTGAACAGCTAGAGCAGTAGCTCTTCTTTGAAAGCTTGGAGCCATAAATCTCTAGCTTTCAGAGCTTGGGGTTGTAAGGTGCCTTTGGTGCTGAGGAGTTCAGGTTTTTTGTTGTTTGGGGGGCGCTGTCAATCCCAAGGAGATACTGAGAAAAACAGAACCCTGTCTAAATCCAGGCTGTAGTGGTCTGTGAGGCTGTGTGGTCTCAGCTATTTGGGACGTCGGATCACCTGGGTCAGTCAGTCCAATAAACAGCCCTCCTCCATGGCCTCAGCCGGTTCAGTTCCCGCCTCCAGGTCCTCGCCTGAGTTTGTGCTCTGACTTCCTTTGCAGTTGTACTGATGCACAACTGCTTTCTTCTCCCTGGTTGCCTTTGCTCGTGGTTTAGTCAATAGAGCGATAGGAACCATAACTGAGACGATTTCTCTTGAAGTTCCAGGAGTTTTTCTTCTACTCTCTGAACTTCTATTTTCTTTGGAATTTTCAGCCAGGATACCACAAAGTGATATTCTTGCTTCTTTTCCATAAAACTGGAGTTGGCTTGAACTTGCAAGTCAGTAATAAACAGGGAGATGACTAGTTCTGTATTTTTGTTTCTAATATTAATAGCAGTCTTTACTGCATTAAAAGTAACACCATAATTTTATATAAGACTCTTCTCTTTTAAAAAAAATCATTATGAATAGAGTGGTTAAAAAAACTTTTAAACAATAAGCCCTTAGCCAAATCAGTTAATATTAAAAATAATAAACTCTGCTATGTCTACTATTTTAAGCCAATAAAATTATTTTTGGATAGCACTAACAATAGGGGTAAAAAGTAAAACATTTATACTAAATGTATAGTGAGGTTCAGATAATTTGCATGTCCTTTATTCAAGAATAAATGCTGACCTAAATTAGTAAAGAATAATTAAGATTGATACCATGAGTTTAATGTAATAGAAGAAATGTTTATTATATGGCCTGGTAAGCATAGGAGATTTCTCTAAATAGTAATATGTACCTACAAAAGTCTTCAAAACTACATTCAATAAAGGATTAATTTTACTATCAGAAAATTCTTTATAAGGCTGGTGAGGTGAGTTAGCAGGTGGGATTCTGGAGATTTATCTCCAGGACTACATGGTGGAAGGAGAAAATCAACTCCAGCAAGTTGTCCTCTGACTGCCACACATTCATGCTCGGGTATGCACACACACACTTAATGTAATAAAAAATGGCATTTAAATGACCAAGTTAAAAATATTTCCATAAGGAAGCAGACACCGACAGGTAAACACTGAACTGATCTGGAATCCAGTTGCAGAGAAGGAGGCATGATGAGCAAAGGGGTCAAGACCAGGCTGGTGTAACCCACAGAAACAGCTGACCTGAACAAGGGGGAGCTCTTGGGAAACCAGCATGGGACTGATCCAGACCCCATGAATGTGGGTGTCAGTGAGGAGGCCTCGGAATTCTATAGGGCCTTTTGTAGTAGATCAGTACTTATCCCTAGCATAGGAAATAGACTTTGGGAGCCCATTCCACATAGAGGGATACTCCCTCAGCCTAGATACAAGGGGGTGGGCCTAGGCCCTATCCCAAAGGACATGACAGACTCTGAAGACCCCCCCCTCATGGAAGGCCTCACCCTCCCTGGGGAGCAGAAAGGGTATGGGATAGGTAGGGTGTTAGTTGCAGGGGTGGGGGGTGTGGGGGGGAGGGAAGGCCAAGGGAATTGGGATTGACATTTAAAATAATCTTGTTTCTAATTTAAATAAAAAATTGAGAGAAGAAAAAAAGAAAAGTATTTCCATAACTGTAGTCATATAACCTTTAAAATATACCTCTGACTATGAATTAAGTAGGTATTTGTTTATAATATTCAACATTGAAAATGTAAACTTGATTGCTTATAATTTTTCTTGCTTTTAAAAATGTCATTTTACCTCAATTTTCATAATGAATTTATGTCATGTGAGTTTTGATATTTTAAGATTTAATAAATATGAATAGAAATTATAGATTGATATAAAATTATTTAAAGTTTCTAACATTTGCCCTTAAAAGGACTTTAATCTAGCGAGAAAAATATGTAATTAAAATAATTATTCTCCTTTGGAAAAAAGTCAGTATGGGCCTTAATTAACACAAAGCTCAAGATTTTTCATTAAAATGCAAGGAAATGTCTCATCATAATCATCTTTCATGTGAAATCAATAAAAGCAAAGCTATTCCATTTTCCTTTTTCCTTATTTGATTTTAATTTCCTTGAGTGATGAATACTTGTGAATATTATCACCAACTATAAAATTGTTGAAATAGGAAGAATAGTGGAAACATTGGAGGTGGAGTACAGTAAGAAATAAGCATTGGCGGTGGGAACGGTAGCACATAACTAATCCTAGAGGTCAGGAACCAGGGAAACTGAGTTGGAAGCTAGACTGGATTCTACACCCAGCCCCTTTCTCAGAAAAAGAAAACAAAGTTAACTCTTTGTCTGACGTAGTCGAAGTAAGGGAACAAAACGCAACAAATGGATAAGAACAAAGTGAAGATTGCCGGAACACACTGTGACTTAATCTCATGGGTACTCAGATCACAAACATATTTTCTACTTGAATATGAGACATATGTTGCTGGCAGTAAAATAAGATCTCAGTGAGAACTGTTAAGTGCAAAAGCATTGTTATGCCTTACTCTTTTTCGTTTAAGATAGGATTCATGTTTTCAGGGATGGCCTTGAATTTGCCATGTAGTCAAGAATGAACCTTTAACGTCTGATCCTACTGTCTCCTCCTCCTGCATGCCAGGTCACAGGCCTCACAGTCATGCTTGACTTATAAAATTAAGGGATTGAATCCAGGGCCTTGTGGATGCTAAGCAAGCATAGTACCAACTAAATGACATCCCTAGTATGGATGTAACCATTTTACTCTATCATAAATCAGCCTTAACAGAAGAAAGATAAATTGCTCATATTTTCCCTTTTATTGAAAATAGATTTTTCTCACACAATATATCCTCATTAATGTTCCCCCTTACTTTATTCCGCCCAGCTCCTCCCATCTCCCCTCCCACCTGGATCCACCCCTTTCTTTCATTAGAAAACAAACAGGCTTCTATGGGATAATAACATAAAACAAAAACTAACACATCAGAATTGGACAAAACAAACAAGCAGAAGGAAAAGAGCCTTGGAGAAGGCAAAAGAAACAGTTCCACTTGTTTGCCCATAAAAACACTAAACTGGAAGCCATAATATATACACAAAAGACCTGTAGGGTAAAAGAGAAGAAAATAAGTAAAATAAAAGATAATAAGATAAAATTAAAAACAAAGAGCCCTGACATGACATTATGAGACAGAGAGCCTGCACAGATCCCATTGAATATGTCATATTTTTAGCAGTCTAAGGGTCAAGTGCAAATGTCTAGGCTAATATTCATGTGTTGGGCCATTTAATATGGAAGATCTTTAGTTAGATTTATTTTTTGAAACACAATAGTATTTAATCATATTCATTGCCACTTGAAAATCAGTGTGTAATTCTCTTAGGATTTAAGAAAGCTCCCTGCCTGAGATAGAGGCAAAGTCTATTTCCTTTTTCTTATTACATTTATTATGGGCTGTTAGGGCAACGAGAGAGAATACTGTGCAGAATGTCATGGTCCTATACATCAACTATTCATGTCTGGAATAAAAAGCAGCCCACTTATTCACTGTAAGGAACCCACTGTAATTCCTGGAAATGACTCAGATGAGATAGTTTTGTGTTACAATGCTTCGATCAAATGGTAAATACATATTTTAAAGTTAGATTTAGAACATATTTTATACAGTTATATCATGCTTGTATGAAGCCAATATATTAAATATGTAGCCCCACATTCTGAAATTTCACTTAACACAATGTTTGAGGCAGCCTAAATAAATACTCTTTCTATAAAGTGATTGAAGCTGATTATTTTGTAATGGAAACTGGTAGGTAAGTGTAAAGTTATAATTTGTCATCAGAAATGCTACAGTTGAGGTATGTTAATATCTGATGGGGGTATACTTATTTGCTTCCATTAAAGGGAAATCAACTGTCAGATCACAAGGGAATAATTATAAAAGAATGGAAGGCAAATGGAGATAATCTGACTTTTGTTCAGCTCATTAAAAATTTCGGCTCTTCAGCCTTTGAGTTTTCTTTTAATCATGTTACACAATGCTAGATGTAGTTGCTTTGTGTCACACAGAGCAAACTAATGTTTTCTGTCTCCTTATGTTCTAAGTAACTCTTAAAATGTACATACTAATGTTTTTGGTTCATGGATTGCTCCCCACCCTTGGAGCAATAACCAAGATTTTTTTCTCATACAATATAATCTGAATTCAGTTTCCCCTCCCTCTACTCCTCCCAGTTTCTCCTCCTCTCATCTGGCATCTGGATCCCCTCCCTTTCTGTCTCTCATTAGAAAAGAACAGGCTTCTAAGAGATAACAAAAATACAAAATAATATATAATAAAACAAAAACTGTCATATCAAAGTTGGACAAGTCAAGCCAACAGAAAAAGAGCCCCAAGAGAAGGGACAGGATCAGAGACCTACTTGTTCATACATCCAGGAGCTCCAATAAAGTATTAACTGAAAATATAGTATATGTGCAGAGGACCCATTGCCTGTCTGTGTGGGCCCTGTGATTGCTGCTTCAGTCTCTGAGCTCAAGTGAGCTTTGCTCAGTTGTTTTATGGGCTCTTTTTTCTCCTGATGATGGGTGGCTTTTTTTAAATAATGTGCTTCAAGATCTTTGCTTTATAATGTAATCACTCGTTGTCATTGGGCATTTAAGAGGGCAGCTAACTAAGAAGTTAGCTCTCATTTCACATACTTAGATATATAAAAAATAGTTATTTAAGCTTGTCTTGATTTCACAATGAAGCAGTTAACATAAATATCTATTAAACTTATTTGACAGCTTTAAAATTTAAAGTTACATATGTGGCTTACCTTATGTTTTCATTGCAAAGTGTGGTGGTTTCCATGAGGATGTCCCTCATAGACACAGATATTTGAACAGTTGGTCCCCAGTTGGTGACAGTAAATCCCTGGGGCAGGCTTTGAGAGTTCATCACCGTGCCCATTTTCCAGGTCACACACTATGCTCATGCTTGTGGTTGAAGATGTGGTCTCAGTGTCCACATCCCTCTGGAACCATAAGCCCAGATAAACTTTATTCCATAAATTGCCTTTGGCTATGGTATTTTTATCCTAGCAACAGAAAGTAAACAACACAGAAACCAATGTCCCAGACCAATAGGTGCTGCTTCAAGTTTTTCACACATGTAATTATTTGGAGATCTTGTTAAGACACAACACCAGTACCTCTGGCTGCAAAGATTCTGATTTAGTATTTCTCAGGTTAGAACCTAGAATTTGCATTTCTAATAAGTGTTAGGAGGATGCTGTTGTGCTAATCTGTGGATCACACTTACAGTCACAAGATTCAAATGTAGTTATCTTTTCAGTAGGTAGGAATGAAGGCTGCCTCAGATGAGTCAAAGGAAATACTAAATGTTCTCACAATCTGTTGTCTGTGAATAAGATAGATGCTGACATACTGTCTAGAGGAATAGGAAAGTACTATTGAAATAGGTTTTGGAAGAAAAAATTGTGAAATTTCATCAAAGACCATAAAAATTGTAATGAATATATATTTGTTACTACTGTTTCATATAAAAATGAAAATAAAAATATTTTCATATGGAAGACATAACTCAGTGTTTTTAATATATGAGAACTTAGTGGCATCTAAAGAAGAAAACCATAGGAAAACATACCTATGAAGGTCTGCTTGCATAGAGAGACCTTTTATGTAACACACTGTTGTTTAGATAATTTCCCTCATTTGAGAATTAACAAACAAACAAGTAAAAAGCCAGAGGTAGCATGTGCTTGAAATCCTGGCACTGGGGAGGTGGGGACTGGTCAGTTCCTCCTGGGCCTGCTGGCTGAGCAGTCTGGCCTATTTGGCTAGCTCCAGGCCTGTGAGAGCTACAAACAGATGTAAACCTGGGAATAGCACCCAACACCAGAGGCTGTTCCGTGGCATCTGTGTGTGTAACTAACTACACATAAGAACACACACAAAGCAAGCAATCTTAAAATTGGAATGGGGAGAAAAATAAATTAGAAATCATAATGACTGAGGGAATAACACACAGTGGTAAAGAACAAAAAGAAAAAAGGAGAGACAGATTTTACTGAAGTTTGGGGATAGGGCCATGGATTTAACTGTGGTGGGATGCTTGCCTGTGTGTGTGAAGCCCTGGGTTAGTCACCAGCATTACAGAAAGAAAACAGTTAAAGAATGGAAACAAACCCTTTTAGTGTCTCCTAAAATACTTGCAGCTTTGTTGGGGCACTGTCCTCAATGAGTGAATGTATTTTCCTCACATTATTATCTGATTTTACTGTCTTAAAATAACTTCCTAATCTACTCTCTTGTTGACAATCCCCCTCCCAGAGTGGCGTCATTAATAAATAGCCTTTATGAAAAGAATCATTTAATATTTTAAAATTACGTTTAATTTATTGTATGTGTTCACACAAGTGCCACATCATGTTGTGTGGTGGTGGAGAAACAACGTGTGTGAGTCACTTGTCTCCTTTCACTGTTCAAGTCCCAGCCATTGAATTCAGGTTGTCAGGCTTAGCAGCAAAAGCTTCACCTGAGCCACCTGGCTAGCTCCCTCACTCCCACCAAGCTTCAGTGTTTTCAACAACCCTGATTCTAAACCCCCTCCCTTTGTTGTTTGCTTGTAAACAGGTCTCTTGTTTGTACTGAGGCTGGCCTCGAATTCTTTTTGTGATACCGTGCTTAGTTTTAAAAACATTTTTATTGACCCCTAATCATCTTCCATGCTGTTTTTACTCATCTGTCCTATTTCTAGCTCTTGGGTAAATGTCTAATACTCATTTTTGTTGTTGTTGTTGTTTTTTGTTTTCTAGCCAGACTTCTTTGTTGGGGCCTCACTCCCTGACCCCTTATTTCTTCTGTTGGAACACTAGGGTATTGTTATAAGAAGAACACTGGTGGAATGTTTTCCCAGTATATCTGTGGCCCATTTGCATTCCTCCTTGAAAGTATGGGTTGGAAGGACGAAGGTGCACTCTTCTCCAGGAGCATTGGGTTCACAAGGGAAAAGGAACTGACGTGTGCAGTTGCGAAGGCTGGCAAACCTCAGTTGGAAGAGGGGGCCACGGATTGGAGACCCAAGAAGGAGCTCACGTTACTGTCTAGGTTTGAAAGCAACTAACAGAAATCCCGCTCGCTCCCTGGGGCAGCCATCCTTTCCTTTCTTCATGTCTTCAGTTGATGATATGGAGCGTACCTATACTGTAAAGGGCAAACATGTGTCACTCAAGACCCACTGATTCAAATGTTAATGTTATCCAGGAGTGCCAACATGGAAACATCCAGAATAATGTTTGACTAATTACCTGGAAACTGATAAAAAAAATTAACTGTGTCAAATAGAATATGCGTTTCCATCGAAATATGCAAGTGGATTACATGATGCAATTGATGCATTTTGGAATAATTGAGGGGGAAGAATGCCATTAGAGTGATATCTTTATATTCAAAATCTATAATTGATTTCACTGAGAATTGTCCTGACCTACTTTTGAATACTTACTGTTAAATCCCAAAATGAGGCTCCAAAAGGCAAGGGTAATTTTTTAAAGTAGGAACATACGGATTCAGAGTCTAGATTTTTAGCACACAGTGTTCTTTGAGGTGAATTTATTTTAGATGCTTGTAATTTTCTCTTCCCATAGTTGAATGTTCCATATCTTTTCATTATACTAAAGGAGCAAACAGAATGTTTTCCTTTGACTCATAATAACTTAGTCATGGAGTGATTATCTTTTCTTTGTGATGTGTATGTGGGAAGGATAGTATAAAAGCAAGGCAGTTTTCCACAGTGATTTCTGAAGGCTTTCAGAATATTTTTGCATATGTTTGCATTTGAAAAATATGATCTAAGACCTGATTACTCTAATGCAAACTGAAAATTAGTCCCTATGTGAGCTAATGGCTAGTAATTCTGTGAAACTTCTGTTCTTGACTTCAGAGTTCTTAATGAGTTTGCTATTATATGCAAGGCCCTAGGTACTAGGGAAAAATTGATGAGATATTTCTAAAATATAAGATAATTTCTTTAGTTCAGTGAGAAATAATTACATAATTATAGCACCATCAATAAAGGTAGCTCATTTACAGGACCGTTCTCGCTTCCTCCTGTAACAATGTATCCATTACTCTATTCATGTTTAGGTCAGCATATATGCATTAGTTTGTGTGCCTTTTTTCATTTCTTTAATTGTAAATACTTAAGGGCATGCATACAGTTCTTTCTATTAACCGTTAATTGTATACTATGATACAGTAGTTGGTAATTACCTTAGAGAAATTGGTAGTCTAAATAAGTAAGTAATATGACTGTTTAGCCTTTGCTGACCTGAAACTCTGCTATCTAGTCCAGCGTGGACTTGGATTCTCTATCTTCCTGCCTCAATCTCTAGTTTGCTGAGATCACAGTTGTGTGGCGCTATGCTCTGCTCTAGATAATTTGTTTCATTTGTTTTGTTTTTTAGAAAAGGTCTCATTTATCCCAGGCTGGCCTAGAACTTGTTATGTAGCCAAAGATGGCCTTGAACTTCCTGTTCCTGTAGAGGGGTGGGATATAAGCATATTGCTACCACACCCAGTTTCTGCAGTGCTGAGAATCAAACCCAGGGCTCCTGCATGCTAGGCAAGCTCTCTGCCAACTCAGGTATGTTCCCAGCCCCTAGTTTGCTGTTTTTGTTGTTTGCTTGGTTTTGAGATAGGGTATTTACTCTGTACCTCTGGCTGACCTCTAACTCACTAAATAGACCATGCTTGCCCTGGAGTCACAGAAACCTGCCTTCCTCTGCCTCAGTGTGTTGAGATTAAAGGTGTGAGCTACCTGTATTAGTAATAGCACTGGTTATAAGCACTGGACAAAGTTTGATTCAGCTCACAATTTTAAGAATCTTAAAGTTCACAAATTGAAGAATCAGTATCACAGAAGGAAGGACATGTTAGCTGAATCTTGATCAATAATAGGTACTGTGTGGGTAAAACTCTTGTCCTTTTCATCCTGCTCAATTTTTCTTCAAATCTTGGACAATGCCAGTCATTGCCTTTTACCACTTTGCTACAGCCATAGCACTGGCCAGCACCCTGGGAAGAAATCACCTGGTACAGAACGCTGCCTTTCAAATGTAGGGTCTCTGGCTATGTTTTTAGTTGGTCTTTGTGTCACTTTGACACTTTTCTGGCCTAAATAGCTTGAGGGAGGAAGGGAACATTTTGGCTCGCCGTGGCAGATGTGTCTGTATGTGGGTTTTGGTTCTTAGTTGTGGATCTTACAGTAAGAGTAAACATCACAGTGGCAGGAATGTGTGAGAGAAAGCAGCTTGCTGTATGGAAGCCAAGAAGCAGAGACATTGCCTGTGCTGGCAGCACCCCCACCCCCACCCCACGCACACGCCATTCTGTTTAGGCCTCCAGCTTGTCAGATGGTACTACCCATGCCTGAGTGGAGAGTTCGGGTCTTCTCTGGAAATGTCCTCCCAGGTTCACAGAGAGGTAGATGTGCTGTTCTCATCTCAGACACGTCTCAGTCCAGTCAAATGATGAATTACCCAATTCAGCTTTTTACATTTTCCCTGTAAAATAGATCTTAGAATATGTGTTATCATCCTTACAAACTCACCTGATGGCTGGTCAGAGGGCCAAGTGGGCGAAGTGTTTGCCGTGTAAACAAGGACCTGAGATCAGACTGCCAGCAGCCATGTAAAAAGCTAGGCCCTGTGGAGCACAGCTGCTCGTACTGGGGTCAGTCAGAGACCCTGTCTCAAACAACAATGTGGAAGGTTAAGACAGGGGTAGCTCAGTGGGTAGGGAGCTTGCGGCTAAGCCTAATGACATGAGTTCAGTTTCCAGACCCCCACATGGCTGAAGGCGAGAATCCACTCCCTGAGAGTTGTTCTCTGAGCTCCACATGCGTGCTATGTCAGTCCATGCACACATGCAAGAAAAATAAATGCAAACTTTATTTTAGAAAATAAGGCGGTGAAACAGTTGAGGAAGACACTCTGATGTCAGTCTCTTATTCGGGAATTTTCCAATGATGTGTATGAAGTTCTGATAGCTTCTCTGTATACTTCATTCATAAACCTCCAAGGTACTATGAATCACATTAAATAATTTTTTAAATTATATCTTTTTCCTACTTAATACGTAGCTTTCTGATGGTGGCTTATATCCTTTTTATCTTACATTTTCACTGTAAGAGGGACATAGTAAAAATATATTTTCCCACTCCCATGTCTGACAGCAGGAAAACAATTACAGTGTTGTGTGTATTCAGTGCAGGGAATAAGCAGGGAGACGGAATAATGAATTTAAAATGTAGGGCAGTTCAGCTAGATGGGAAGAACATTTCAAACAATGGAAGGAAGATAGAGAAGGTCACAGTGGTGGGGAAATCGAGTCCAGTAAGAAACTTAGAAGATTGGTGTGACCAGAAAAAAAAAGTCTGTGCAGGGGGGCCAAGAAGTGGAAGCTGGGAGTTGTCTAAGGGATCAAATTATGAAAGGACTTTGAAGGCATGCAAGACTGTTGTAAAAACGTCTTAGACAAATGCTAAGACATGGAAGGAAAATAAGTAGAAACTGTGGTGACACTTTGAGGGCAGATTCGATGATGACCACAAAAAAGAGGAAGGTATCTTCTAATGAGGTCCTGGGCATGTTTTTGTGATGGTCTGTCAAACAGCAGTCAGAATTGCACCATTAAAGTCAGGAAATGTGAGGACACATTTTAAACCATTCATGCGGATTCAAAGGTCCAGGTTGGAAGCAGTAATCAGAAGGAAGAGACAGTCTAAAGGTGGTAGAATACCAGTGATGAGAATACAGCAAAGCATAATGTCATTGGGTGGTAGAGGTTGAGAAGAGAAGAGCTGCTCTTGAAAATATCCAGGAGACAGACTATCTTGGGCTTTGTAAAAACTACATTTATTTATTTTTTGTTCAGATATGCATACACCATGGCACACATGTAAAGGTCAGAGGACATTTAGGAATTCGTTCCTTTTTCACCATATAGTTCTTGTGGATGGAACTTGGGTCATCAGGTGTGGCAGCAAGTGTCTTTATCCACTGAGCTATCTTGCCAGCCTATCCCAGTTATTTTTAAGTTATGAAAATGCAGCTCAGTTTCCACACCGTGAGTCTTAGATTAATAAATGAAGAAAATAGAGTTGAGGATGTCTTCATGGGAGTACTTAGAGGAAAGTTGAGAGCAGAATCGGGCTAAAAGTAAAGAGGAGAAGGCTGAATTCAGGAATATTTAGGTTCTTACAATCATTAAGAATCCAAGGGGGTACAATGAAAAAGTGTTCTGAAAGGCTAACCGCTGTCAGCACATGTACTCCATGGCCAGCATGTGTTGCTAGTGTGGTGGTCTGAAGTAGGTTTCTCGGTTTACTTTAATGGTAGCAGATTAGTTCCTGTAACAATAATCTCACTAGCATGTTTAGACTATATTTACCTGGTCTTGTCTTGTCTCTTCTCAGAATGGTGAGGTTCACTTGTCTAGTCAGATGTCTACAGATGTTACAGTTTTACCAAGTAATTCTTCGGCCACACAAAAATTGTTTTATTTATTTATTTATTTATTTATTTATTTATTTATTTAGTATTCAGATGGCTGTAATATACATTATTTCTTCTCCTATCCTCCCCTCCCTAATTTTTAGTTCCCTTTGTTCCCCTACACCTTTTTTGCTTTGAATAATGTGCATGACTATAAAATCTAGGAGCCACATGTGTGAAAACATGGTGTTTGTTGTCCTGAGTATGGCTTAATTCACATACCGTGATCATCTCCAGTTGTATCCATTTTCCTACAGGTGACATGACGTTGTTCTTTATGGGTGAAAAACAATGCCACTGTGTATATATGCCACATCTTCTTAATCCTTTCTTTGGTTGTTAGACACTTAGGTTGGTTCTGTAACAGCTGTTGTGAATGGTACCATGGTAAGCAGTATTGTGGAAGTATTACATGATAGGCTAGACCGAACTTCAGTCTCAGTGCTCAGCACCAAGTGTTTAATCTACTAAGCCATCTCCCAGCCCTTTAATGAGTGGTTTTTTTTTCATCTTTTGAAAACTGTCATTCATTTCATTAGTCCATGTACTGATTTATTTGATGGTTCCATTTCTTGGTTAGTTCTGCAAGTTCTTTGTATATTTTGCATATTAACAGTCTGTTTTATGCAGCTAGCAGATATTCTCTCTCACTCTCTGGGCTGTTATTTCACTTTATTTTTCCTTTTCTGTACAATAGCTGTTTAGTTTTATGATGTCCCACTGTTGATTGATGGCATTGTTTTCTAAAGGACCAGAGGCCTATTGACAAAGTTCCTTCCTGGGCCAGTGTGTTAAAGTGTTTTCCATACTTTCTCCTCCAATGTTTTACGTATCTCATTAAGGTCTTTGATCCAGTTAAAGTTATTTTTTGTGGAGGATGGGGGATACTCTTCCACATGTAAATGTCCAGATTTTCCTATCCTTGTTTGTTTATTGGGAAAAGCGACTCTTTAGCTCACATACCTCATGTCCATAGTTTAGGAGCACAGGTCAGAGAAAAGCTTTTATGCAGCTCAATCCAAAGAAATTCTTCAGATTTGAACTACTCTACCAGTTTTCCTCGAATCTTGTAAAATCTTTTTTGTGGAATCATAAGTTCTGTAGAGATCTACATATGTTTCAGGCTTGGCTCAGCCATGTCAGGCTTACAGGAAGCTGCACTGCCAGTGCCACAGTGAATGAGCCAGTAGTATGAAAATGTAGAGCTATCTGATACATTTCGCCAACACATAAACACCATAGCAGTCAAGCTTCCTTACCCTGAGACCCACATTTAGTCTGTGGGACCACAGCCAGGCAGGTCCCTCAAGGACTCAAGCTCCAAGGATGCCCAGGGCTGTATACCTTAATGACTAACATGATGGGGGTGGAGGATACCATGGCTGTAACAGGTCAAGGACCCTCCTCCCTGCTCTACATTCAAACTGGGCCAACCTACAGTGTTCTCAGTGTCTGTCCCAACCCCTTCCCACCCTATCCCCAGCACTGCTTGCCTCTGTCCCCTCCTAAACCATACGATGGCTGAGAGACCAGCCATCACCCCTTCCCTAGCATTCTTGTTTTTATCTTAGGTGGTAAGAAGAACATTTATCTTCTTTTTTAAAAAAAATTTTCCCCCAAATTACAGTATATCAGTGTTCAGTGATTTACTTTAAACAAAGTTTTCTGCATACCTGATTATTTTTTGTGTCCCCTGGAAATGGAGTAAACGTCATCTCATCACTGCCTTATACTAATAGTGTGAAACACTACTCCCTTCAATGTTTTCCTTGAATTACTCATTTTCAGATGCCTTGTTAAGAAGTTACTTGAGAAGCAGAATAGAATCTTATTAAAATCCCTATAAGTATTACTAAATTAGGAACTTGAAGAGTCTTGCAGATGGCAGGGTTCTATAGCTTTGTTTACTTCCATCCAGGGTATCAGACAGTAGAATGCAGATGGATTCTTATCTGAAAAATAAATAGGCAAATTCTGTGAGTCTGCAATGAGGAAACCCACTTTTCTTATGGGTACCATTTCTTCAGTAATTGCTTTCACCTTTTCGATGAATAAGCAGTGTAGTTATGACCCGTGCTTTCCTGCAGTTGTTAGCACAGCTCCTCACAGTGCTTACCTAGGAATAAATGCCTTTTGTCATTTTACCGTACAACTTTTGATGTTTAGCAATCTTTTATGACCTAGTTTGTGTTGACTGGTCAACACAACCACCCCCCAGCCTGTTCTAGTGATTTCCAACCACAGCTTATGTTATCCCTAGGATGAAAATAATAATTATCAAAATCATCTGCAATTTTATAGAATGAGTCTCACAGCTTTATCATTTAATAAAACCCATTTCTAATGGTGTTGTTACATAAATGTCTTTTTGTTCTTTGTTCTAGTATTTCTTTATATGGAGAGAAAGAGAGAGGGGAGTGTGTGTGTGTGTGTGTGTGTGTGTGTGTGTGTGTGTGTGTGTGTGTTTCATACTACATAGACAGGCGTGGTTCCATAGGGGATTTTTATATACAAGTATATAATGTATTTTGAGTGTTGCCCCCTTGCTTCCTTGCATCTCTGCGCTTTTACACCCACTGGGAAGGGGTCTCATGAAAGGAATGCCATTTTAACCATTTCTTCATGCCCTTTAAAGACCATTTTAGGGATGCTTACAGATACCTAAGGACATGTAGGTGAGGGCATTGACAGCGGGGCAGGGGCTTCGTTGAAGCTGTTTTATTGGGTGTGGAGGCACATAGCTTATATCTCAGTACTTGGGAGGCAGAGGCAGGCAGATCTCTGTGAGTTCAAAGCTAGCCTGGTCTACATAGTTAGTTTCAGGCCAGTTAAGATGACAGAGAGAGACCCCGTATGAAACAACATGTTTATTGGACAGTGACATTTAGTGACATGGTGCATTTTGTTAGTTATATTTTATGGCAAAAGAAAATTGTAAGTCAAGTGTTTAAATTCTAAACCTATGTGGAAATCTATTACTTAGATTATCTATTATGTAATAGTATAAATACTATTTCTAAATTCTTGACTTCTTTCTCATCCAACTGTTCTGCTGGTTACTTGGATTGTGGTTGTGGGGAGTGTTATAGTGAGAGGCTTGCACTGTTTGGTTGTGTTGTTCTCTTGCCCTGACACTCAGCTCTGATAACCAAATAATCTTTAAGTTATAGTTAAAATGAACCATGCATGGATAACGTGCAGTTAACATTTGCTTCCATGCACACATGCCTGAGCCTCATATCCAGTTAGATGCTGTCTTATGCCAGATTCCTGCTGTCAGCCCAGCTTGAACAGATGGTGGGCTAGGCCCCTGGGACTGTCTGACCCTGTGTTTTCAGCTGTAGATCCTCTGTAGCAGTTGTCAGAAAACAAAGCATTGTTACATGGTAAAATGACTTCACTGCTTTCTGGCTTGGTGGAGGTGTTTTGCGTGTGTGTGTGTGTGTGTGTGTGTGTGTGTGTGTGTGTGTGTGTGTGTGTGTGTCTGTCTGTCTGTCTGTCTGTCTGTCTGTCTGTCTGTCTATGTGTGCTTACACACACACACACACACACACACACACACACACACACACACACACACACAAACACACACACAATAGATTTCAGGTGTTAGATTTCCTGGTAGTACCTTAAAACATCCATTCTTGTTAAAGGTGCAAAATGAAAGCATATACTGGAAGAATTATCATCCTTTAACTCAGAATCCTGGGTAGATAAGGAACATACAAAATAGCAGTTTCTAATTTTTTGACCCAAACCTTTGATTAAAAATAATATTTTACAGGAACTGGAGAAGTAGCTTAGTAGTAGAGTCTTTACATGTTAGAAACCCTGGGTTTGGGTCCCAGTATAGCAAAAGCAAAATGTGTATGTGTGTCTGTGTGGGCGCATGCCCATGTGTACATACAATCATATTTACACATATCTAATTTAACCCAGAACATAAAAGAATAAAAATTTTAGCTTAATGTGTGCATTTTAAATTCTTTTGTTGTTGTAGGTAATAATTGTTTTTTCTCTTTCCAATTTAAAATAAATTTTAGAGCTCACTGATAGATTGGACCTGCAGTTTGAAAAAACATTTAGGGGCTGGCAAGGTGGCTCAATGGACAAAGATGCTTTCTACCCAGCCTGATGATGTAGGCTTGATCCCTGGAACTCTAGTGGAGGAAAGAGCACTGACATCCCATAAGTTCCCCTCTGACCTCCAGAAACTCACTGATACAAGAGCATGCCTGTGCACACGGCACACACATAGAAAGAAGTAAATGTAAAAGTGTCAAGACAAAAAAATCACTAATGTTAAACATAAACTATAAAGAAAGACATTTTGTGTACTTTCTTGAATTATTTGTGTAATAATGTGTTTCCTACTCCATTATTCATGTTACCTGTCTTATAAGAAATTCTTAGTATTTTCTTTTACTTATGTGTTCAAAGACGTACAGCAAGAAAAGCATATTATGCAGTCAGATTTTAATTGAAGATTTTAATGAGCCCTATAATTTTCTCATTAAATACACATCACTTCTCATTGCCTATAATCAAATATAATGTTTGGGGGATTTTCTTTATTTCTGTCATCTAGATAACCCATTGCCTTTTGGTTTAATAGGTTATTTCAATAATAGACACATGAAGGAGCTTTTGTCTTAAGGCACTTTAGGGAAAGCAGTAAGGAGCTCTTGAACTTCTGTATCACCAAGGCCAGTTTTGAATGTCATGGAGGTTATTTACTATTTCTTTATATTAATAGTGTTTCTAATAAGTTATAGTAAAAATGAGGTCATCAGGGCCTAGAGAGATGGCTCTGTTCTTCCAGAGGTTCTGAGTTCAATTTCCAGCAACCACATGGTGGCTCATAGCTATCTATAATGAGATTTTGTACCCTCTTCTGGTATACAGGCAGAACACTCTATACATTATGAATAAACACATCTTTTTTAAAAAATGTGGTCATCATAGGGGAATATGTAATCTTAACCATCATTCAGTACATAAAAAATTACATGAGGTATAGGTTTTACTCATAATCACTGTTTCCAAGTTACTGTACCTTTATAGGAAACCATAAAAAAATACATAAAATTAAATTGGTATAGCTCTAAGAATTTACAAAGGATGTAAAAAAAAATAAAACCATTCCTGTTCCAAATTGATACTTACAGATGTTTACAAAGTGGAGTCAGAGATAGGTAGATAAACTGTAGTTTAATGAGGAAAAATACTCACTACGAAAAGGGAGCCAGTGACCAGGTTTGCACCTGAGCAGGGGGGATCCTGAAAATGCTTCCTAGTCAGCTCAGCCAGGTGAAAGAGAGCTGAGTGCACACCTCCCTCCTTCTTAAACCCTTATTAGGTAACTGACCATACTCAAGAGGGTGTGGTCAGTGGTAGCTGTGACCAGGCCCAAGCAGGTGTGGTCATCAGTACCTCTTAATCAGGCTTTCTCCCTACAGTTACTGTTGAAGCCAACACTAAAGCTAAGTTGTTCTGTAGTTGACAGATTAAGAAAACTCCCTCTGTAGTGTGACTAGAGATAGACAAAATGGTACTATAGTGCATTGTGAAGACTGAAACAAGGTAAGAGCAATTTCTGTAAATGTTTCAGTGTATCTGAGACCAACTTTTATTATGGATAGGGAACGTTCTTAAATAATTTGTCATTTACATGTTTGCATTACAGAATTTCATGGGAGTCCTGCCCCCTTTTCTTTCTTTCAGACACAGAAACAAGTGAAAAAATACAAGGAAATGGAATACTTCAATTGTTTGCAAATCTGTTGACGCCACAGTCTTCCTGCACAGCCAAAGTAGCCAACATCATAGCAGAAGTAGCCAAAAATGGTGAGGTTTCCCCCAGAATTTTCTGCTCAGAACATCTTCAGTTTTACACCTTACTTGTCAGTATGCTTTATTAATTTATGTTTGGTTTCATGATTAGACTTTTTCTACTTCTCTTTTCTTTAACTTTATGTTACCATTTTAGATGACTCTAGTTAACAATTATTTTCTTCATGTATTTCTACCTATGCAGAGTAGAATAAAGGGAAGCTGATATTTGTCTCCATTGTCCTTTTATCATTTCTCAATTTAGGTCTAAGAGTTTTTAGTGTCACTTACTCGTTCATCTTATCACAGGGACTTCGTGTTGGTTTGTGTTGTATCTACAGAGCCTGGATAATTATCCACCTGTCACGCTTAAGTTTTGCATGTTTTGAATTGACAATTGATAGCAACAGTGCAGTTGGAATGTATATTATGTTTTCCACTCTTGCTTTCATAGAAAACAATTATGCCTTAAATTCCCTACTGAAAACACTGTGGGGAAGAAAAATGATAATATAAATTATATAATACTTAGTTCATCCCATTGTGTGTTATTTATATCCAGTGACAGATTCCTTGGAAGAATTAAGCCAGAAATATATTTACATAATTTTAATTTAGTCAGTTTTAGCAAATACCACGTAAGTAAAGCAACCTTTAAGCATAAGAGGAAACTCTAGTAATTATAATAATACTTAGTATGTTTCAGTTGGACAGAATCTGGTATTGTGCCTTTTATTCTAATGTTTCATAGATCAGTACTTTTATAGGAAATTTAAAATTTTCTGATTTCATTTGAGTAATTACCATGCTAATTGATTTTGCAAAGAACTATTGTTTGGGCTGGTATGACACGTACATTTAGGTACTGGCACAAAACACTTCCCTTATTTCAAGCTCATCAAAGTGCCTTTCGGGTGTCCGTGAGCTTCTGTACCGGTAAATCACATTTGATTGGTTGCTGAAAATGGTCCATGATCTAAGATACTGACCTGGGTACTTCAACCAGACTCTTTTTATTACAAAGCAGCTTGGGTTTTTAAGATAAGTAACATTTTTAATCTCATCAGAGTCACAGTGTAGTTCTTGGGAATTCAGAAGGCAGGCTTCATTTTTATCATAAGTCCTCTTTCTTCTAGAGGTGCTGTGGAGAGTAGTAGCTGTGTCCTAAAGACAGAGTAGCATGTTTACCGTTAGCATCCTCAGTCAGGCTAATAAAAGGCATATCACTCTACCAGTGGGAATAAATGGGACATATTTGGCTGTTTATTGCTTAACTAATCTCACTAAAAAAAAAAAATAATGAGTAGCTGAGAAAATTGAGTAGAATCTTAAAGTTTGGGGTTTTTTTTAACTTTTTTTTAGAGCACAACAACATATTCATTGGGCTTATATTCTTATTAGAAAGTTGACAATAAGAAAAGACTATCATATGAACCATAGAAAAATGAGATTAGAGGCGATTTCTTTTCATTGCTATGCAGATTATGTTGCTAAAGGAAGAAATATTAACATATAACTCATAGGTTCAGATTTGACATAAAATGTGCTTAAATTTTATTTGCTTATAAAAGAATGTGAATATTGATATACCCAACTATGTTCGAAATTCAATGAGAGATTCAAGCTTGATGTGGCGTATAGTAATAATTACAGTAGTAGACATTTAGACCTTTTAAGTAAATTATTCCAGTAAATGATAGACTTAAAGCTGATTTGAAGCAATAGAGAAATAAGCAAGACAGAGATAATCTAGTAGTATTTCTTTCCCTTAAAGTTGGCCTGGGTAGATTGCTCAGCAGGTAAAGTACATGCTGCACACATATGAGGACTGAAGTTCAGGTCCCCAGATCCCATGGGAAAACTGGGCTAATGTGTTGGTGCCTGCAATCCCAGCACTCTAGGGGCAAAGATGGGATTTCCAGAGCTACCTCGATAGCTAAACTAACCAGAATCCATGAAGTCCAGGTTCTGTAAGAGACCCAGTATTGGAAAATAAAAAGCTAATGAGAAGATAACCCAATGTCAACTCAGGCCTCTGTACACATGCTTGAACACTCTTGTGTATACATGGTCCTGTGCACCACACACACACACACACACACACACACACACACACACACACACACACATATGCAGTAAATAATAAAAACTAGTGTTGTCAATTATATGTAATAGAACCAGTAATTCTCAACATTAGCCACTGTTACATGCTTACATTTATGTGATATATACATTATTCCAAATTCTTGTTGTAGTTTATCTGTTTAACAAGGTGGTTCTGATGAATGTAAGGTTAAGAACCAAGTCTTGGTCCAAAGCGGTACAGAATCAACAGCAGGAATCAACATTATGCTTTTTCTTCCCATATCAAACTTTCTACCAGAATGCTCATAGCATTAATAATAAATAGATTAAGGAATTGCTATACTAGAAACATGGGAGTTTCTTATTCAGTATTGTAGTTTAATGTATTTCAATTCTGTCCTTCATTCCATATCAGGTAGGTGTTTGTTTTAATGTGAAATATGTTTGCCTTAGAAGCAGCACTTTAGAACACTGGGTGGGGCGGGGGGCAGGGGGCAGGTACTATGTTGTCTAGTATCTAAAGCTTACCTTGACACTTAAAGTGTTGGCACCTTAGCCCATGACTGCAAGAACAGCCATCAGCATTAACTTTAGAGATAAGAGTGTGTGTATCAAAACAGAAACTTGTCATTCTTTTTTATTCCTGCCTTACTGTTTTTGTACATTGAAAGAAAATTGTAGAAAGCTAGGAGTTAATGAAGGAAGGTAATTAGAAAATCCAAACTCTGGTGGTGGAGCAGTATTTAGAGTCCCAAGCATGAAGGCATACTCCAGCACTCCTTGATTTGGCCTGCGAGCTTTGGATTAGTACTTGGTTCCTTCAGGTAGTTGAAAACGAGAAAGGTACACACAGATCTCATTTTCAAAATATATGTTAGATATATAAATCTGTAGAGACAAAGAAAATTATTTTGTGGTTTTCATCTCAGCCCACACTTATGATAATACTAAATAAGTATGTGGTTGAAGTAAGTTTGGCAAAGAAAAAGTTAAAAAAAACATAAGAAACTGTGAATATTTTTACTAAATCAAAGGTACAAAGGGGTGAGGAGCCGCATTGTTTTCGAGTTTTGTTAACACTGATCTAAAGCAATGCCTCTGAATTGAATTCCTGTTTTGAAGTCCACACATAATGCAAAAAGAAAATAGATGAGTAAAATCTATGTTTATAGACATGCAGACATATGTATAGATGTGTAGTGGTTTCTTCGTTCTATCATCCCACCAACTTGTACTTGGTCATACTGTCTTTTTGCCCTCCTCATACAATACTCTCTCTCATAGTCTCCAGTTTCTGGAGTTGAGATTCACTTGAGCATCAGGCCTTTTATTATTGTCACCTTTCTCTGTTTAGCAGATCTGTCAAAGTAGGCTTTTCATTAGTGCTCTATAGGCTGGGTGTGTACGGACATAGTTAGGTGTATTGTGGGTACCTCTTTGAAATAAGATGACCATTATAGCCATTCTGAAGCTTCTCCAATATCATAATCACAGTATTTAAAACATTCTTGCTAAGTTCTGGAGTTGTGTATTTGCACACACACACACACACACACACACACACACACACACACACACACACACACGGAGAGATGGAGGGAGGGAGAGAAGGTGGACAGGTTGTATAAAATTGGTTAAGGGGTGCTACCCATCTTCAATCAAAAAAGGTTTTTAGGAGTTTACTTTCTTCAGAGGCTGGCAGGCTCTTTATAGTGACTGAAAATTGGCATCAATAGCAGCTTTGTTCTAGCTGTGTGCTGCCTAATAAAAGCAACCAGAACATTTTACAACTTTCTGAAATTATTTATTTTCCCTCATTTTACAAACATGCATTGTTTGTAGAGTCCAAGTTTTGCAAAATTGGAATCCGATAAACAATTAGCATACAACAGCAAAGGGAATCATAATTCCTTGATGTTTGCATTCTTTGAAGACATTAACAAAACAGCAATATAACACAGGTACCATTTTTGAAATTATAATCCAAATTATACCATGCAGACATGTAGAAGACTACAGTTAGACCCAAGCCTATCGCCTTGCACAAAACTTAAGTCAAAATGAATCAAAGATCTCAACATAAATCCAGCTACACTGAACCTTTTAGAAGACAAAGTGGGAAGTACCCTTGAATTAATTGGTACAGGAGACCGCTTCCTGAACATTACACCAGTAGCACAGACACTGAGATCAACAATTGATAAATGGGACCTCCTGAAACTGAGAAGCTTCTGTAAGGCAAAGGAGACAGTCAGCAAGACAAAACGGCAGCCCACAGACTGGGAAAAGATATTCACCAACCCCACATCTGACAGAGGGCTGATCTCCAAAATATACAAAGAACTCAAGAAGCTAGTCCCCCAAACACCAAACAACCCAATTAAAAAGTGGGGTACAGAACTAAATAGACAATTCTCAATAGAGGAATCTAAAATGGCTGAAAGACACATGAGAAAGTGTTCAACATCCTTAGTCATCAGGGAAATGCAAATCAAAACAACTCTGAGATACCATCTTACTCCTGTTAGAATGGCTAAAATCAAAAACACCAATGACAGTTTATGCTGGAGAGGATGTGGACAAAGAGAAACAGTCTTCCACTGCTGGTGGGAGTGCCAACTTGTACAGCCACTGTGGAAATCAGTATGGCGACTCCTCAAGAAAATGGGAATGAGTCTACCATAAGATCCAGCAATTCCACTCCTAGGCATATACCCAAAAGAAGCACATTCAACAACAAGGACATCTGTTCAACCATGTTCATAGCAGCACTATTTGTAATAGCCAGAAACTGGAAGCAGCCTGGATGCCCCTCAACCGAAGAATGGATAGAGAAAATGTGGTACATTTACACAATGGAGTACAACTCAGCAGAAAAAAAACAATGGAATCTTGAAATTTGCAGGAAAATGGATGGAACTTGAAGAAACCATTCTGAGTGAGGTAACACAATCACAAAAAGACAAACATGATATGTACTCACTCATATGTGGACCTGCTTTATGCTACATAGTAGTGACCATGCTTTATCAGAGCTGTTTTTAATGATATTGCTCAGAATGGTTTCTTCCCAGATGATGACTGAGAAACTAATTAAAAAAAAAAATGGTGCCAAGTACCACAAGAGTAACAGAACTGTGCTGTTTTCTGGGATTTTGTTTTTTACTTTTTTGTTATTGTTTGTTTTGTTTTGTTTTGTTTTGTTTTAATGGAGTGTGCTGAATGTCTCTACAATTTTGTTCAAATGACTGCAGAACCTGGAAAAGCTGTTGCTGCTATTGATGCATAACATACTGCCATTATTGGTTATATATATATATATATATATATATATATATATATATATATATATATATATATATATGCTAATTGAAACTCAAATATGTGATGAATCCAAGGTGTTTCAGAGAGTGCTCACCTGTGCATGCAAATTTGATTTCATCTTTAGTAAGTAGTCAAGTTATATGCTTGCCAAAAAAAAAATAAGTGATACACTGGAAGACAAATGTCACACAATTTCAATTTTATGTGTAAACTAGAAATGATGAACTTATGGGAACAGAGAACAGAATTGTGGCTATTAGGCTTCAATGTGGGTCTTTTAACAATGGGGAAATGATTGGTTTAAGGATATAAAACTGCAGTTGGACAAGAGGCATGGACTCTGTGAAGTCTTGAGGTCTACTGAGAGCATGATAAATATGGTTGATAACAATATGCTATATTTTAAAAGTTGTGAGATAGTATACTTTAAGTGTTCTCAAAACAAAAATGATGAATATGTGTGATATAACATGTTAATTGATTTAATTTAGCCATGCCATTATGAACATACTGTATTGTGTATCATAATTGTGCATGACTTTATTTATGAGCTAAATAAATGAATGGAAAAAATGAAAAAAAAATTTATACTTAAACACTATCCAATGTAATCTCCACTGTCATAAGCTAGGTATAGCTTGTTGAGAAAGAAATGAACAACTGTCTTTAATTGGTTGCATGTTAATTTAACTGTTGAAATCTATAGATATTTCTAAAATACGCATTATTGAGGAAGGAAGCCCATAGAAAGTGGTGGTTGTTGTCTCCCTCGTTCATGGCTGTGTATAATGTAATTCCTTTTTCTCACCATATCATAGGATATTGTGCATTATTAAAGCTGTCCATGATAAATTTAGAGCTTAGCTTTTGAAGTAGAAAGTAATCTCAACTGTGGGAGTTTAAATTGCAGGCGGGTTACAGGGATAAAACCATAAGAGACACAGTAGGGATGGGAGAGGGTCTGCCTGTCACCCATAGTATCTAAAAGGGTAATCCTTTGAGAATTTTTTAAGTTAAGGAAAAGAGAAAGGTTGCTTATGAGGATACACATGGGCTATATGGAACAAAAACAGACTGAGGGGTGGGCCCTCTTGAAAGTGGGAGTGAAAAGTTGGTTATTTTTTAGTAAGATAACCTTTACCATGAAGAGTTAGCTCTTTGTTTATTCATTGGACCATTCTGATAGTAACTGTGAAGTCTAAAAGAATAACTCGAATACTGGCTTTTGGAGAATTTTCATCAACTGCCTTTATTACCTTTTAAATTATTTTTTCTCTTGTGATGGTATCACTGAAAGTCAATAAGCAGACAATAATAAACTATAAAGATAAGGGAAAAAACAAATTTGAATGACAAGAAAGCCTAACATTTGCTGGTTAGACTTGTAAGTGTATGCATATAACAACAGCAAAGATGAGTGATACATAAAATAGATGTTAATAAAGAATAAGTATGAAGATGAGACCCGGGCGATGGTGGCCCACATCTTTAATCTCAGCACTTGGGAGGCAGAGGCAGGTGGATTTCTGTGAGTTCAAGGCCAGCCTGGTCTAGAGTGAGTTCCAGAACAGGCCCCAAAGCTACAGAGAGAAATCCTGTCTAAGAAAAAAAAAAAAAATGAAGATGAGGAATTCAGGATTTTTCTGGCCTTAACGATTGAAAAAGACCTATTAAAATAATTCATTAGTACATTTAAAATTTTTGACTTTGAGCTTTTAAGAGGCCATATAGAGGTAAATTGTACTCTTTGATAGCTTAGTTTATAGCTTATCCTTTATCGCTCTTTGAAAGAACACAGTTATTCTGAGAAGACAGTGACAGCTGTAACAAAAAATACTGTTGGTTTATGGTGGAGACTACCAACAATGGATAAAGATACTCCTACTCACTTTTGTGTAGTATTTACTTCTTTCATTAAGTATCTAATAGGGTTGTAGCATGGTATGTTTGAACAGAAATGTGCTCTTCAAATAGTTAAGCATTTTGAACATTTCAATAGTACGTGTTGATTTCATTAGGGGAGATAATATATGTAAGATATGTGTCTTTCAAGTTCTAATGAAATATGTCTTCTCCTTTTCAGAATTTATGCGAGTTCCGTGTGTAGATGCCGGATTGATTTCACCACTGGTACAGCTGTTAAATAGCAAAGACCAGGAAGTGCTGCTTCAAACGGGCAGGGCACTAGGAAACATATGCTACGATAGCCGTAAGTATTAAGACTGTGGTAATACTTCTATAATTTCTTAAGAATTATGATTTTCAAATCAGTTTTAGTTTGGTGTTAGGACTGACTTTTCTAGATGGACCAATAAGCTTTAGCTCTGCTTATGTAGCAGAACTGGTGGAAAATTGGGTCATCATATTCTTAACTAAGAAGTTATAGGGAGTAAATTACCCTGTTTTCACAAGAGATATTTCCTAAGTATATTGCTAAAACTGAAACCTTTAAGTTCAACAAAAATCCACTGACAGATCTTTAAATTAGGTCTTATGAAGTATTATCTAAATAAAAATACTTATGGAAAATTTTAAATTTCTAAGTCTGTCCAAATAAAGTTTTAATTAATTGCCATTCATAAAAACCATCATCTCAAAAGCTAGGTCGGCCACTGCATTTGCATTGGCTCCATTCCAGTTTCTTGTTACGTCATGGCCATCCGTACCACCTTCTGGAACTCGGTTCTAGTAGAGTAAGCAAGAATTTGTGTGTCTATTTGTTGCAAACATACTGCAATTTCTACTTCTCTTCTCACACATACACAGAAAACTTCTGAGTATAAAGCTGGATGTGGTGACAAACACTTTTAATCCCAGCACTCCAGAGGCAGAGGCAGGAGGTTCATGAGTTCAAGGCCAGCCTGGGCTATATCGCAAGAACTTACCTCAACGCATAACACCCCAGACTTTTAGTAAATTCCAACTAATTAGGCATGTCTTGGGTTTCCCTGGATTTTTATTTTCTGAGACAGAAACCACATACTGATTCAAATTTATACCACCTACAAATTCAGTTATATTTGTACGGCTGTGATAATTTTACCACGTTTTTCCTGTTGAGTTCATACCTCATCTGAGTTGTATTTTGCTGTGAACACTATTTGGCTGTCTCATATTATGATATGACATATATACGATGTATATATATGATATCTTTAAAAAGGTGATTTTTTAATCACATCTTTAACAGGTGATTTATATCTAGGAAGCAGATAGAGTGAGAGTATACACATATTTATGATAGAGCAAAAAGAAACTCTAATTCTTAGCTATAATTGTTCTGTGATGTTGGCCTTACTTATTCTTGTTTATTTCTTTTTACTGTGTAATAATGTCCAGGACAGTATTAATGTCAAATTTAGCTTCATTTTTCAATCCCCGACGATGCAGTAAAAGTTACATATGTTCTGCTCTGTTCTTACTTTATGTATTTTAAGATATTCACTGTATTGACAAAATGATAGTTCTTCATATCTGTAATTTTGCATGGGGAGGAGCGACCACAGAGACAGCTGACCCGAGCTATTGAGAATTTATAGACTATATGGATTGACAGCTTGGGAACCTGCATAGGACCTAACTAGACCCTCTGAATGTGGGTGACATTATGTGACTTGATCTGTTGGAGGGGTCCCTGGCAGTGGCGCCAGGACCTATCCCAGGTGCATGAAGTGGCTTTTTGGAGCCCATTCCCTATGGTTGAATACCTTGCACCGCCTTAATATGGGGGGGGGGGTGTTGTTTCTACCTCAGCTTGGTATGCCAGACTTTGTTGACTATCCAAGGAAGGCCTTACTCCCTTGAGGAGTGGGTGGGAATAGGAATGGGGGATGTAGGCCAGGAGAGCGGGGGTGGGGGGGGACGACTGGAGTTGGTATGTAAAATGGAAGACACATTTTTTTCAATTAACAAAAGTTACATATGTTCTGCTCTGTTCTTACTCTCTGTATCTTAAAGTATTAGCTGCATTTACAAAATGATAGTTCTTCGTATTTATAATTTTTCATCGTGTGTGCGCGTGTGTGTGTGTGTGTGTGTGTGTGTGTGGTTTTTATTCAGTATCATATATTGTGATCTCAGCTCTCAAAAATTATTCATTTAAATAAAAGTTCTCTGTATCAATACTTATAAAGCTAAGCTTGCACAGTGGCAGTTATAGAATGGCTGTTTGCACTTGCAAAGTGCTATGTGCTATGCTTTGTATTCTTGCTCTTTTGTGTTTTCTGAAGAATTTGAAGCTATCAAAATATTTAAATATTAGTCAGCTTATTTATTCTTGAATAATTTTTTTCTCCAAACATGAGAATTATTTCCTCTTATGAGTCTTTTTGTCATGAAGTTTCACTTTGTAATGACAACATAGAAGACAGGATCTCACACCTGATTCTTCTATGGTTTTCATGGACACACAGTCATTTATTTCCTGTTACTGTAAAGAACCTTGAAGTTGGAGTGAGAAATGTCAAGATAATAAGGCTGTAATTCTATGGAACTGAAGTTCACTATGCTAGTATTTACAGTCTGCTCCTTTGTCTTATGAAATATCAAGTTTTACTGGCATGCTTCAGGCTACAACGTTAATGTTTTTCATTTATGTAGAAACATTTGTAACTACTTCATCCTTTAAGGACTTCAGTGGAGCACAGTGACTTTAAACCATAGTTTTCACTTCTCAGCATTGTCTAAGGACAATAAAGCTAGTGGTCTTAAAAAATAATAATCATAAGTGATTTAGTACTGTATATCATGTGACAAAAAGTATTTATTGTACTGTGTTGTCTAAGTGTATAACTTAAGACTACTTTCTTACTCTTTCATTTTAAACTATTATCAACTTCTTAGTGTTTTGTCCAGAACTATTAGAGTTTACACTTAAATTCCAAGATATGAAAGTATAAATTCAGCCGGGTGTTGGTGGTGCACGCCTTTAATCCCAGCACTCGGGAGGCAGAGACAGGCGGATCTCTGTGAGTTCAAGGCCAGCCTGGTCTCCAGAGTGAGTGCCAGTATAGGCTCCAAAGCTACACAGAGAAACCCTGTCTAGAAAAACAAACAACAACAACAACAACAACAAAGTATAAATTCAGTACTATTCAGTGAGTAGTATTTACTTGAAATGAATTTATCATTTATTTTGTGATAATTGGGATTTTAAGAAACCTGAAAGGCTTACCTGAAAAACACCGTAGTGGCTTCGATTTTACCTAAGCAGTATTCCCCCTTTGTCAAGAAAGTGATGCTTTGTTTTTAGAAACAGAGGACAGAAAAATATTACCAATTAGTAAATTTAAGAGATGTGCTTCTTCAAAGTACAGCCAGCATGTTTTAAAGTTCACACTTGTTCTTATCAAATTTAACATGTCAGACCGATGAGGTGAGTTGTATTAGCATGCTCCAGATGAAATCTTTTTAGTGTCGTTTTTATTCAGGGTGGTAGTAGGTGTGCAGTAGATACTAAACCCACATTTACAAGGGTTACTGTAAGCAGCTCACTATTGGCAAAAAGATTGAGAAATATGTGTGTATGTGATAGACATTTGTTAACATATCCTTAGCTAACAGTTTATTTGAACAAAAAAAAAAAAACATAAAATTCATGGAACTCTAACAAAGAAGTAGGTCAAACTTCAGTTTTAGTAACAGCCTTGTCAGTTCCCATTATAGGTATCTCCCTGACAGAAGAAAATGTCCTTATATAAGCCCCACATCAGGAAACAGACTGACACATCTCCAAGCGCATAGAGTGGGGCTTTGTTGCTAATGAGCTTTTGCATTCGTCTCCCTTTTGTATACGGAGATGAAAAAGTTCGATGGCGGTGGGAACATTTCTCATTTAATATCATTGAGTTTGTTTTCTGCCCATATAACCTCCAAGGCTTTTATTTCATAATGGATTCCTCTTTCAACTCATCCAAATAGACTTTTGGTGCAAGCAACATTTTAAAATTCATGTGCCAGACTATAGTTAGCTTTGCCAGAGTAACCATTTTTGAGAAACATCTTTCAAAGAAGACAGAAAAATTGTATTTCAGTTTGGAAAGAAACCAGTAAAGCTAGATGTATGGTAGAATCTGCTCAGGAATGTTATTTTAGACAAGAAAGTAATATTATATCTCAGAAAAGTTGTCTTCTGTGCACATCCCCTTCAGGGCTGATATTTAAAACCTAAGAGTATGATTTTGTTACTTGGAATGTTTTGTAGCATTCCCTATTTTTTACTAATTCTTAAAGTTTAAATAGGGCTATAAACATTTAAATTTTCTGATATGATTGAGTTTTCCTAAAGCTCTAAAATGTCCATAGTAATTAATGTCCCATCTGCATTTGTTCTTCCCAGGGTACATTGATTATTGGAGACTTGAGTTTCTGTTTGTTAATATTGCTGCTTGAGTTTAGGAAATAGCATTTGATATGCTACTTAAAAGGTACAAGTAGGGGCTAGCAGAGAATGATTACATAAAATTAAATACTTACCCTTTATATACAGAGCAAGATTAACATATTAATCAAAATTTAAAATTATGCAAATATGCTACTTATCGTAATAAAGCATTACACGATTCTGTTATTAGAATGATACACATATTTAAGAGTCTTACATGATGTACTCTATCACTTACACAGAAAATGATAGTCCTACTTCCTGAATGAATAAAATAGTCAGAATGAGTTAGTAATCAGATTTGTCAAAGGCGGTGTTTGTGAAGTGAAGTAAATACTATTTAATCGACTTCAAGTATACAAAAGAATAGTCAAATACACACTTGTATGTTAGTGATCTTCATGTGTTACATGATTGACTGATGCATGGGTGGGGTGGGAGTGTTGCATGAACATGAATATGCAGGTGTAGACTCTGAATGTTTTTCTCTGCCTGGATCTTGATTGCCTTGAGACAGGTTCTCTTCCTGAACCAAAAATTTGCTGTTTGGCTTAGGTTTGCTAGGTAAGGAGCTGCCAGGATCCAGCTGTCTCCACCCCACAGTACCAGGGTCACAGACACCTCTAGTCATACCCAACTTTTTACATGGGCCTCGGGGATTGGAACTCAGGTCCTCACGATTGCAGAGCAAGTGCTCTTGATTACTAGGCCACTCCCTCAGCCCCACTGTTATGTTATTTTTATATAAGGGTCAAATAAACTAGTTTTAACTGAAAATGCCAAGAAATAATAATAATAATAATAATAATAATAGCAGCTAAAAATGTTTTATGCTGAAAGTTGGTTAGATTAATGTAGGATAGAGATGCTTTGAAATTGTGCAGGTGATCAATATTTGCAGCAGCTTTGTTCAATAGGATTATTTATGCTGGCACTTGGAAGTAATTATTTCAGTGATCAATTAAATTATTTGGTTGTGCTGTTAGAGGGTTTTGTTGCCTTTGTTCTTCAGCATTTAGTTTTAGAATAAATTGATTTACTAGCTAGGAGCATAAAAATAATAATCTTCAACTTTAATCATTCTGTTTTATCTTAAAATTCAACTTGCTATCAAATTATATCATTTATAGATATAGAATTATATCATTTATAGATTTTATTATGACTGTTATCACATGACAATACAAAATAAAAATGTCCTCAGTAGATGCTATCTTACAGTCCTTGTAAGCTCTAAAATAAAATGGATGAAAAAGACCATGCTGTAAATATAGTAGAGAAAATAACATGGACAAAAGCAGATACCTTGAGGCTGATGAGAATACATAAGAATGTGGCTTTTTATCACAGTGACGATGAGAGTATGAATTCCAACTGTTTTAAAATAGATCCAGTAATGCATTCTAGGTAAGGAAAGAAAATAGTTTGTTTGAAAATGATATATAAGTATATAAAAGTTTAATATACTCCCTGGAAGGCAGGTAATGTAAATAGATGTGAATTCAGCTGTCATTTACTAAATTGTCATTTAATATATCTGATTTTACTTGTTTCATGGATTAAATAGGATTTGTAGCTGGATGTGGTGGGACACACCTTTAATCTCAGCACTTGGGAGGTGGAGGTAAGCAGATCTGTGAGTTCAGGACAGCCTGATCTATAGAGCAAGTTTCAAGACAGCCAGGACTACACAGTGAGACACTGTCTCTCCCTCCACCTCCCAATAGGGTTTATATATGAAAGTAAAGCATAGATTATAAACTATTATGCAAAGCATACAAATACTGAGATAATTATTTCTGAGCAATAATGCAACCTAATGTAGTATATACATTAACATATACTATATATTTATAGTGAAGACATGAAAGACAGGGAGCTTATAAAGAAAGGCAAAGGAAAACCCTGTAGGAAGCAGGGATACACTTGACCGTATGTGAGCATTAATGAAACCTGAGTTTCCCAGCAGCCACAGGGAACAAAAATTTGGCTTATCTGATTCTTATCCTAAAGAGGAATGAATATGTTATAGTTTTTAAGCAGACCCTTGAGACAAAATGCTAGCAGAGAGTTATTAGTATTAAAAATGCTGGCTGGCATTAAGTGTGGTTCTTTGATGGTACTTCTGCAGCTTCTGCTCATGTGCCCCCTTTAATGACTTGTGTTATTCTTTAACAGAATCCAAGAAATTATACTAGGTACTTAGTGAGCTTAGTTTTAGTTGAGAAATATTGATCAAATATGTTGAGTTTTGGTGGCTACCTCAAGCATAGAATTAAAACTTTGAACAAATTTTGACTTGTTTTCTACTAGTATAGCTTTAAATCAAGGTGTTTTGTATGATATGTCCAGGTTGAAGTCCCTAGAAAGGGGAAAAAAATAAGCTTGGCTTTGTGTACTAAATCCATTGCCAGTTTGCTAAAAATCTAATTTGCATTAAAAGTGAGTACCAAAAACACTGTGCTAGTGTTATTGCATAAATCTGTACATAGATAAATTGCTTAGATCTGTATATGGTACACACATAAGAAAAAATGTAATGAAGTCTGAATTTAGAGTCTTGAGATTTTTCTCAGTGTTTATTTTCCTGATGGAGATATTGTACCTGAGTTATGTGATATTCCCCTGGGACACAGGAGGAAGTATTCAGCAAGACATGCTTGTGGTTTGGGGGCCATAGAGGGGCTGGGTGTTTGTTTTTGTTTGTGTGAGTGCCTACACATGTGCTGGATGCCCATGCCTGTGTATGTCTGCATCCCTGCCAGCTTCCTGTGAGTCTCTACATACTTACATAAAAAGCTAAATGCACCCACATGTGCGGAAGGTAGACACATTCTCTCTTCTATGACAAATATTCTTGTTCCTTTTAGCTCTTCTTGGGATGGCAGTGTATGCCCCCATCCCCCACCCTATCCCCCAGTGTAGCTGCAGTTGATATTTGCGTGCTCATAGCAGCACACAGCCAGCGTGAATCTGGGGAAAGATGCGAGACGGGTTCAGGAAGCTGCTTCCACAGGCAGCTGTGATGAGGTAGATATAAATTCAATGTGAAGTGACCAACATTTGGTTGATTCTTAGTTATCATTGTACTAGGTTTAAATAATAGTAAATACTTTAGTAACTGATTCTTTATACTTTGAAATCCCTTATTATTAAAATGCTGTTAACAAACAAAAATTTTTACTGTTAATAAAAACACCAGAGAAGAATAAACTAGGTGTGTGACCATACTTGATTAGTTTCCAAGTGTCACTGTCATAAAAAGCAGCACATTAGCAGAGACATGGAGTAATGGTTGTTTTGAGTAATTGTAGTTTCACAGATGTGATGGTGGAGCTGACCTGCTGAGGGTACCACATATGACAGAAACAGAGGACCTTGGGGTGGGGGAAGCCAGTAAGAAACCTTGTATGTTCTTCACACCTGCTGTTTTTATATCTTGGATGCCAGGTTACTTTCTTGTGCCAGAGTTTTTGAAAAGTCTGATGGCCATTGACTTGTCTTTTCCTGATTATTAAGGTTCAGGTGACACAGGGACAGTCACTTTATGAAGCCCTGGAGAAGGGAGTTTGTTCTCTTAACTCTTTTTTATCACTTTCATTTTGCACGTTAAAGCTGAAGTTTCGCCTCAAACATAAATTTTCTACTCTGCTTGTTGAAACCAATTAATTCACACTGTCATCTGTTGTAGTTAAATAATGTCATTTTCTAAGTCATCTGTTTATGTGATGGTTTTTAAAGAAAGAATTATCAAATAGTTGTAACTGACATGAGACATGTAGTGGTGTGCAGGGTTAAAATTAATTCCAGCAGGCACAGCGTTGATGTTCCCACCAGATGCCATGCTGTGACCTCATTTTAAACTGCATCTGCCGTACCAGAGCTTGGGAACATGAGTTTTCCTTTGTTTCTTCTTGTCCTGATCTGGTATTGTATGTGTAAACACATTAAAACTTTGATATATTCCTACATAAAGGCATCATTTAAATATGAATACAATATGTCAGAAAGTTCAAGTTTATGATTCTGATATGAGTATTTAATCATCATCATGGTTTTACCCTCATGACTCAGTTTTTATAATTCCACTAATGGAATATTTATAACTTTTCCTTTTCTATCTAGTTTTTAATGGATGCTACCTGCACCTGGAACATGAAAAAAATGCTTTTTGAATTTGAAAAATGATGTTAATGTTTGATAATTTTTCTCCATTTGAAAGCTTAAATAGAAATTTGAACATCACTTTAGGCACATAAAGATATAGTGTTTGGCAATTTTCTTCCCTAGAAGAATTCATAAATACCTTTGACTTTGTCTTTAGAAACAATATAGATACACCTATTATTGACCCAGGAAAATAGTTTCTTTTGTACTTGGTAAAATTGAATAGTAGCATATGTAAGGGGAATAGAAAAAAAATCTTCGTAAGCATATAGCTCACAACGACAGATTATGTGGTTCATAAAACAGTGACACCACTCTGAGCAATTTAGATCATAGTTGCCATCTTCAAATATGAAGGCCCCATTTTAACACCAGCAGTGTTTCCCCCCTTCTTTTGAGAATATTAATAATGTAATAAGGATTATACTTGCAAAATTTATAGTTTGAGAAAATACATTTCTACTATGGGAAGTATGAAATCTAGAATTTGGTTGGGGGCATGATGAGCTGTCTCTATGAGGCAGCCCAAGCTGGCTTCAAACTTGACATCTTCCTGCCTCTGCCCCCTCCGAACTGGGGCTGAGGATGTGTGGCCACAGCCCACTGGACTTTCTAAAGTCCAGCTGAGGATTAGTCATTCCTACCGTCACGAGAATCATACCACCTAAGGTAGAATGCTGAACTTAACCTGTTGAAGCTTCCTGTTTGTAATCAGTGTGGTAACCATAGAGAAAAGTTCATCTCTGCTGAGTCAGATTGAAATTAGAAACGCCTTTGTCACAAGAAACGCTTGTAGAGTGGCTTCTGTGGGGCCAAGTGTCACGGTTTGCTGATGACAGAGAGGGCAGAGGTGGTTGTCTTCCTCTGGGTGGTGGTGTTACTCCTACATGTTCTTAGTTTTCTCTGCTGAGAATCATGAGTCTAAGGTTCTTAACTGACACGTAGAGGAGGAAATAGGTGTTTTCCTTAGGTCTCTGTTGCTGTAATTGTAAAGTACTTACTGCAAGGAGCTGGGGTAGGAAAGGATTTATTTACACTCCCAGGTCTAGGTCCATCATTGAGGGGAGTCAGGGCAGGAGGTTGAAGCATAAACCAGGAAGGAATGTTGCTTGCTGACGCACATCAGTTCCATGCTTAGCCAGCTGTCTTACACAGCTAGGACTGCCTGCTCATTGAGTGGAACAGTACACAGTGTGATGGGCCCTCCTGCATTAGTCAGTCAAGATAACTCCTGCCCCAAGACATGCCCAGAGGCCAGTTGAGCTGTGTGGGCCCTTTGGGACTTCTCCTAGATGACTCTAGGCTATGTCAAGTTAACAGTTGAGATTGACCAGGACAGATCAGCTGTGTGTGTGTGTGTGTGTGTGTGTGTGTGTGTGTGTGTGTGTGTGTGTATAAATCAGCTTCTCACTTAGGAAAAGGTTCAGATACTTTTAGTCAGATGGGATATATAGAATGAAGGGAACCTCGAGGAACTATTAGCGGGAGTAAAGCTACCTGGAATTAATAATTTTTAAGGCAGAGACTTCTGGAGAGGTGGCTCAACTGATGAGAGCTCTTACAGAGGGTAAGGATTCAGTTAGCAGCACCCACACACACCTCACAATAGTCTAACTCCAGTTCCAGGGCATCTGGCACCCTCGTTTGGCCTGCATAGGCACCGGTCATGTATATGGTGAATGTTCTGCTGACAGAACACACATAAATATAAAAGCAAAGATAAATAAATATAATTTCATGTGTCAACTTACTGCATCATAGACTAAACTGATATTTGCTCAAACACTGTGCTATAAGGAGTTAGGAGTTAGTGCATAGAATAAAGCACTTTGCCCTCATTCATTCACACTGTTGAAGCTCCCATAGAAAAACAAACACTGGCCCTCCCCGGAAAGTGAGGGAATGTCTCCTGAAGACTAGAAATTGGTCTTTCAGAACTTCTTTATTTTTAATAATATATTTTATGTGAAGCACCCAAACATTTATACAATGTATAATTTAAAAACCTTCCTTTAAAAATATATGTATAGACATGCTTAGCTTTATTTGATCCTTTATCCTATCAAATTCTTAATAATAAGTAATTTAGATAAAATGTTGGCGGTTTTACTGTTATTAGTACAGAAAAAAAAAAAGGTATATCTCTGGAGTTTTCAGATAAGTAAGTATGTATTTCAGATAAGTAAGTATTTCTTCTGCCCACAAAGGATATAGATGAAAAAAACTAAAATTGTATCACCCTTATAATTGCCCTGGGTATTGTCTTTCTTTCCTGGGATGAAGAGGAAGATGAAGGCATTTATATAGATCTTACCTAATTTTTATAAATGAATATTTCAGTCTTGGTCAGCCTTACCTGAATAGTGTTTATACCCTTTTTAGTTTGTCCCAATTTATTGGCATGACAAAAGTGAGGTTTGACAATTGTTTTTACCCACACATAAAAGTGAAATGAAATTGAGCTGGATGCAGTAAAATCATTTTAACATGCCAGTGAAATGCCAGAAGATAGTTTGGTATGAGCCAGTTGGAAACAAGAGTGTGCGAAGCAGGTAGGCTAACTCTTGCTCCGGCAAATCCAGTCCCCAGGGTCATCCCCAACCCTGCAGCAGGCCTGCATGGCCTCCCTTCCTGGCCCCTAGCCCCTGTCACTAATAGATAATGTAGCTCTTCCCTCCTAACTCCCCTGACCCCACACATTGCTTTATCCCAGCCCCAAACATCAGCAGCCACTCCCTAGGAACCCACAGGTGACTCTGACCAGGGAAGCAGGTAGGCTAACTGCACATATTCACCTCTGCTCCACTCCTCAGATCCAGTCCACATCCAAATCCCAGCTCTGTAGGAGACTTCTGCTGTGGCCCTTCCTCAGTCTTTACCCATTCCCGGGGGGCTAAGCAGATCCTGATGGAATAAGTGCTTTCCTCCTGTGGACCCCTCGAGTCCCCTTTCTACTAGCCCATCCCCATTCCTAAATGGTACCACTCAATACCTTGGAACCCCCAGTGGACATATCTGCCAGGATCCCAGAAGAATTCCCTACCCATCAACACACAGCCACTCCCCACCTCCAACAGGAACCAGAGCAATAGAAACCAAGGAACAAAATACCCACCAACAAAGGTAAGACTGGATATCAGCTCCTAGAACTAACTATGTCCCCAACCCAGATGCTCAGATGGCAGCATAACAACTTTTCCTGGGGAGATAAAACACACTGATTTGCTCATGTGCTCAGACAGGGAACCCACAACCGACCAAGGTGCAGATACCACCAAATTCCAATTTGGTGAACCAATGGGGTTTATTGGAGTTAGAGAAATATGGGTGAAGGATTGACTATAGGAGCAGAAATGACTCGGAGACAGCTGCATCAGTAAGGCAACCTCCCCTCCTCCCCCCAGTGCCCACCGCTGCAGCAGCAAAAGTGACTACACACAAAGCTGGAAAGCTTGCAACAGCACTGCACAGCCTTCAGGCAGCCCAACAGGTTGGAGAGTGTCCTTTCCAAGTTCCTCAGTTGGCGGCCTACACCTCCACAAGGCAGCCCAGCTGGTTTCTGCTGTTTCCAAGCAGCTGGTCTGGTCTCAAGAGTCCTTACAACTTTTCTCTCAGCTTGACTTCTTCTGAGAGGGACTCTCGAGTTTTATTGTTTACTCTGGCGAGACTGGCCTAGTGATTCTGGTTTATTTCAGGGAGTTCCTGAAACAACTATTTCTTAGTTGTTTATGTCTCTACTTAAGGGGCTCTCCCACAGGGTGGAATGTTTTAATCCTGGAGGAGACTATTCTACAACAACATAGATTCAGAAGTTCTCAATAAGATATTTGCAGACAGAAACTAGAAACTAGAAACTAGAAACACATCAAAAAATCAGCCAGCATCATCAAGTAGCCTTCATCCCAGAGATGTGGGTAATTCTCCATATAAACAAACTGAAAGACAGACACTTGATCATCTCATTGGGTATAGAAAAGGCCTTTGATAAAATCCAACACCCCTTCATAGTAAAAAGACCTGGGGAGATTAGGGATACAGTGGACATACCTAAATATAATAAAGGCAGTTTACAACACACCTATAGCCAATATCAAGTTACCTCAAAACAGTTCCACTAAAATCAGGAATAGGCAAGGTTGCCCACTCTCTCCATACCTATTAAAATAGTACCTGAAGTCTTAGCTAGAGCGTAAGACATCCGGAGGAGATTAAGGTTATACAAATTGGAAAGGAAGGTGTCAAAGTATCTTTATTTGCAGATGATATGTCAGAAAACATAGAGCCCCATTAGGGCTCAGGGAACCCTGTGGAAGAGGAGAAAGAAAGGGTATCGCCAGAGGGCATGGAGGACACCAAGTAAGACTGTCTAGTTCAAGATGAACTAGTTGAAGTTAGTATGAATGCATAGAGACAGAGGCGCTTTGCAAAATGGTGCACATGTCTGCAGCAGGTCCTCTGCGCGTGCATTAATGACTGCGGTTCAGGGTTTCTGTGGTTCTGAGAGTGCAATGAGTAGGCTTGGTTCTTAGGCCTTCTCTTGTGCTCTTTCCCATCTGTTTGTTTGGTCCATTCCCGTGTGTTAGTTTTTGTTTTATATTTTACTATATTGTGGTTCATTTTACTATTTTTTATCCTTTAAAAGCTGGCTTGTTTTCTAATGAGAGTCAGTAAGGGAGCTGATCTGGATGGAGGGAGGATTGGGTGATAGCAGAGAAGTATAGGGAGAGGAAACCATAGCCAAGATAAATATTATGTGAGGGAAAAAATCTATTTTCACCAAAAGGAGATAGAAAAATAATGTTCCAGTATAATTTCATCTTATTTAGGTCCAGTATTGTGTAATTCTTTGTGGTAAGGAAAAGAATGGTGATAATAAGCCAAGGTTTGTTTTCTGATTGGTATGTATTTCTTGAATTCCTAAGTAAATGAAAATCATAACTTTTTTTTCAAAACCTTGCTTTTGATGTTAAAATTATTGACAATCAGACCTCTGGATAAAAATAATGAAGTTTAGAGTGAGGGCAGTTGCATCATTCTGCATGAAGTTCCTCTAGTCTTTTTTATTTCTGAGTTCTATTTCCTCCATAACTATCTCTAGTCTCTTAGTTCTAAAGGTTTGAGGGTTTTCTTCTCATTAGCAGACACACATAACACATATTAGGTTCTTTGTGTATCTACACCACGGAGGTGTACACAGTAGGGAAAGAAAGAAGTAAGACCAAGAGACTGACAGATGTTGAAATGCTGCCCCAGGCAAGCTTATCAACACACGGAGACTGCATTTTAGTTATTTAATAAATCATTGCCTTAGTAATAACTTTTCCAATGTTAAATTCTTACTGAAATTCTTAACATTTCTTGAGTCTTGGCAAAGAAAAAAAAAAAAGCCCTTTTGGACAATGAGGAATGGTGATAGGATTTCTAGTATTTTTTTCATTTCTTCAGAGATCTTAGTTCATGACACACCCACAATTTCCCTTAATTGAGATGTAAACCATCTCACTGTCTTTTTTCTTTGTTTTTTTGTTTTGTTTTGGTTTGGTTTTTGGTTTTTCGAGACAGGGTTTCCCTGTGGCTTTGAAGCCTGTCCTGGAACTAGCTCTTGTAGACCAGGCTGGTCTCGAACTCACAGAGATCCTCTGCCTCAGCCTCCAAGTGCTGGGGTTAAAGGCATGCGCCACCACCGCCCGGCCGTCTCACTGTCTTTTATTTACTGTTATCTGTAGCGGATCTTGAAATGGTTAAAATGGTTGGAAATTGCATCCCCATCCCATGTCTAGTAGATGGTAAAAAAGTAATGAAGATTATTTTCCTCGTGTCTTCCATGTCCTCCGTGGAAATAGGATGTATTTCTGTTGTAGCTTGATTGCCCTACCTCTGTCTTCTCTATAACCTGGACTGTATATACCTTCTACCGCACCCAACTGAATTTTCATATGAACCTAAAAATTGTGTTACCGTGCTCTGTCACTTTAAGCTCTGAACTAATTATATGCGAAATAATGTGCTGATCAGCTGTATTCTTTGTGTACATTTTAGACTTGATTGGGTAACACATAAATATCTCTTGAAAAAGGGAACAGATAACTTTTCAGAAATGAATCTTTTAAAACATCTTCTCAGTTGATGCTGAAAATTAAACAGTACTGTTTAATTTTAATTAAGACTGTTACCACTAGGCTTGGTGGCACATGCCACCAAGGATTGAGAACACCAAGGCAAGAGGATTGCAGACCAAAGCTTAGCCTGTGCCACCTCGAAATCAGTAATGAATAAAGTGCTGTCATCTTTCCTAAATTAAATGGGAAAGGAAAATACTTCCCCAAGAGATAGTTAATAAGAGGACATTGAATTAGAGTTCACACTTTCTGAGTTCCATTTGGTGATAACTTCCTTAAGCCAACTGTGAGTTAAAATAAAAGCAAAATTCTTAATTTACCAAGCACCATGTTGTAACTGAAGTTTCTGTCCTGCCCTCCAGTTCCCGAATAACTACTCAGCGGCTTATATTAATTACGAATATTTGGCCGGTGGCTTAGGCTTTTGCTAACTAGCTCTTATAACTTAAGTTAACCCATTTCTGTTTTTCTGTGTATTGGAAGTAAGCCACACGGCCAGTGGCTTACTTCCTTACATCTTGCTTCCCCATTGGCTGCTGGCATCTCTGAGATTCTACTTTCTTTTTTCTTGTGTCTTTGCTTGGATTTCCTACCAGGCTCTATTCTGCCTGGCCATTGGCCAAATCAACTTCTTTATTAGCCAGTGGGGGGAAAAAAATCTTCACAACATACAGAGACATATCCCACATCACCATGTTCTTAGCTCTGAAAAACATTCAGAACCAGGGGTATTTGCACGCAGCTTCTCTGTGCTTAGCTTTTATTCAGGCTGTCGGTAACTTCAAAAGTATTTGCATTTCTGTGCTCTCTTACCTTTGGTTTGTTGTAGTGTGTGTGTGTGTGTGTGCGCGCGCACGCACACACACCATTTACAGAGCTAGTGTCCTCCTCCCTCGCAGAGTGAATAAGGCAGTGCATCTGCAAACACAGGACACTGAATGTGCAAAAGAAACTCTCTGGAGCTAGGAACATAGTTCCTTTATAAAGTGATTGCTACACACCCAGCACACATGTAAAAAGCCTGATGGTAGTGTTGTCTTGTGATCCCAACACTGGGGAGGTGGACACAGGACGTCCCTGAGGCTTGCAGCCCATCTAGCTGAGGTGGTTTGGATGACATGCTCCCATAGTCTTGGGCATTTGAATACTGGGTCATCAGTTGGTAGAGTAGTTTGAGTAGACATAGGGGCTATGAGGTGTGGTCTTGCTGGAGAAAGTATGTTGTTAGGGGCAGGCATTGAGGCTTCAAAGGCCATGTGCCGTTCCATGTTTCTCCAGAGAAAGCCTGTGCTCTCTGGTTCCTGCTGGAGATGTGAGCTCTCAGCCACTCTAGTCACCCAGTCTGCCTGCTGCCATACTTCCCTGCTGTCATGGAAATGAACTCTTTTTCCCTCTGGAAACAGAAACTCATATAAACAGTTCTTTCTATAAGTTCATGATCTTTTGAATAGGCCAGGAATGAACATGGATGAGCAAGTATCTCAGTTGTAAGAATCAGAATCCTTCAGGTTTATGCCCTAGAGTGGTATAACTGGATCTTGTAGTAGATTGACTTTCAGCGTTTTTGAAGAACCTCCACACTGGTTTCTCTAGTGGCTTATAAGTTTCCACTTGCACCAGCAATGAGTAAGTTTTCCACTTCCCTGGCATCCTCACCAGCATGTCTGTCATTTGCTTTATTGATCTTGGCCATTCTGATTGGTGTCAGATGAGATCTGAAAGTGATTTTAATTTTTATTTCCATAGTAGACTAGGATGTTAAACAATCCTTAAGTGTTTCTCAGACATTTGTGTTTGGTCTTTTGGAAGTTCTCTACTTAGTTTAAATTGTTTTCTTGATGTTCAGGTTTTTTAGTTCTTTATATATTTTAGATACTAATCCTCTACTAGACATAATAACTGGTAAAGATCTTTTCCCATTCTGTAGGCTGCCACTTTGCCTGAATGAGGATGTCTTTTCCTAACAGAAGCTTCCAGCTTCATGAAGTTCAGTTGATTAATTGATATATAATTGATTTTAATGCCTCTGGTATTGATATTCTGCTCAAGTTCAAGCCCATTCTTCACTGTCTCTCCCATCAGATTCAGGGTAATTGGTCGTATGTTGAGGTCCTTCCTTGATCATTTGGAATTGGGTTTTGTGAGGGATAAGTGCAGTCTGTTTGGTTCTTCTGTGTGCCACCCTTCAGTTTGACAAGCACAGTCTTCCAAAGATGCTGCCTTTGTGTCATTTGTGTTTTTGCTTTTTTTTTTTTTATTGCCAAAAATCAGTATCCAGGCGTGTGTGGAATTCAATCTGTATCTTCAATATGATTCCATTAATCAGTATTTCCTGTTTTTATGCCAGTACCATGCTGTTTTTATTATCATAGCTCTGGAGTACAATTTGAGTCAGGGATGGCAGTACTTCCAGAAGTTTTGTTTTTTTTTTTTTTTAATTCATCTTTTTGTTTTTACATACCAACCAGTTTTCCCTCCCTCCCCTCTTCCCAGTTCCTCTCTCACTTCTCCCCCAACCCATCCTCCACTCCTCTACCTTGTCTCTTCAGATACTGGCAGGCACAAAAGTGCTTTTATTATTCGGGACTGTTTTAGCTATCTTGAGTTTTTTGTGCTTCCATATAAAATTGATATATTTTTTTAAATTTCTGTGAAGAATTTTTTGGGGGATTGCATTGAACCTATCGACTGGTTTTGGTAGTTTGGACTCACATGAAATATACCAGCCTCTGGGTAGCTGATAAAGGAACATTGATAGGAGTTCAAGGTCAAAGTTGGTTATAGAGTGAGCTCCCCATCAGCCTGAGCTACAGAGTGAGACCCTGTACTAGGAAAGTAAGGCGTATTCCAGGCACTTTTAAAGATTTCTTTGTCCTTCACTATTTTTATTTTGAAAGCTCACATCTACTCAACAACTGAAGTCAAAATCTATTTGAGTTCTGTAAACTTTAGGTTGGGATATACTATGTATCCATATAGTGACTATTTGGATTGTTACCTGTAAGTTTTCACATTCTGAAATACCATCACATACATATTGACTTGTTGTTACACATTTTTGTTACTAGAAATTATATTCCTAGTAACTAGATGGGGGTCTTGGTGTGTGGAGCAGGCTGGCTAGAACTTGGAGTCCTTCTGCCTCAGCCACCTAAGTGCTAGGTTACAAGTGTCCACTATACTTAGCTGCAGAGTAAAGGGATGTGTGTGTCTGTGTGTGAGTGTCTGTGTATAGGTGTATGCTGTGTATGTGTGTCTGTGTGTGAGTGTCTGTGTATAGGTGTATGATGTGTGTGTGTGTCTGAGTGTCTGTGTTTAGGTGGATGGTGTGTATATGTGTCTGAGTGTCTAGGGAGGCCTGAGCTTGACATTGGCTATCTTCTGCTATTTCTCTCTTCCTTATTCATTGAGGCAGGATCTCTTACTTGTACCCAGAGCTGACCTATATGACTAGTGTAGATAGCCAGCTTCTCCTGGGGAATCCCCTGTCCCTACCTTCTGAGTGCTGGAATTACAGGTGGGCTGCTATGCCCATCCAACCTTTATGTGGGCTCTAAATATAGGACTCAAACTGGATGGTAAGTATTTTATCCACTGAGCCATCTCCCTAATACTGGAACTTACATTTCTAAGAATACAACATTCTCAGCCAGTTCCTCTGACTAGTTACCCTGTAGGTATATAATTTTCTGAAGTCCTAGCCATTTAGCATAGGGCATAGGTCATTGTTGTGCATCTATATAACAATGTAACTATTGGAACATGATATGAAGTTAAATGAAATTATCCTCATTTTAATATAATCACTTTAATCTTAACTTTTAATTAAGGAGTTGGTGTGTTCTATGTGTGTGTGTCTATGACAAAAAACATGGTCCATTAAGTTTCATATCATCAGATGGTTGAGCATCACATATAAATATATGGCCTTAATCCAGTGCTTTTATTAGTAGAAAACTAAAAATCTTTCATCTAGGAGTTCTTAGCAATAGCTCCTTTGTGAGGTATTTCTGGTACTTACCCTCTAGCTGAGTTATCCATCATGGTCAACAGTTTAGCCATTGAACTATTGAAGTGTGGTTAGTTTGAATTGAGAGGTATCTCTAGGGTAAAATACACTCTGATTTGGAAGATTTATTATGGAGAATATGAATATTTCACTAATAGCATTGATTGCCTGTTAGAATGATAATAGTTTAGACATTTGGTTGAATAAAATCGTATTAAAATGTATTCCTCACCTTATTTTACTCTTCCATGTGACTTCTGGTAGACCCATAGTACGCATGTGGCTTCCACATGTTACCGTCATGATTCTGTTGGACAGCACTACTCTGTAGACTGTCTTTTTCTATGGAGAGGTCAGATTAAAAGGTACATATCCCTTTTAACTCTTTCCATTCCTGTGCTCAAAGGTTGGAAAGTACTCTAAAGCTGTTGCCACACGCTCCAGCAGCTGAATGGCATTTGTGTGTTGTAGGTTCTCAAGGATGTTTGACCATATTTGAGCACCACTTAAAAGTTGAAATATAATGGTGTAAGCTAGAAGAGAGAAGATAAGGAAAAATAAAGCACAACTCAAAAGTGAAAAGAATAAGTTTGTGGATGGTAGAAAATGCTGCCAGACCCTAGCACTGTACTTAGTAACTGTATACCGTGTTCCAGCCACTTTTCTTGGACCACAGACTTTGAGTAACACTCATAGAAAGATATACTTACTGTTTTCCAAGTTAAGGAACAAGCATGTTCACCAGTGAAACTTCTTGGGAGGCTTTGGACACAGCGCAGTGATAGAACACCTGCCTCATGTGTGGAAGGCCCTGGGTTCTCTTCCTCAGGAGCCCTGTCCCTTCGGAAGAGGATCATTTTATTCCTGCCTTTAAAAAAGTCTTAACAATTCCATTGTGAAGGGCGGACACTCAGAAGTTCTTTAAGCTCCCTTTCAGACCAGTGAGGCTCCTCTCTGCTTTCCTCTTAAAAAGCGATCATCTCTGCGCCATCCCACCCCATGGTCATGCTGGTTTGTTTATTTTCCTTCTGATTCTCAACAAGACATTTAGTCAACCTGATTAGGTTTATTTTCAAATTACTAAGTAAAGAATTACAAACAGTGTTGTGTTTTGTATTTGAAATTGTAAGGTACATTTCTTTTATTTTATTTTATTTTTAATTTAACTCTTTGTTTTACAGATGAGGGCAGAAGTGCAGTTGACCAAGCAGGTGGTGCACAGATTGTAATTGACCATTTAAGGTCGCTGTGCAGTATAACAGACCCCGCCAGTGAGAAGCTCTTGACTGTCTTTTGTGGCATGCTGATGAACTATAGCAATGAGAATGGTAAACAAAACTGAAAACTTGCTTTATCTGTGGGGGAAACTTTAAAATCATTTTTTATTATAATATTCAACAGATATATGAAAACTGAACAAATTCGTAAGTGGCACATACAATTAAGAATTAACTTTGCAGTGTTTGAAAATTACAAAATGGCCTCAGGTACAGAATGGAAAGAGGCTTGGAATGTTGCCCATGTTAATACTTACACTTAAAAGTCAAATGAACAGTATAGTTTAAAATGTCTTGCTCTGAACATTTTTAAAAGAAGCAGTTTTAGAGTAGGCTCATGTTTATGACTTTAAATGCCATGAGATATTGTTTTAGATGGAAATTAATTTATTCTATGTTTATTTGGAATGAACACCCTTCAATAAAACAGCTTTAGACTAACAGTTTAAAGTAACTGTAAATAGCTCATTTTAGAAATTAGTCTGTAAAAGTTTGTTTTCCCTGGAAGACATTTTTAGGACCTAGCAACAAATGACACTTTCACATAGCCTATGACTGCTTGTACAGGGACACCCATCCATGCAGTGAGAGTAAGTTTTCATAACTCTTTCGTGTTTAAAGCACAGCTCATTTCTCTTTATCTAAACTATTATGTGAACCATGTGCTCTAGTTCCATAATGTCCTTGCATGTAACATTGGTCCTCTGTGATTTGATTCCTGTGGTATTTTAAGTTTTGCAGTGGTCTATTGAATTTGTAGTATTTTTTTATACTCAATTAAAAACTTTGAACGTTTGGCAGCTTTCATATGGTCAGTGACTTCTGTTTTCTTTCACCTTCACTGAACCCTTTTTGACGGATCCTAAATTAGATTTACAGAACAGAATCTGAGTAAAACCCAGTTTTTAGTTTCCAACTGGGTAGTACACATGTCTGTGGATTATAGTAAGAAATTATTGGTTAACTGTTCATGTTGCTTTTTAAACTTCATTTGGGAATCAACTCAAGGAAATGGAAGAAAGACAAGTGAGAGAACATTTTGAAATGCCACAAAAGAAACTTTAGCATTTGCAAGCAGCTTCCTATGCTTTGACACCGTTTGAAGAGATTCTTTCTTGTTGCTAATGTTTTAACTTGCCTATTGACCCATTTTTGCATTATTTACCAGAAAGTGTTTTTATTGTTGTACTCATATTAGTTACTATTTTACTTACAATTTCTGTATAAAGACTTAAACATTAGCAATTCTTTGCAAATGTACCATCACTTTGGATTGGCCCTGTGTACCCAGATGAGCACTTCAGTAGGAAGTTTCCTTTTAGAAGTGTTACCTTTCAGTCTTAGTGCATACCTCGGTGTCAATTTGTAAGTAGAATATGAGTGATAATCATCTCCCTTCTGCTCTGGCAGAAAAAAAAAAGAAAATTATTTCTTGGAGTCTAGTAATCTAAGCTTTATCCATAGTTAAAGATGTTTTAGCTGCATAACTTTTTAAAATACGAAGACAGGATAGTATTGAAACTGATCACAAAGAAGTCAACATAAGTCCTTGGTGATGATGTTTTTTGAATTATGTATTAGTCCTAAAATGCAATGACATTCTGCAGTATATTCATTCAGATATTTGTTTCCATCATGAAGCTGTCAGCACTTCAGGGTTTCAGTTCAAGAAATAAAGAACAAAGCCATCTCCCTAAACATAGGAAGATGCCTGTGCTGGGCATGTACTCGTTAAGTGGAAGCACTTCTATACCACTTGATAAAACTGTGTACATAACTGGAAGTTTATTGGTTAGACTAGCATAGGACTGTATTTTTAAGCTATGAGCGATTCTTATTTTTACCTATTGATGAAGCACTGAGAACTTTTTATATCCAGACTAGTAAGCGTACAGTGTCTTATTGCTGAACCAGAAATGTTAGAGTGATAATGTATAAAACCCTATTTGAATATGACAGAAATAAGTTTATTTACTAAAGCCACTTAAAAGTTTTTGAAATTGTAACCACTTTTATGTGGCAAACAAACAAAAATACTCACAATTGTATAGTCTTCTAAAATAATCTGAAAATTAGAAAATTAATTTGGTTGTTCTGCCGATAAAAGAGCTTGTTAAGAATTTGGCATTCAGCTTGAGGGAATGCGGTATTTTCTTTATCTGGATGCAACTCCAGTTTTAAATGAGGAACTCAGATCTTTAGAGATATTTTATCTCATTAAGATTTTGAAGATTTTTTTCCTTTTTTTTATTTTTTAATACTTGCCAAAACCCTGCAGTTTCAGAACACTAAATATTTTTGCTCCGTTGCCCAGCTGCTAACACGGGTGCTTTTTGCCTGGAAATAGAAGTACATCCTAATCAGCCCATCATAAAATGACAGTAATAAATGTGGGCCTTGCACGTGGTACACTTAATCCACTAAATATTGCACAAGTTCCTTGAAATACCATTTACTTAACCCATGATCACATAGCTGGTGAAGAACTGTGGCTCACTGCTTGTTGTGCCTGGCATCACAAAAGAGTCATACTGTACATCACTGGCTTGGGCAAAAACCAAATGTCAACTTCTGCTAGATCCTCAGGAATCCACACCACCCAAACCATCTTCACCATTTCAAGTCAAAAACTATCTGTAGTATAGTGTTTGGGTTCCTCTGGTTATGTAGTATCCAGGTACTGGATACTTAAATGTTACCTAAAATTTTCATTAATAAAATCAATAGAGGAAAACTGTGCTGTCCAAAAGCAACCCTTCATTATATAAGCTAGAAATACTTTAAGTCCTTTATTCTTTCATTAGTTGATAGGTGGCAGAAGCAGGAAGGGACACTGAAAACAACAAGTACCATTTCCCACATTATCCACAAGGGTGGTAACCCTGTATATGTACACTTGGAAACAACAAACAAACATAATCTCAGGTGAACCATTTAGAGTACCTTGTGTAGGAACCTGTCCGTTCATGGCCACCGTTGTTAAAATTAGAAGTAGCTATGACAAATCAGTAAGTAATAGATACTCTGTAATGGTTTAACATTTTTGGTTGGTTGATTTTGATAGACCAGGTCTCATTATGTAGCCTTGGCTGGCCGAGAACTCTCTATATAGACCAGGCTGTCCTCAAACTCATGGAGACCCACTGCCTCTTCCTCTTTAGTAGTGGGATTAACAGTGGCCACCACCATGCCCAATTTAATATTTTTCTGTAGGCTTCATTTTCATTATTTTGAGAGAAAAGGAACAAAGTTGGGTGGATAGTGAGGTGAAAGAACGTGCTCAAAATATATTGTATGGGAAAAAATTAATTAGAAGAAAATTCCAGAAACTGAGAATTTCTAAGTTTTGAATAACTTCAATCATTGTAGATATGCTTATTTTATATTTTTAAAAGAAGAAAGTGTTTATCATACTTGTTATAGCCCAAGTTTTACGTGAGTATGATAAATGGTTATATGGACTATGTTATAGTCCAAGGGTATAGAGAAAGAGCTAAGCAGTTCTCTCGGAGTATTCTTGGCCGGTTTTGTCAGCTTGACTCAAGCTAGAGTCATTTAGAAGAGGGAACTCAACTGAGAAAATAACTGCCATCAGATTTTTGGTAGGCAAATCAGGGAGTCATTTCTATGATTAATGATTGATTGATGTGGGAGGGCCCAGTCCCATCCCTGGCAGGAGGCCTGGGTTTTCTGAAGAAGTAAGCTGAGCAAGCCAGTAAGCAGGAGTCCTCGATGGCCTGCTTGAGCTCCTGCCTCAGCCTCCATCCGTGATGGATGTGATCAATGTAGTAAGAAACTATTTCTTAACTGCTCCCAGCTTCTATGAAGTTCATTTCCTTAGTGAATCTAATCCAGTAACTTAGATTAGCTTCTTTTTCTTCACATTTCAAATAGAGATAAAAATAAAAAAGGAATGATACTGACTCAAACACATGTCCTATGCTGTGTTTATCCCTGTGTTTTTGGTGCAATATTTCTGTGCAACACATAGAAATATTTCCTAAATGTTAAATGTTTAGAAAATTCTTGCTCCATGTGAGGCATTACTTCCAAAGTTTAATTAACTGATGCATATTTTCTACATAGTAGCGTGCGTGCGCGTGCAAACATGCATGCATACACACACACACACACATGCACACACACACACACACACACACACACACACACACACACACACACACACACTGTAGGACAAAAAATAACTGAAAATATAAGGTTGGACCTTACAGTAAGTATGGTCTCTAAATTTTTTTGTATGCTTTTAGGGACATAGGTCATATACTTTTAAGTGCATATCTTTTAAATCCCAGTTTGTCAACTTGAAACATTCGGATGTGCTAAATAAAAGTGCCTTAGCATTCTATTGTGCAGCTGAGTTGGTGGGATTTATTCTTTTTGCTTTGTTGTCTTTTGTGCTTTATCAGCTCCCTACTAGCTGTTGTTTTTGTCGGTGAAGAAATTCTGAGTGTTTTCTTCCTGTGCTACAGAGATTTTGAATCCCTCTTCTGAATCAGGTAGAATTAATCAAGTTCTGCTACAAATGCCTTTTTATTTACAAGAGTTTTGTTCTTAATCCTTTGGTCAAGTGTTGGCATAAATACTCAGCTTTTCCCATTATAGCATCAACTTTTGAGTGCAAAAGTTTTAGATTTTGTCTTAGTAAAACAAAATGGCTGAGCTGCTTTTACTTTGTGTTTTTAATAAACTTGTACTTACAAGTTTAGCATTGTATTATAGGACTTTTAGAGTCTAGGTTGCTCTTGCAGTTATGACTGACATTTAGCACTGTAATGCTACATATACGCCCACTGTTAACAGAGGACAGTGAAGGAACAAAGGCTCTGTGGGTTCGTAGTCTCTAATCTGGTTTTCTTTTCTATATTTGACTAAAGTTTGGATTTAAGACAATCAAGGCCACTGGATACTATTTCCAAGATTTTCATCATTGTGAAATTTATGTTCAATAGTTGGTTTTCCTCATGTTCACAAGTTGGACTTTTAAATTAGAAGACTTTGCATAAATGTGATTAAGTAACTGAAATATAAAAACAAAAACAGAAGACCACCTACTTCTCCTTTCCCTTTTTTGTACCCTGTCTTCAGTGGACCACCTAGAGCTTTCCCTCCAAACTTCTTTCACCCTACTCATTGCTTCATCTCAATCCCCAATACCCAACAGGTCTTCTCTGGGGACCTGCAGTCAAGTTGGTGAGAAAAGCAAATAGGCCAATTTCAGGTCTTTACCTCTCCTTCCATTCTTCCAAGTCCAGCCGCCCATTCTCATCTCTAGTTCTATAGCAGACGTTCTGCTCTGACCTCCCCTTCCTTACTCTCTGCTCCATAACCAGGCCTGATGGAACACCTGCTTTCCTCCCTCCTGTGGACCCTTCAGTCCCTCCCTCCTAACCTACCCCTTTCCTAAGTGTCACCACCCAATACCTACAAACACATTTTACCAGAACCCCAGTGGACACACCTGTCAGGATTGCAGAAGAATTCTCTGTAAAGCAACATACGGCCACCGCACTCTCTTAAGAACCAGAAATTGCAACAGAAACCAAGAAACAAAACACCCACCCAACCAAGATAAGATCAAATATCAGCACCTAGAGTTATAATCTTCTAAAACCCAGATGCTTAGATGCCAGCATAAAAAACGTGATCAATCAGTAACAGCCAGGACAATGTCTCTCCTGGAGCCCAGCAACCCTATCACCACAGGCCCTGAGTATTCCAGTGTAACTGAAGCTCAAGAAAAAGACTGTAAAATAGCCTTTATGAATATGATAGAGGTCAGACCAGTTTCCCTTATGCACATAGATGCAAAATTTCTTAATAAAATGCTTACAAACTGAATTCAAGAATATGTCAAGATGATCATCTACCATGACCAAGTAAGTTTCATCCCAGAGATGAACAGAGGTAAATCAATACATATAATCCACCATATAAACTGAAAGACGCCCCCCTCAAAAAATTCACATGATCATCTCATTGAATGCAGAAAGGGCCCTTGATAAAAATCCTTCATAATGAAAGTCCTGGAAAGACTAGGGATACAAGAGAACTACCTCAACATAATAAAGGAACTTTACAGCAAGCCCATAGCTATATCAAATATCACGTTAGAGAGAAACTCAATGCAATTCTAGTAAAATTGGGAACAAGACAAGGTTGTCCACTATCTCCATTTAGTACTTGAAGTCTTAGCAAGAGCAATCAGACAACTGAAGGAGTTAAAGGAGATTCAAATTTGCCAATTATATGATAGTATACATAAGTGACCCTAAAAATTCCACTAGGGAACTCCTACCACTGATTAACACATTCAACAAATTGGCTAGATACTAAATTTACTCAAAAAAATTAGTAGCCTTTCTGTAGACAAATGACAAACAGACTGAGAAAGAAATCAGGGAAAGAATACCTTTCCCAGTAGCCTAATATAAAATATCTTGGAGTAACCCTGACCACGAAAGTGAAAGATTTGTATGATAAAAAAAACTTTAAGGCATTGGACATGGGAGGCTCAAGGGGAAGGGAAGTGGGGGCAGGTGAGAGAATATGGGGAAATATGGGGAGAGACAGATAAAATTAAGGGCCATTTAAGGGACAGTATGGAATCTTAACACAGCAGAAGCTTTCTAAAATACAAACACATATCAAGGCAATTTAAATGAAATCATCAAATAATGGAGGAGACTGGACATGCCTTGTCACCAAATGATACTTCCAGTCCTGGGATTGGGTTACATCTAACTGAATTGTTGGCCAAAGAGACCCCCACTGGAATCCCCAAACAACATAGGCTGTTGCCAAGGTTGCTGTCCACACACTGATGCCAGTGCCCCATTGCCAAAGATAACATGTACACAACTCATTGAACATTGAGAAGTCAACCTGGTACCTACATAAATAGAGCCTTCACCCCTATGTTCTGATGTCTTTGGTATAGGAAGATATTATGCATGCTAACACAGGAGAAAAGGTAAAAACTAGTACAACCACAGACTGATCTACAATGGTCATGTGCCTGTAATATATGCCAGTGCAATGGTGGCCCAAAACTTAGGGACTAACTAACCAATATCTCATTTATAGGCTCACTCCAAAGGATGGAACCCATAGATGACACTGTTAGGTGACCAAGAACCTGAGACTAGATAGCCCAGGGACCTAGAGTAAAACTTCAGTATTTAAAGCAAACAAAGAAAAATGTAGCAGTAAGATGACTCCTAATGACATTCTCCTATACTTTTATATCAGTACTTTGCTCAGCCATTATTAGAAAAGCAGATCATTTCCTGTAGCAAATGGGAACAAATACAGAGACCAACAGCCAGACATTATACAGAGAGTTAGAGAGCTTGGAACACTCAGCCCTATGTGGGATATTACCATCAAATTCCTCTCCTTAGGGCATATGCAACCCTTCAGGGTTAGAAGATGGAGTGTAAGAGCCAGAGGCGATGGAGGGCACCCAGAAACAAGGCCCTCTAAATCCACATGAGAAAAGTTCTTAGGAACTGAAGCAGCAGACACAGGGCCTGCGCAGGTCTTCACCAGGTCCTGTGCATATAGATTATGGCTTCCAGTTAAGTGTTTTTTGGGGGGGATTCCTGTTTTCCTTCTGTTGGTTTGCCTTATCCAGATCAAATGAGATCGATTTCATTATCTTATTGTGTTTTATTTTACAATTAACTCTTCGAATCCTTTGTTTTCTAATGGGAGACAGAAAGGGACTAGATCTGGAATGGAGGGGAGATGGGAGGAACTGGAAGGAGTAGAGACAGGGGAAATGATAATTGGGCTATATTTGAGGAGGAAAAATCTATTATCAAAATGGCTTAGCAGTTGAGAGCACTTCCTGCTCCTTTAATGGGCAGGTGTTTGGTTATCAGTATCCAAGTCCAGCTCACAACTGTCTGTAACTCTAGTGTCAGGGGATCTTCAGGCTTTCGTGGGCTAGAGGCACTCATGGAGTGTTCAGACATGCATGCAGGCAAAATACCCATTCGCGTGAAATAATAATAGTAGTTATTTTTTTAAGTTCTTTATACTCCATTTTGTGGTCTAAATTCTAAAAACAGTCTACCTTGATTTTTTTTTGTTTTGTTTTGGGTTTTGGTTTTTGGGGTGGGGGAGAATTGGTTTTTTTGAGACAGAAATTCAGTGTGTAGTGCTGGCTGTCCTGGAACTTGCTCTGTAGACCAGGCTGGCCTCAAACTCAGAGATCTGTCTGTCTCTGCCTCTAGAGTGCTGGTGTTAAAGGTGTGTGCCACCACCCAGCTTCAATTCTATTTTTCTTGACTTAACAAATTTATAGCTTATGAAGCATAGTGGGAGATATTTCTGTTGTGTGGTGTTACCTTTTCTGAAAATGGGTATTAGATAGTGACAGTGACTCAGAAAGGCTAAGTCTTGATGTCGCCACACTACGTTGGAATACGTTTGAGTCAAGCTTGTGATCACTGAGCACAATGGGATTTCGCTGGAGACGATTCTGAAGCAAGCACTGAGCTACTTGCCTTTCCATGTGCAGAGATTGAAGCTAGAAGAGCAGATTTTAGCTAAATAGCACTTGTCTCTAATTTAGGCCACTTCAGAAGGTCTTTCCAAATAGAAAAGGTGGCTTTAAAGACTGTGTTGATTAAATTTTGTAAAAATTACCAGTTTTCTAACTGTAAGTAAAATCTAATCAGTACTGAGCTGCCTATATCATTTAGTTTACTTAAAAACAAAATGTGGCAAGTGTCTGAGTTAGAGGCCAACCTGGTCTACAGAAAGTTTCAGGCTAGCCAGGGCCACATAGACCTTGTCTCAAAAATGGGGGGTGAGCATTTGAAAACTGGGGTTACTGGCTAAAAATTCAAAGGCTTTCAGCTATGTTAACAATTTATACATGATAATTTCTGTGTAATTTTGAAGTGTAAAAACTACATTATTCTAGGGTAATTAATTTATGTCCCTGTTTGCAAAGTATTCATGCTAAGGTATAAGTTAGCTAGGCATTCAGCTTAGTTTGCTAAACAAAAAACTGAGATTATTTCAGCAGTGCCTTATTCAGGTAGAACTGTTGATCTTAATAAGAGACTTTTAAGTCACACCTGCTAAAACTGCTCTGAAAGGAGTTTTAAAGAAAAAGAAAACTCTTGTCATCATGGAAGCTGCAGTGTGACACATCATATATGGTTACTTGCAAGTCTGATTCAAGTCCTGTGGTTTTTGCTACATCATCAATACTGGGCCCTCACTGGCCTTCTTTTAGATAATCTGTTGTTGCCCTGTGTCATACAGATTCTGCAACTTTGGGTCCGGCCCTTTCATGTATTCCAACAGGTCATAGATGGGGTGGAGGACGCATAGCCCTGGTCCTGGGTCTGGGTACTTGCTGGGTTGATCATTCTGCCAGCTCTCCTTCCTCCTCAACACCAGGGTGAGCTCTCTAGCACTGCCCTGGCTAGTTCACCCTATGTAGTAAATTGTACGGGGAGAGGCCGTTTTTCAAGAGTAGAGGGTGGATGGGAAGGGGTGGGATTGAGATGCATGATGTGAAATCCACAAAGAATCAATAGAAATTAAATTGGGGAGTTCTAATCTTAAAAGCCAGTTTCTGAGAAGATACTTTTAAGTCAAAATTGGCATATCTGTAGAAATATCATTTGCTGTGGCATTCATTTATAGTAGAGGTCATGTGCACTACATAACTTAACCTAAAGATGTAGTGAGAAAAGCTGTCTGCTAGATAAAGTAATAGCTGCCTGTCATTGGCTTGGGAGTGCATGTTGGGCTTGGGAGTACTGGGATGCTGTCCAGTTCCTCTTGCAAGTCTCTCTTTGGGTCTGTGGCTGCAGTTTGCTATCCTTAACCATTGGAGCTTTCACAGAAGACAAGGCGTGCTGTGCTGACTCTGCTTTACTTTCAAAAATCCCCAAGAGAATTATTTGAGTTCTCTTACTACTTATTAACTTGGAGAATGAGTATATTAGTTAAGCTTCCAATAGTCTTAAGACTAACACATCTTGATTGGCTCTTTCCTTTCTTTATGGAATGACTGTGTCATTGAAATATATAACCTGGGGATTAATGGGGCATTCTGAATATGAAACATACATGCATGATTTGTTTTTAAAACTCTTAATATAATGGTTTTGAGGTTTATTTTTAAAACATTTAGTTGTGGTTTTATACCCTCAGCACTGGGTTTCGAATAAAACTTTGTGTTCCTGGTTTGTAAAGTGGAAGGAAGTCTTGTCTGGCATGGGTGCATTGGTATAGCCAGTTAACAGTTCTCACCCTCTCAGTAACTGTATTTACATCAGCTGTCATCTCAGTATTAATGAGCTAAAACCAGCTTCAAGTGTCTGAATTGCTAAATCATGTATACTTTTTAATATTCATATCCTGGATTGGGGAATGCAGGTGTTTCATTAAGTCACAGGTGTTTTTTTTTTTTCAGTCTCTATTATGCTTAAATTGTGTTTAACCAATTTGTAATAGAACATTTCACCAAGACTTCTGCCTTTTGGTTCTCACTGTACCAGTTGTGTGCTGCTCATTTACTGTAGCTTGGGGCTTTAATGCAAGGCTCTATGTAGCAATATTCTACCTTCATTCTGTAACTAATCGAAATACCATATATACATACTAATGTATCGACGGTATTTCTACTTAGGCATTTCCTTTTGATAAAATTTCATCTTTAAGTCTTACTGATAGGGTTAATAATCTTTTAGCGTTGTCTCTAGAAGCCTTAGGAATAAGCTAAACATGTTACAAACTTAAACTTATTTGTAGTAATTGATTAATATAGCTGAGTTATTGGCCATTTCCACATACTTTTGTGCATCTATAGTCTATACCAATGTTTTAAACATTAAACTTAAAACTCAGGGGGAAAAAGGTTCCTCAACTTGAGATCTTCTCTCCAGATCTCCATTCTTTGGAGTTTCCATGAATGTGACCTGAAGAGCTTGGAACCATTGAAATTCAAATGTAGGTAGGTAAGTGTCCACACCAGCGCATGCGTTGACCGCCTCATATCTCTTTGTATATGCACCTGTATTGCACCCCCTCAGTGCCTTTCTTTCTCTTTCTCCCATAGATCATGTAGGGCCTGTGTCATCTTGATATAATGTAGTTTTGCAAGTCTGTACTTTGGTCAGCATTTGTCTGTGATATGTGTCAGGAGCCGTTGTAGAAAGTCTTGAGACACTTACGGCATTGTGTTGTCTAAAGACTGTCTCACACATACCTGTTTGCTATATATGGTCCTGGGTTGTGTTGTGTTAATTTCTGTGTTTGTAGAACCTCTGATACAAATTCACCTAGAGTTGCTGGTGTTTGTTGAGGGATGCAAACATCATAGTCTTGCTCTTCTTTCATGGACTCTTCAGTGTATCCAGAAATCATGAGTTATTTGTGGTTCTATTCATTTCTTCCTGTTGGTCTTTAATTTAAAAGTCTTCCTTCTGATCAGATTCGTGATGGCATGAATGTCAGCTGTTGTCTGTTGAAGACATTCACAAGCTTTCTTTGGACAATATCAGTTGTATACCGATTTGCTTCCATGAGTAAGAATACCCCACATAAGTAAGATCCCTACTGAATTGAAGACTTCCCTAGGAGTAGCATGCATAATTACAACTGCAATAAACTAGATCTGGAATAGTCTCCTACGTCCAAGTAGAGCCTGTTCAGATTTAAAAACAACAAAAAAAAATGAGACATTAGGATGCTTTATTAATTTCTTTCAAAAATACCTGAAATCAAAACCTAAGTTATGGCATGCTTTCTGTTGCTGCCGAGTTCCCCCCTTCCCCTGTATTTAATAATATGCCAAGGACTTCATTAAAATTCAGAATATTTTTCCATGATTTCTTCCCCCACACTCCCAACTCTTAATGATAATTGGGCAAATCTTTGATAGTGATTCCTAAATGTTTGGCCTCTGAGCCTTTTCAGACACCTAAAAAAATGAAACTTCTCCAAGAATTTATTTTTATTGTGTGTGTAGGTTATTACTAGCAATACTTACAGAAATTAAGATTTTCGGTATTTTCTGTAACATTTTAAAGCAATAAGCCCATTATATGTTAACATGAGCAATCTATGACAATTGAGAAAAAGTGTTTTTTTCACTGAATATTGTTGCCATAAAGAATATAGTAGTTACTTTTTGGTGTCACTGCCTGGGTTCAGCCAGTGTTTTTACCAACCTTTCTTTTTATGCCATCAGCACACATGTCAACATATTGAAAAAGACCAATAAAATTCTGGTGTTTTTATAAAACAGATTTCCCTCTGGCAGTTTTTCTGGAAGGGTTTCAACAATCCCACTTAGAGAATGTTACTCTCAAATGCCTCTGTCTGTAAAGTAAATGTTTGTACCTGCTGGTTTAAGTTTTTTTTTTTTTTTCCTCCTCTGGGTCTTCAGTATCCAAGGAGAACTTACATACATTGTGAACACGCTTTAGAGTTATTTGATTATGATGATTGCTTTTAGTTAGCATCAGAAAAATAGATATAAAAGAATGCACCCAATTGGTCCAAAGTAAGTCTGTCCAATTGGATGACTGTACATTTTCTCTTGTGTGTGGTATGTGTGTTATATGTGAGCATATAATTAATTTGGCTCCTGAGTAGTTTTTAAACATGTTTCCAAAAAGAAGCCGTTTTCACAAATTGTGGTGACTGACACCATTGGCTCTTTGGCTATGCTACTCTTCCCAAAGACCTATGTAAACTTCAGATGTTACTGCTGCAGTTAGGTTCTACTACATTTCTTACCTTTTTGTTCTTCTTTACCCTGAAACCGAAATTTATGACTTTTTTAAAAAAGTAGTTCAAGAAAGTGATAGTGATGCTAAGTAGAATGTGAAGCCCCTCACCTTGTAAGTGGCATCACCCTGTTGAGTTACCTTCTTCATAGAACGTCCCTCTGATGTCCCTGCACTGTTGAGCTGTAAAGCTCATACTGGCAGTCCTGAGGGGGTGTGTGATGCTTCTGTAAGCAGACATAGAGCAGAGTTTGACTCACACTCAATGCATGCGCTAGTGCTCACGCTTACGTACCTGAGAGTTAGTATTCTGCAGTGTGTGCAAAACAGTCAAAATGAGTACATGATACTGCTAAAGAGCCAAGATACGCTGGCTTGATCTACCTGTTCAGAATGGTACCGGTAAGTAACCAGAAGACTTTCTAACTCGGAGAGGTTTTTGGTGCATGATCATTATAAGCAGTATACGTAGAGTGGAAGTATTCAGCCCGTGTAGCATACTGCACTGTATTGTATAACATTTGCCTGTAAGTACTGAGAATCATTCATTTAAATGCTTCATTGTATATTTAGGAAAGTTCTTGAGTTAAAAGTATAAAAGCAAATCATTTCATTGAATATAGTTTTCCCTTCATGTAGAATGGGCTTCCTAATTCCACTGCCAATTTTGAGATGTATTATTAAGTTGTTTTAACTGTTAATGTAGCCCTGCCTTTTTCTCAAGTTTATCTTCTATTCTTGTTTTGATAATAGGCCCATTTCTACTACAGACAGGCCCCAATAATGAAACCAGATAATTAGCCATAATTGCTTACTCAGTTTTGGGGGGCAATTATTAATCTTTGACCATCTCTTTATGATTCATTCTAAAAGCCACAAAGAATTAACAACAAAGACCACCGGACAGGCATGTGAAACAGCTCCCCCTTGGTCTGTGTTCTCCTCTGATAGCCGCCCAATCACACCCATATCTCCAGGTTAATTGTGAAGAGTAATAAAGAAGGGATTGGTAGCTATCAAGAGATTTGTGTTGTGAAGAAAATGTATTTTGTAAGAAACAATTTTATCGCCAGGCATTGGTGGTGCACGCCTTTAATCCCAGCACTCATGAGGCAAAGGCAGATGGATCTGTGAGTTCAAGGCCAGCCTGGTCTACAAAGCAAGTTCCAGGACAGGCTCCAAAGCTACACAGAGAAACCCTGTGGGGGGGAAAAAAAGAAGAAAGAAAAGAAACAATTTTATCTATATATTCCAGATAGATAACATTAATTTGGAGAGAATAATTAGCTTTTAAATAGCATTTACATCATTTAATATGATATGTTAATATTGATTTATTAATATTAAATATCATTTTAAAGTCAAACAATAAAACCAACTTGGAAAGAACATTCCTGTCTTCAGATTAACCCATTATTGACAGTAGTGTTTTGTGTAAATCATGAATGTTTATCATTCTTCTTATCTTATTCTAAGAGGTACTACTTCTGGTTTTTGTTTACCTTCAGCCTAGCTACAGTTATTTTATTATTGCTGTTCATGGAGAAACCTTGTGGAGACACAAGGTGTGTTTAGTGCCTTAAAACTAACTAGTTACATAGAAAATGGCAGTGAACAATGACAGTGTTGACATGTTCCTCTTCATCCCTCAAGTTATCTGTGCTTCTGAGATGACCTGTCACTGTAGTTCAGGAAAACTGATAAAAAGATACTTTAGGTATCACCCCTTGTTAAAACTGCATTGCTTGCTAGCAGTCATCACAGAACACTCTGCTTGCAACTCAGGAGCTGTAATTTTAAATTCTAAGGTTCTTCTCTTCTTTCTTGGTCTCTCAACTTCCTGTGTTTTCCTTCACCTTTCCATACATTCTGTTAAGTTGCTGTTACACGGGTGTTTCTAACCTTTTCATTTAAAACCAGTGGTGTGCTTGTTTATATATCTTAACAGCTTCATCATTAAACTTTTAAAAGAAAAACAGTAATGGTTTGATACATTTTAGAAACTATTTCTAAATTTCTGCTAATCATTGAAAAGATTAAAGTCTCTGTTCTTCTGAACTAGTGTGATTTAAATATTCAAGTGTATTGGGCTGGAGAGATGGTTCAGCCAGTGAAGGCTAGGCTCACCAAAATGCCAAATGAGTGGACTTCATTTGCCTTTGCTGTAACTCATAGTGAAATGAATTACAGAAAGTAACAGATGTTTTCTGTTTGTTAATATTTGATAATATAAATGCTTCTCCCCTTTTCCTCTTTCTGTTTTAACAGATTCCCTTCAAGCTCAGCTAATCAATATGGGTGTTATCCCAACCTTAGTGAAATTACTGGGCATCCACTGCCACAATGCAGCTCTTACAGAAATGTGTCTTGTCGCATTTGGGAATTTAGCAGAACTCGGTAAGTCTACATCACAAGCTACAAGTGTCATTAACTTAATAATGCTCTTACAGTGGCTATTTCTTTATGAACTTGGAATCCACTTAAATTATTTCAGATTTTCTTTTCAGTATTCAAGGTACTTTTTTCAATGTTAAAAAAGAATAAATAAATCCAATTAGATTTTTTTTCATTAAAATGGTTACAACTGCAACTATTTTGCCTCTCTATTTTATATATTTGGATTTAAATTTTAGGAGCTTTGAATATATAGCCCAGAAATAGTGTGCTTGTAAAACCTACAATGAGTCTATGGTTTTACTCACGCCAGCATACACACAAAGTAAACATCGTAAATTTCTTTTTTAATATAAATTATTTGATTAGATAACCTTTAAAGCATCAGCAAACTAAAGTGCTTCCCCATCTTTTCACAAAGTTCCTAAAAGTGATGGGTTTTTCATATAAATACATGTTTTCCTATAAGTTTATATGTATGTATATAATATTTTACATTTAGAGAGTATGTATATGCATGTACCTGAGTGTGAGTGTGGCAGTCAGAGGGTCACTTGCAAGAGCTGTTCTGGTCCTTCTACCATGTGGGTCCCTGGAATTGAACTCAGGTTGCCAGGCTTGGCAGCAGTGCCTTTGCCTGCTGAGCCGACTCACAGGTTCCTATGTGTTTGTAAGAGTATAAAGAGTATTATAGAGCAGAATTTAGAAACCTTTGAAAATAAGAAGACAGAACAAAGTCACTGCTGTAGACATTTCTTTGTTATAACGAAAAAGACCAATTGCCTCAGCCTCCCTCCCTTTTCTGTATTATTTCCTCCTTTTCTATCCCTTGCTTCCCCTTCCAACTTTTGGGATGAATCATCCCCACAGCCATGTTTGTAATTCTTTATTATATTTATAAGAAAGGCACTGGTGTGTAATAAAGCATAAATGCATTTATTAATCTTACATCTTATAATGAAACATAAGGTACCAGGGCTTTGCTATTGATCTTTCTAAAAGTGTGTTATTTGCACACTATATTTCCAGTACTTCAGTTTGACTTGAAGCTTAAAATAGTAGAGAGGTGTATGTGTCTGTCTGGCAGTCTGTCTGTGTGGAGATCTGATTGTAATTTTGGCAAGTCTTTTTCTCTCCGGGTATCAAACATAGGTCATCAGGTTTGTGTGGCAAATGCTGTTACCTACTGAACTGTCTTACCTGCCCTGGAAATATAATAATTTATATATAAATATAAATTAATTTATAAATATTATTATATTATAATATAATATAAAATATAAATGTAAATTATAAATATAATAATTTATATAAATATAATATAATAATTTATATATAAATATAATGTATAATAAGATATATAAATATAATAATTTATATATAAATATAATATATAATAAGATATATAAATATAATGATTTATATATAAATATATAAGATATATAAATATACATATATATATTTAAGTCTTTTTCTTCTTTCAGACTGGGTCTTACTTTATAGCTTGCCTGCCTTGTCTAGAACTCACTAAGTAGCACAGGCTGGCCTCATATTCGCAAGAAATCTACTTGCCTCTCTCCCAAGTATAGTGACTAAAGGCATGCACCGCATCTAGCTCAAAAGCTGTTATTATGTGGTGGATCACATCCTAGCATGCTTCTCTCCTCTACATTCCTTTTTATGCTAGACTGATTAATGCACAGTTTTTCCAATGAGACTAAGAAGGAAAGAACATTCAGTTAGTATTTAGAAATGTTATTTTCCTTTAATAAAATGAAGTATGCCCAGTATACTTGCAGCAATCACTTTAGACTCTCATAGTGACGTCACTCTTTGTATCAAAACATAAGCAGAATGGTTCAGATCTCATGTCACTTACCTTCAGTTCCGCGCTTTACTTCACATTACTAAGACTGCACTATAACAGAGTAGTCATCAGACACACGTGGTTGTTGAATTGACAAAGTGCTGAAGTATAAAATACACAATGGGTTTTAATGGCGGCATGAAAAAATGATGTTTTGCCAATATTTTATGTCCTTTTCATGATGGATAGACAGTTTGAAGCTGCTGGGTAAAGATGAGCTGTACCCATGTTTGTCGGACAGTGAGTGGTTTTCTAGAGAACAGGCTACCACAGGTCTCCTTCACCTGTGGAGTTCTCTTAAGAGAGTACGGTGAAGGAAACAGAGGCTGGGGAGCTTTATGCCACCCGACCTTAAGGGAACGTGGCAGCCACCCTTGATAGGCTGGAGTACACCAGCACATATGATTGCAGTTGCTTGCTGAGGACCAATTTCAAGCCTTTCATGGTTGTGTTTCTACATCTGGTAAATGCTTCAACTTGAGGAACATGCAGAACTACATGACCATCAGAAGGAACTAAGCGGCCATCTTCACCTTCTTGCTGGTGTTGTGCATTTCAAGGACTGAGGCATTGAACAAGAAAGTGTGTCTGCATTGACTCCTTCTTACTCTTTGAGGAGAGGGGAAATGAGGAGTTACCAGAAGCATGCTCATGCGTAGGTGACCTCATGACGAGTAATAAGCATTTAGGGATGCATCTGATTGGTGAAATTGTGTGGCAATTGAAGAGAGGGAGTGTTTTCTGTGAATTGTAAATATTGCAGTGCTGAGTGAATTTCCAGAGAGGAAGAAGTTAGACATGCTGAAGAGGACAGGGGATGAGGCTTCAAAAGCACTGACAAATTGGCTCTTAAATAGTATGTGTAAGCTTGGGTCTCAGTGATAGAGTACATGCACAAAGCCTTAAATTTAATCTGTAACTCTGTAAAAACAAGTAACAAAAACACAGTAGTCCTATCAGAGCCAACACAAAAATATTTCAATTAAGTTGTACTAAAGATACAATGGTGTCATCTTTTATTCAGCAATGTAAAATATAATTTGTTATGAACAATTTCTTCTTTGCACGAAAGCCTTGAAAGTATGAATTTATGACTCAGTCATTTTATCGTTGCTATAGCTACCTATATGTTATGCCAGTGAACATTTTTTATGGCCTCAAATCTAACTGGGTCAGAACATTTTTCTCTAAAGCTTTAGACACTTTCTTTTTTAATGCCCTTAAAAAAGAATTCGATTGTTTCCTGTATCTGAAGAGCATTTGTGCTCAGTAATAGTACAGAATGCCTCAGTATTAAAAGTAATAGGAAATAAATTTCTGGGTTTAGTTTTCTTTGCTTACTTTAATAAATCTTTCTCTTATTTTTCAGAGTCGAGTAAAGAACAGTTTGCTAGTACAAACATTGCTGAAGAGCTGGTAAAACTATTCAAGAAACAAATAGAACACGATAAAAGAGAAATGATTTTTGAAGTTCTAGCTCCATTGGCAGAAAATGGTAAGGAAAAAAACACTTTTTGGTGTTTGCTCATGTTGGGTTTTTCAGATTTCTTTAAGGCCATTTCTAATCCAGGGCCCTTCTTTGTCCTGTTAATGTTGTTATAGTTTATTTTTCATATCTCTAACTTCGGCTTTATTATCTGTTCTTTTGTTGTTTTTAGCCCCAAAAGAGAGTAGATGTTTTGGGAAGGGACAGTGCAGAGTTTAGGCGGAAAAGATCTGAAATTGCAAAGATACCATGTTCATGTAAGGTGGCCAGGCTACCACAGAGAGGCGCTGTCTCAGAAGGCCTTTTAAAGGCAAGGAAACTGCATATAATTTACAGTACACCACAGAAGGAAAAGACAGTCTTTTTGCTAAACATACTGAGACTATGGGGGAAAAAAAAGAAAAGAAAACAGTTGGAGGCAGGCCCATTGCCTTTTTATGTTGCTCTGAATATCTGAAACTCACTGTGTAGACCAGGCTGACCTCGAACTCAGAGAGATCCACCCGCCTCTGCCTTTCAAGTGCTGGGATTAAAGACATGTACCACTACATCCGGTTACACATATATTTTTTAAATTGATTTTACATAAGGTACTGGCTTCAATTTAAAGCTAGAAAAATTGATCTTAAGATATAGGAGGCAGTCCTTATACCAAGCCTGAAAACATTAGTTCAGTCCCCAAAACCACAGAATGTAAAGTGGAGAACCAATTTCTGCAAGTTGTCCTGACTCTCCATGGGCAGTCATTCCCCTCTCCATTCCATGTCCTCCAGACATACATGCACACAGCAAGTAATCTCCTTTCTTAAAAACTGTAAAGGAAAATACAAACACTAAGAAATACATATTCAGATATTTAAAGTTAAATAAAAAGTAAGTCAGGGCTGCTGTAGCTCTGTAGCCTAGAATGCATGTGGGCCTGTGCTCAATACCCAGCACACACACACATAAATAGTAATAAGAAAAGACAGCAGTAATAAGCTAGTTGTTAGGAATGATTATTTATTTGGTGAGAGGAGGATAAAGTGTGGAGGTGATTTATCACAGCCACCAGGGTATTGGCATGAGGGATACAAAGGGAGGGGCTTGTGGTCAGAATGAGAAATCTATGAAGGGAAGTCTTAGATTGTTGGCTATTTCTTGGTCTGAGTAATTGTCTTTTTTACAGTTGCTTATGTTTATATTATATTTTTTGCATGTATGGCTTTTAAATAAAGGTTATATGATTGGCTGGCCTGGGTTGAGAAGCTCCTAGGATTGAAGTGTACTGAGCATGTGTGTCAGGGTCCTGAGAGGATTAACTAAGAAGGAAGAGCCCTGCCCTACCTTTGTGCAAACCTTCCTAGTGATGGTGCTCTACCTCAGTGTGGCCGACTGAAGCATGAGCCCAAACTGCCTGCCTGCCTTTGTTTGATGTGTAATGCAGGTTAGTGTGTATGTATGTGAGAGTGTGATATACCTTATACACTCACACATACCATACAAACAAGTGAGAAGGATAGTCCTGTGTAAAATAGTGTTGATCAACATGGTAGGAAGTCTGCTTTGCCAAAATGTCCAGCTGATCTTCACTAAGGCACCTTGAGTTAACCAAATCTGTGGTTACAGTCAGACTGTAAGAAAGGTCTGTAACCTTCATTCTGCACATGTGACATGTTCTAAATGCCTTAAATCTCACTCTTTAATGAGAAACTTCTTTTGCATCTCATCACATGGCTCCACAAAATGAAAATGTTACCCTGATCTTCAAGTCTATGCCAAAAAATCCCCTCCTGGCAGAGTTCCCATAAAGCAGGGTTTTCATTTGTTAGTGCTTTCTCTTCCAGCTAAGCTCTGTTGAATAACTGCAGGGGACAGAATGACAGACCTCACAAAACTTGCTTCTGTATTAATTATTTGCATCCTGTTTGATTCTTTTCTTTTGCTATACAAGAAGAGTAATTTGTAACAATAAGTATTTCCTCCAAAGCCGGAGCCTGCCGCCACGCTGGCGCTTTCTTCTGCCTGCCATCACGTTAAGGTCCCAAAGTAACGTACAGAGACTTATATTAGGTACAAATGCTGCTTAGCCAACCGACTAGGATTTCTCATCTGCTAGCTCAGTCTTAATAATCTTAAATGTATATATTTTATAAAGCTTATATTATGGAGGATGCCTTCCGCTGGCATCCTCTTCCTGGGATCATGCGGCGGCTCAGAGCAGAGAGCAGGAGGAAGAGTGAAAGGGATAACTCCCTTCTAGCCCTTGCTTGTATATATACGAGTCTCCCTGCTATGTCACTTCCTGCCTAGATCACCACTTCTTTACTACATTTCCCAGAATCCTCCTTGACTCCTAGTCCAGCCTAACTTGCTGCCTCATTGGCCAAACAGTACTTTATTTATCATCCATTAAGACAAACATACACAGAAGCACTTCCCTTCTCAGTAATTGTAACTTTGTATCTCTGTAGTTCAAGGCCTTAACATTTCTAAGGCTTTTATTTTTTTTTAAATCATGGTTTTCAATCCTAGTTTCTGCACATCTCTAGCCCTAGTGTTCTGTAACCAAGGAAACATCCTACTTTAAGTATTGCCTGATACAGGTGCATTTTTTTTAAAAAGTATTTCGTGTACTTAAATATATAATAATCCTGGTGATAATAAGTTAAAAATTTCCATGCTCAAGTTACCTAAAAGAATAAACATTAAGTATATGTGTATTTTAAAATATTTCTTCCACATGACAAACTGAAACTGTCATTGCTGTATGTGACACACATACAGTTTATGGAAGCCAATGACTGAAGTAAAATCCAGCTAAAACAATAAAATTTAAACTCTTTGTTTTTTCTTTGCAAAGAGGAGATGGATAAGGCTACAAATATAAAATCCTTAAGAACACAAGTGGTATAATAATAGAATAAGATATTAGCACTATCTTATTAGACACATTAGACAGTATGTGTTGAAGTTACAGTCAGGTTTTTTTAATGAAACTATTACAAATCATCTTTCTGAAATATCATAGTTTATCAATTAACCATGGGAGGACTTTCCTTTCAACTGTATTACAGACATTTTAAAGATGTATTAAGAAATAGAATTTAATGTAAGGAATCACCATGTACCTGTGATCTCAAAAGGTTTTACATTAGTGAAAACTTGCAGCTCTTTTACACCAAGACTTACTAAGTTATAAACGACACTAGAAAAATTCCATCTATACAAATACCAAACTAAGTATACTTGTATGTAGGTTCAGATTTTCTAATAGGACCTTAATTTTTGATAGCTTTTTATTCAAAAATGATAGTAGGTGTATTTTAACTTTACATAACTGATATGTTTTTATATTATAGACATTTGTATAATATCCTCTTGCCTTTTAACATAGTCATAATATCTAAAAGAATAGTGATATTGGTTATTGTCAGAGCTAAAAAGTAGACCTGGAGTACTTGGGTGCTGTAAGACATTTGAGACGATAAATAATTTCAAATAGAAAACTGAAGTGAGTTTCATAATCAAGCTGGACCATCAAGTACTTCATCTTGAAACTCAATTGTTCAAAGGTGTTTTGCTGTTTTTTTTTTTTTTTATCTAAGTTGTGCATTAACTAAGCTTGAAATAACACTAGTTAAAATTCTTGATGACCAGTCACTTATACCGAAAGCCCTATGTCATCAAAACTTATTGTTTTGTTCCCATTGTCCTTCAGATGCTATTAAACTGCAGCTGGTGGAAGCAGGTTTGGTAGAGTGTCTGCTAGAGATTGTTCAGCAGACGGTGGATAGTGACAAAGAGGATGATGCTGCCGAGCTTAAAACTGCCTCAGATCTGATGGTTTTATTACTTCTTGGAGGTGAGTTTTATCTTCTGCCAATCAAAGAACATGGCCATCAGGTTTTTTTAGACCTACTATGCCTTTCATAAACACTATACCAGGCATTTTCTTACTTTCTTATCTCACTTACTATTGCTATGGTGACTTTGAAACCTTATACACACTATGAAAAGAAGATATAAACTCAAGAAAAGGTTAAGTGTTTGCTGTTTTCCAGTGTTTGAAGACCTGTCATATGGAGAGACAGTATGACACGAGAGTACTAAAAGCTGGGTGGTATATGGAAATTGAGCTATGCAGTTTATAAACTTTAGCATCTAATTTCTACTAATCACCTATGACAAGATTTTTCATATTATGAACTTCATGTTTTGTGAGCTGTCTAGTTTCCTAGTTGGATATCTACTTTGGAGCATGGGTTTATTAACTCTAATTGTATTTATCTTATTTAACTTTTTGTTTCATTTCCCTCCAGATGAATCCATGCAGAAGCTTTTTGAAGGAGGAAAGGGCAGTGTGTTCCAAAGGGTGCTTTCTTGGATTCCATCGAATAACCACCAGCTGCAGCTTGCTGGGGCATTAGCAATTGCGAATTTTGCCAGGAATGGTATATATATACATATTTATAAGTTATTCCTTGTGCATAAAGTGTTCTGCATTTTTAAGTTTCTGCTTTCTATCACATACTCCAAAAATGTACAGTACAGAAATGTTTGTGTGTTGTTTCCGTAATCTTTTAGAAGTCTGAAATATTTGTAGTGACTTTACTAACAAATGATATATAATATAGTCATAGGAATTCTGAAATTTAAAGACCAATGATCATGCATTGGATGTGAATACTTTGCACTTCAAGTTAACTCAAGCATATACATCTGATGGGGGCTGTGTTCCTTTCCCAGTCATGTTATTTTGGCTTGAATAATCTGAATACTCATCCTTGGGTTATTGGGTTATACCCATGAAATTTACATATGAATAATCCTATGGATGTACAGTATTTAGCTTGTAATCTGATACCCTTGATAGTTCATCTAAGAACTAGGAATTATGGCTGTTTTTCTAATTCAACTTTACTTCAATGTGAACTATTCATATATGACACAGGTTGATTGTTCCTTAATCCAATATGCTTGAGACCTGAAGCATTGTAGATTTTGGATTTTCTCAGACTTTGGAATATTTATATAGACATTAGGCAATATCTTGGTCAGAAGACCCAGGCTTAACCGTGAAATTTACCTGTTTCCTATACACTTTATATACGTAGTCTGAGAATAGTTTTAGATGATATTTTTAGTGTATCCTAACTGTGGCTGACTGATTGTATCAGTTCAGTTGTATAATTTCTGCCTACAGATTCATGTCTCTACCACAGATTTTTCAGACTTTAGAACATCTCATACTTTGAGATTTTGCTCCCGAAAAGTTCAAACTCTAGACTATAGTGGCTGACTTACTTTCTCCTCCCTTCTCTTTAGAAGAACTTTTTAGTAATGTAAGACCAGCAGAATATTAGGCTTGTGACATAGATGAGTTTAAAAGATTTAGTGCTGGAAGCTACTTAGCCACAGTTTTATAAAGGAGGACGTTTGCCTTTGTTTTGTGTAGATGGGAATTGTATTCACATGGTAGACAGTGGGATTGTAGAAAAGCTCATGGACTTGCTCGACAGACACGTCGAGGACGGGAACGTGACTGTGCAGCACGCAGCACTCAGTGCCCTCAGGAATCTTGCCATTCCAGGTAAGATGGAGCAGCTATGTGGTTCATGGACCTCCTGTCAGAGAAAGGGGGAGAGCGAGCTGTTGTGACACATGCCTTTAATCCCAGCACTGGGGAGGCAAGGATGTTAGTGGCCAGTCACATATAAGAAGTGAGTTCCAGGCCTGCCAGGGCTACAAAGGGGTGGTACTAAGAAGAGTCTTCAAATTATTCACCTTTTTCCTAACTAAGAAGTGGAGACTATATGTTAAGTATATTTTCTGAGACAGTGCAAAAGTGATCTGTTGAGAGAACTAAATGAACTGATCAGTTTTTATGAGCTCTTTGCTTTCTTAGGCATCCCCAGGTGAAGTAAGATACAGAACATCAGTGAACAGGATCCCCGAAATAATAGTTACATAAGGTAGTAGGGTCCTTTTTGGTCTTTGTCTCATCCTATGAGCAAATACATAGCTTTTGAAAATAGCCTCAGTATAGCTTTGTATTAAGTTTTGAGCCATAAAACGACATTTTTAGAGAAATGACCTAGATGATTGTTAAGGCTAATTCTTTTATTCTACTTACTAAAATTAAATTTCTGATGAAGTATAGTATAGTAATATGAAGATCCAATTCAATTGTATTTGTTTTGCATAACATTGATAATATTTAATAATGTATTACATTTATATTAGTAGCCAGGCGTTGGTGGCGCACGCCTTTAGTCCCAGCACTCAGAAGGCAGAGGCAGGTGGATCTCTGTGAGTTTGAGACCAGCCTGGTCTAAAGAGCTAGTTTCAGGACACTAAGAGTGCATGCGTAGCTTGTAAGATGTCAACATTTTCAGATTAAAGTTGTGTTTTTAAAAACTAGTATGATTTTTGTGTTATGTTCCTATAAACAGGTTACTTCCATATACCCAATCTTATTGTTTATTTGCGCCTCCCCCTTGAGGGGGGGAAGGTGTGAGGGGTGAGTTGAAATAGATTGTATCCCAGGCTACTCTATTTTGTTATGTGGTTTATGAGGACCTTGAACTCCTGATCTTCCTGCCTCTCCATTTCATTCTCTGGAATGATGGAATATATTCCTAGCATTTCTAAATAGAAAAACATAACACAGGGTCTTAAAGCTAGTAGGTACTAGATGTGTGTTGAATTGAATGTTTATTGAGAGTGTTAGCACCATTTTAACCATAGTCTCTTTTTCTTCCTAGTTGTAAATAAAGCAAAGATGTTATCAGCTGGGGTCACAGAGACAGTTTTGAAATTCCTTAAATCTGAAATGCCCCCAGTCCAGTTCAAACTCCTGGGAACACTAAGAATGTTAATAGATGCACAAGGTAAAAGAAAATGGTTTCCAAGTCACATTCCAAGTTCCTAGTTGTCAGAATTACAGAATTTAAAAAGTAAATAGAAAACAAAAGTTTAAGAGTTGATTTTAGACTTAATTCTTATGCTAAATGATTTTGAGTAAAAACATGTTATATACTATTAATACCTAAGTCTTTTGTACGTTGGTGTGAAGTCTTTCTACTGGGGTTTTGTGCTTAGACTTTTCATACCCATGTTTGCCTTGTCTTGCAACCATGCTTTAGTACAGTGATGGTCAACATTTTTAAGGATTTATTTTGTGTTTTTCTATTTGAAGAAGCAATAATAAAGACTACTAGCAGTGAACTCAGTTGTTTTTATGTATTTCCTAATTCTTAATCCTTCTCTGTCTTGATTGCTTGGAGTCCTTTTGAAACACATTTGTTCCAGTCTGCCAGAGCCCTGACTGACTGTTAGGCTTAACCAAGAATATGAAGTTACATGTTTTTATATTTGCGTGAAAGCCTGTAACATTATGGAATAAGCTAGTTTGCTCATTAGTTGAGGAGCATTTGCAGTAGTTGCTTTTATAAAATTGTTGCACTATTTTTTAGACCTGTAATTTTCCTTCCTGTACCCGCTTTCATGTCAGCTGATTGCCTATCAGTGATTTAGTCAGTTTTTGGTTTGCCTTGTTTCCTATAGCAGAAGCTGCTGAACAACTGGGAAAAAATGCTAAATTGGTGGAGCGTTTGGTTGAGTGGTGCGAAGCCAAAGATCATGCTGGTGTGATGGGAGAGTCAAACAGACTGCTCTCTGCCCTCATACGACACAGTAAATCAAAAGTAAGTTCTGGAGGAAGCTGGCTGTACAGTAACAAGTATTAAAGTGGTCATGGTGGGAGCTAGCATTGTAGATTATGTGCCACCTGCTAGCATATTCATGTATTTTCTATAAATATGCTGATCTCCAATACCAGCAGGAAATAAAGACTGAGGCTTTTAACTTTATTACACCATACTTAAAGGTAGGGGCTGAGGGAGAGAGTGGAGAAGGGTTTTTTCAGCAAAGACGTACATGTGTGTGGGGAGGAGGGTCTGTGTCTGTGTACATATACACACCCAGATGTCAAAAGGCACAGTTTTAAATGAAAACAGCAAATGCAAGTCTGTTGGAGAGTGGCATATAATTCATATTTAGCATGAATTATATGCCACTGAAAGTATGTGGTTAGATTCTCTGGAAGAGTAGGTCTTCTACCCCTCCGATATTACTGGAACTAAATCAGGCTTGGATATGCTAGGACATACTTTCATTATCTTGCCCAGACCGGCCTTGAAAGGCTGGGATTTGAGGCATGTGACACCATGCCCAGGAGAAGTATAAACTTCTTGAAGGATTTTAACCAGCAGAGTGTCATTATTTCATTTCTATGTAGAAAAATCACTTTAGAGTTTAATGTGAGCAGGAAAAAAAGGAGAAGTTGAAGCAAAAGGTACATAAGAAATGATGTCATTTGTGGTTGAGCTTTGAAACTGCAAATCATCATTTTGACAAACTCTTTTCATTGTTCCAACTCCCGGTCCAGCTGAGTAGTAGCAGTGAAGATGGGAAATAGGACTTAACAAGGCATAGGCAATGGAATCAGCTGGCCTCTCTCCTGGGGATACGGGAGCAGGCAGTTCATTGAGTGAGTTTGGGGCTTCGTACCAGATAGGGCATATGCCAGTTGTCCAAACAAGATACAGAAGAGCAGCTCAGGTGGCTCACTGCTGTATTCTAACCCACTTTCCCAGGCTCTTTAGAGTATTTACCCCTTTAGTCTTTCTCTGTCCTCTGGGATTTCCCACCAACATTTCAAAGTTTAGTCAAACCATCATTCTGTTTGCTGTATTACATACAACAGCAAAATAGTTCTTGCATCTGAACATGGAACTCTTAGATAAATTCTGGTTCCATGTGGTAGTAAGGCACAATAAATAGAAAGATAAATAAATGACTAAGCTATACGCTTCAGTTATACATGGAAAAATTCATACCAACTTTTAAAAAAAAATTTCAAATACTGTGACACTGAGTTGAAATGTAAATATTAAGATGCTTTATGTGTATCATCATTTGTCACAGGTGCCCGTTTACTTCACCTAACTAATACTTCCTCCTCCACCCCGAAGATAAGTTTTTAAGTGTCCATTAAGTATGCACCACCTACTAGGTTCTTGGAAAGTTGAAAAATATGGCTTGTCTTCGAAGATGTGCATGTACATATGCATGTACATATAACAGAAAACAACTAGGAACTGTGTAAGATTTGCAGCCTATGGTCACATAATTTTAGGTTTACAATTTAGTACACGTGGCTGTATTTCTTTGCCTTACATGTCATTCCTACATTTGAGAATAAGCTGTTAATAAACATATAAACCAATGTTCTTATTCCTGTTTAACAGCCTTTAAGGTGTAGTTGTTACATGGGATCTAAATCAGGATTGTTCATTTAAATTATTTTTAATATAACAGTGAAGTGGAGTCAATACTTACTTTTGAACAGTGGTTTTTAAAATATATTCTATTAAATAATTATTCCAAGAGATGTTACCAACAGGTGTCTAAAGCTGGGTGTGGTAACGCATGGCAGACAAAGGCATGTGTGTCTCTGAATTTGATCCAGGTGGGCTTTCATAGCCCAGGTCAACTCAGGTCAGCATAGTGAGACCCTGTCTCAAAAGGAACAGACAGACAGGCACAGTTATATGGAAGGCTTGATTACATAAGTAGTGTGTCCCCTTTGGTTGCTTAGGGGTTAACAGCATAGATTTAAACATTTCTAATGAACCACTGTAACCCTGTAATTCTCTAATAACTGATTGCTATAACCAAGAGTTTGTTTTACAAGTTGTGTCTCTAAACTATACACTGAACATACTTTGGTTAAGGCTTTGGAATAAAGTTTTGAAGTCATTAAACATTGGATACATCCCTACAGAGTTTACATCCCTACAGAGTTTTCTCAATTGTTATCTCTCTCCTTGCTTTTTTGTCAATTGGCAACATTATTACTGGTCCAGGAATTGAGAGGCTACAAAATTTCAGTAAGAACAACTACTAGTTTTCCCAGACCTCACACTTCTACAAATCCTCAATTTGGGATGGATATTGTTGTTTTTGGTCATTAACCAACAAAATAAAACTGTAACCGTCTTTAATTACTGTATTGGGTTGGAATGCTGCATTCCTTTCAAAGCCATCCTGAATTTTTTCTTAAGATTTAGCCCTCCAAAAATCTTCACAGACTCACCGGTTTCACGTTTAGTCATCTCAGTCATGTGTAGTAACTTCCTTTGCTTCACTATTAGGTGAATTCATGCTTTCCAAATGCTGGGAGCACAAAGGAAGTACATGCTGCCTGGACCAAGTCACCCACCTACCAAAGTAGGCTTATTACTTAAACAGGGACCTTTTCAAGGTTTAATGTTCCCTGTTTATTAAGCCTTTTAAAACCCTGTTCAGACTAATGTGATTAGTCCTTGGCTCACTCATCTGACATTTATTCAGATTTCTGAGCAAGCACTGATACAATGTTAAGAAGAAAGTTTTTGTTACATGACTCATTGGCTACATGTACAGTACATCATACTACAGTGCAGTAAAGGTGGGCTGAAACCTAAGCCTATCACAGAACGTCTACAGTGCACACTAGTACACAGCTTCAGTCTAAGCTGTGCCTGGGTCAGTCATTAAGGGGAAACAGCTAAATACTAGAGATGAGACTGTCAGCATGGATTGTTTGCCTTTGTTTTATGGGTTCCAGAACTTGTTTTTTGTTTTTTTTTTTTTTATTAAAAGACAAAACAAAAAACCTCATCAAGAAATAAAACTGTAAGATAAAACATTGTTTTAAACTTGGTATAAAATATTTCTAAATTTTCTAGATAAAGACTCTTCATAGTGCTAGAGAGATGGCTCAGTGGTTAAGAACACTGTCTGTTCTTCCAGAGGACCGGGGTTCAATTCTCAGCACCCATATGGCAGCTCAAAGCTGTCTGTAACTCCAGCTACAGGAGATTTGACATCCTCACAGATAAAAATGCAGGCAAAACACCAATGACAATAAAATAAAAATATACAATTATTTTTAAAAAGACTCCTTACGAGCTGTTTCACATTATTTAGTTTATTCATTGTTATTGAAGTGGTTTGAGAGATACTTACTGAATAGCTGGATTTATTTTTTGAAGAATATTAAACTTGTAATACTCCAGGTGGACCTATTGATTTCTGAAATGGTGCTAATTAGCCTTTCTTTCTGGGAAAAAAATCTTGAAGTTAAATATAACTATAAATACATTTGTGGAGCCTCTTTGGATCACATAAAGCTGCTGACTGTATGGCATGGTGAGTGAACTATGTGTAGTTTTGCTGTGCACATAACTGCTAGAGCAAGGATCTGGAAATCCTTTGGCTTTACCTTAGTCCCAGTCTGAGCTGTGCAGATGTCACTCTTCATTTATAAACTGGAGACAGTATCTTGCTCATAGAATCCTCAAGAGGATAAAAATGAACTGTGCCAAAAACTTTTATCATATTCTATCAGAAATCAGCCATATGGACAAGCTGCTTAATAAATGTGTTGAAATAGTTGGAGAGATGATAGACATTTAAAAAAGGAAATACTCAGGCACCTGTTCTGGTAAGAGAGGTAACATGTTTGGGCTTAGAGACTGTTTCTCATTACAGATTTATTTCCTTCCTCCCTCCCTTCCCTGCTGTCCTGCCCCAGGAAACTAGCCATTTACAAAAGAAAAACTGACAGGCCACAAACTTTCCTTAGGAGACTACATGCATCTACTAACTCAGGAAGCTCCTATCTAAGTTCCAATAAACTGTTACTTTTTACCAAGTGGGCAATGATTAGAAAAGCCCTTAAAGCATCGTTTCCCAGGAGCAGATGAGGTGGCTTAGTGGGAAGTGTGGCTTATGAACAGGCCTGACTCCCAGAGTTTGATCTCAGGATCCCACAGGTGGCAGAATTCCCAAGAGTTGTTCTCTGAGACCTCTGTAAGCACACTTGACACTCACATGCACAAACACAATAAATAATAAATGCAATTTTAAAAGAGGTTCAGGGGAAAACACTTGATAGCTGCCCATAAAAATGCCAATTCTTAGGTGCTCTTAATTTGGAATGTTATCACAGGGCTCAAAGCCATGATATTTTCTATAAGTGGTTAAAATTTTATGTAAGATAGAAATATAAAGGAAACCTTATTTTAAATAATTTTGAGAATTAGAAAAGTAGTCATAATTTGATTTGTACATCATTGAAGTTAACAGAAAGTAAATTATTCTGAAATTGTGATTTTCCACAAAATCAGCATAAGAATTAAGAAACCAAAATTTGTAGCAGAATGAAGACAAAATAATCACTAAGAAGAAATGTGACTACTTACTGCATCTGACTTTTGCCACATTCTTTTATGTCCTTCTTATATAACTTTATAGTTACTCCAGAAACATAGGAAAGATAAATCATGTCACAGATGAAGTCACTTGAAGACAGGCTCAGAGTTTGCTTTGTCAAAGTCAGTATTGGTCCTAGGACTTCTCCACCCCACAGCTCCCTGCTACCTGCCACCTCTCCCTAGAGTCACAGTGAGAAAATAGGACCAGAATAATTGTGACTAAAGTTCTTTGTGTTTGTTTTGTTGTTGTTGTGTGTGTTCGTGTGCTGTGTGCTATTATTTTGGTTTTTTGCAATTACAGTCTCTCTGTTCCCTTTATTCCCTCCAGAAACTTCCATGTACCCTCCCTCTCTCTCTCCCTCAAGTTCATGACCTCATTTGTCACCAGTTATGCATGTATGTATGTATGTTTTCAGGACTGACTGTTTGGCATTGGATAGCCAGTTGATGTGCTCTTGTCTGGGGAAGGCTAGTTCTCCTGCTCTCAATCTTTGAACATTTAATATTCTCAAATTTGCCAAATAAAACAAAGGGGTAAAAGATAATTTTCTAAAATAAAATAAAATAAAATAAAATTTACCCAGAGTATCTAGAGAATAGCTGCCTGGCATTATATATATATATGTATATATATATATATATTGGTTTTTCGAGACAAGGTTTCTCTGTGTAGCTTTGGATCCTATCCTGGCACTCGCTGGCTTTGAACTCACAGAGATCCACCTGCCTCTGCCTCCCGAGTGCTGGGAGTAAAGGGGTGTGCCACCAATGCCCGACCTATCATAAATATTTTTAAAGCAAAGCTTTTTTAAGTCCAAATTTTATTTCTTTTCTGTTGATCCTGATATACAAACATTTGGGGAAATGACACTTCTTTATTTTCAGTAGCTTCTAGGCCTCTCTGTTCCTTGATAGGAAATGGAATGGTCTTTTTCTCTTAGGCAATTTAAGTTGTCATCTTTTGATGAATTTATTTAAAGCTAAAAGCTTTTCCTTTTCTGTGAAGGAAAAAAAAAAGTATGGTTGAAATGTCATGATTCACACAGGACACTGTCAGATAAACCACTCAACAATGAGCTGACTGATTGTAATGCCATCTCTTTATTATGTATAGAACTAATTCTATGATATTTATTTATTGTAGGATGTAATTAAAACCATTGTGCAGGGTGGTGGCATTAAGCATCTAGTTACCATGGCAACTAGTGAACATGTAATAATGCAGAATGAAGCTCTTGTTGCTTTGGCACTAATAGCAGCTTTGGAATTGGGTAAGTACCTCGCTGACAAACTTATTTTTTACTATTTTTATCTTGGATGAAAGGAAGCACAGGAGTGGAATTGAAATCAAATAGAACCTTGTCTGTGGAAGTATTTTGCTAGTGTCTACTTAAATCTGAATATATGGAAAATCATGTAAGTTGCTGTCACAGGTGTTTCCTGTAACTCTATGCTTTGTCTAACATTTTTAGATCAGCACTTTGGGGCTTAACTTTTAAGTAATATATTATTTAGAAAATACATAAAACATTTTCAGTAGACTTTATAATTGAAATGAAACCTGGAATATCACAGTAAGAAATGTAACACAAATAATAAAAAACCCAGAGACAGATATTAAGGTTCAAGCTGCAGATCAGAAAAGCAAAGCAGCCAGCCAATAGCTCTTACCTCAACTAAACTGAAATGGCAATCCCATCTCCACAAACCGTCGGAGACAGTACTCTCCATGAATCCTCAGAGGCAAAATGCTCTTGAGTTCCTGTCTCATATGCCTTTCTCCGCCTAGCCATATCACTCCTGTCTCCTCCTCCCTAGTGCTGATCAAAGGCGTGAGCTCTGTTGTTACTCTTTCAGACTGATTCACTTTTGTGTAGCCCAGGGTGGTCTTGGACTCACAGAGACCAATCCATCTGCCTCTGTCTCCTGGGTCCTGGGATTAAATGTGTGTACCACCACCTTCTGGCCTCTATGGCTAATGACTGGCTTTGCATTCTGAACCCTCAGGCAAGCTTTATTAAATAATAAATAATGTATCACCATGGCTGGGCATTGGTAGCTCAAGCCTTTAATCCCAGAACTTGGGAGGCAGAGGCAGGTGGATCTCTGTGAGTTCAAGGCCAGCCTAGTCTACATGCAGAGCGAGTGCCAGGATAGGCTCCAAAGCTACACAGAGAAATCCTGTCTCGAAAAACAATAATGATGATGATGATAAATCACCACAAAATCAGAATCTTGGCAGAGTACTTGCCTAGCATGCACAAGGTCCTGAGTTCAATCCCTTTATGCCTGGTGGTCCATATCTCTAAATTCCAGCATTGCCAGGGTATTAGAAGATCAGAAGTTCAACATCACCTTTGCTGCATAGTGACTTTAAGGTCCACCTTGTGTGTGTAAGCATTGCTGCTTGGATGGAAAGGTGTCCTGGCCGTTAGGAGCCAAAGAATACCACAAAGTCACTGTAATCCTTGCAGCTTACAGCTCTGCTCCAGAGGAAAGTTTTCTCAATTCAAGTGTAATAGCTATGCTCTGGCAGGGGATAGTTTCCTCAGCAAAAATGTTATAGTTCTACTCCAGTCCAGCTCTGTCTGGTGAAAGTTGTTACAGCTGGGCTCCACTAGGCTGTCACACTGCACAACAAATTGAGAAGAACAAATCCAGGAGGATGGCTGCCTCTCAGCAGCAAGCTGAACAGGGTAGAGTTTATATAGGGTTTCTTGGGGGAGAGGTGTAATGATACCTCTTTCCGCCAGCCATCCAAGCCCTGCCGCCATGCTAGGGCCCCCAAACAACACACAGAGTCTCATGTTAGTTACAATGCTGTTGGCCAATAACTAGGATTTCCCATTTGCTAGCTCAGTCTTAATTATCAAGCATAACTACTAATCTATATATTTTTATAAGATCTCATCTTACCAGCCTTGTGTCCTCTCTTCCTGGCGATCACATGGCGACTCTCCATTCCTACATTTCCCAGAATCCTCCTCAACTCCTAGCCCACCTATCTTGCTTCCCTATTGGACAACAGTGCTTTATTTATCAACCAATAAGACAAACATATGCACAGAAGGACTTCCCCTATCAGAGAGGGGTACTTTTGAGGGTGGCTTGGGATTGGTGGATTTTTGTAGCCTGGTTCTGGGGCAAGCTCAGGGATTGGTGGAATTTCAAGTCCTGGTCTTGGATATAGTCAGGGCAGGGTACTTTACCTGGCCCTTTTCTCTCTGCAGTTCATGTGAGACCTTGTCTCAAAGAAAGAGGGGGAGAGAAGGGTAAAGGATGGTGCTCCTATTTTGACCCAGACTTTCTATGCCTGCTGTTTCTGATTCTCCCTTTAGAAATCGCTACATTTTTTTCTATCACTTTAAAGTACTGCCTTTATCTAAACTCTCACCTCTGTCTTTTGTATGGCTGTGTTCCAAACTTTCCACAAAGCAAAATTAGTTACTGTCTGTGATTGTTGGTGGTTGTGTGTGTACAGCATCCGTGTGGGCAGAATTCTGCATGAAAAGCCAAGACACAAATAGAATCAGACCCTGATAGCTGTCAGCCAGAGATGGTATATCAGAGCCACATAACTTTTGGCTAAGACCCAAAACTGCTTTACAGCACACCCTGCCCATAGGGTCTTTTAAGTAGAGAAGCATGTTCTTTGCAAATAGGGGTAATGTGGCTTCTTCCTTTCCTATTTGCATCACTTTTTATATGTTTCTCTTGCTGCACTAGCTAAGACTTTGAGCTCTCTATTAAACAAGAGTTGAGAAGAGTGGGTAGCCTTATCATGTTCTGAATTATAACAGGAAAGCTCTGTTCTTTTCCGAAGTTAGTATATAACTTCATCTGTGATGGTGGTGTGTAGCCTTTAATGTATAAGGTATATTTGTCTACTGATTTCTCTATAAATTTTCTCAGATGCCCTTTCTTTGTCGTGATGTCCTGAAGTACTTTTCTATGATATTCTGAAGTACTTTTCTGATATATTTATTGGTTTTCATATGTTGAACAAGCCTTGCAACCCTGTTAAGAAATCTGATTATCTGTGGTTCAGAATCACCTTAATGTATTCTAGGATTTGGTCTGCTAATACATTGTTGAGAAATTCTTGTTGTGTGCTCACCAGAGAATTCAGTAGTAACTCTTACGTTTTTTTCTTGTTAGGGTATCAGGCTACCCTAGTCTGAGAAGTACTGATGTTAGATCTTCTTAGAAGCTTGGTAGAATTCAGCAGTGAATCAGCCTGTGTCTCTTTATTACTTACTGCTTCAATCTCATAATTTGTTATGGGTAGGTCACATGAGTTAGAAATCACTCCATTTCATCTAGGTGTTTCAGCTTTCAAAGTGCCCCCACAATGATCTTTTGGCATTCGTTGTAACAGCTCCCTTTTCATCTCTAATCCTATTAATTTGGGTCTTCTCTTTTAGTTTGGCTAAGGATTTATTGAACATCTTAGGTTTTGGGGGGAGGGGTTGTTTGGTTGATTAAGGGAGCCACTCTTTGATTTGTATTTTTTAGTCATTTTCATTAGCTTGTACCCTAATATCTATTAGATCTTGCTGTGTGTTGGATTTGGTGATTTCTTTAGTTTGTTAGAACTCTGAGGTCCTGATATATCCATGTGTGTACATTTGTATTTATAAGCTTCTCATTTTAATATACCTTCACTGAATCCAAGAATTCATGATAAGAAATAGTACTGTTGTTATTTTCATGAGATTTTAGGAATTTTGTATCTTGTTTCTTCAATGACTGTTAATTTAATAGTGTAATTTTATAGCATATAAGTATTTGTATAGTTTCTGATGTTTCTCTTTCTAATGACTTCTAATTTTGCTTACTGTGCTCTGGTAAGATGGAAGGAATTATTTCAGGCTTTTTAGTGTTTTGTTGTTGTTGCCTCTGGGTTATCTGTTAAGGTTTGTTTTGAGGCCTATGATATGATCAGATTTAGAAGTTTCCATTATGTCACTAAGGAAAATGTATGTGTGTTCCTTATTGGTTGGGTGGAATCTCTGGTTGGTCTGGAGTGTAACTTAGCTTTGCAGCTTCTTTGCTGGGTTGTTTGGCAGATCTGTCCTAATCTGAGCATGGAGGATTGGAATCCCCTGTGTTCTTTGTGTGTTTGTTGAAATCTGAAGCCCCAAAATTCGGTTCCCAGATGGTACCTGTCTTGATGAACTGTCGTCCACATTCCCTCCTGACAGGTCTGGAGCTAGAGTCTACTTGAGTGCAGGGATGGGTCTGGTTTTTCTGCCAATTAAAGGGGTAAAAGGCAGGAGAGAAAGTTTGCAAAGCCAGATTTTATTTAAAGTGAAAGCAGGGGAGGTAGGGGAGGAGAGAGAACTGGAATCCACATTTCTCCAGGAGAGGGAGGGGTTCTATCTTTGGGTGACTGTGTCAGAGTGTGAGTTTTTCCTATGTACCCCCCAGTTGATTTACTCACAGACAGAAAGGCTGACTGATATGCAGCCTGTGTCCAACTACATTTGCCTAGGGCAAGCAAGCCTGCACATTCTAGCTTCAGGGGAGAAGAAACAGGAAGTAGGCACCGTCCCCACTATTTTAGGACATGGCATGAGAAACTCTGCTCCCAGGGCTCCCTTTTCCCTACCTATCTTACCTTCTAACGACTAATCCTAACCCCTGTCAGCTCTACCAGCGCGCTGTTTGCCTTGTAGATTTATACAGCCTTACACTCCCGTGTTTGTACATCTTGCCTGTGTTCCCTAGAGACAAGAGATCACTTTTTTTTAATCCACTCAGTCTGTGTCTGTTAATTGGCAGATTGAGGCCATTTGCATAAGGTAGCATTTAGAAGGGTTTGCCGATTCCTGTGATAGTGTTAGGTGACGTTCTGGTTGACTGGATTATCTTCCTTCTGTTAGTATTAGCAATTTTCTGTGTTGGGTGTGATGGACCCCTCTGGGCTCTCTGTTCATCTGTTCCTCTCATGCAATGTTGACTTACCCTTGTATTCATGGATGATGCTGTCTTCTTTCTCTATGCACACTCCTTAAGAATCTTCTACTGTGCTGGCTGGCCTGCTTGGTATGATTTGCCTCCATTTGAGTTTGTTTTGAACTGTCCTTATTTCTCCATGAGTTTCAAGAAATAATTTTATTGGATATAGTAATTTTGGTGTTAGTCACTTATTTTCAGGGCTTGAATTATGATGTTCCATACTTTCTTGATTTTTAAGAATGCTAATGAAAGATAGAGTATTTTGGTGTGTTTTCCCCTTACAGCTTTTAGTGCTGTTTCTTTGTGTTCTTGGCATCTTGCCTGTGATCTGTCATGCATAGGGTCTTCTCTGTTTAAGTTGTTGTTTCATTGGATAAATTGCCTGACTCTACTCCTCCTGCCCTGTGGATTCTTAGGTTTGATTCCTTGAATACTTCCAAGATGACTTAGGAGTTTTTGTCATGTTTCTTTTTTTATTTATATATGTCTGAATGTATTATTGTATTGTTTTGTCCTTTCTAATACTGATTTTTTTTTCTGGTGAAATTAAAAAACACAAATCACAGAAAAGTAGGTAACAACTAATGTTTTTTAATATTGGAAAAAAATAACAGCTAAAAGTTTGTGGTTTTGGCTTTTGTTTTGTTTTGTTTAAGCAGCTCTCTTAACCTATCCTATAGTCTTTTCATAGAGATTCTCATGGCTCCTTTTTGGGAAGTTCTCTGTAAGTAGTGTGTTGATGCAGAAACATTGTTTAGCCTGATGGCACTACCACCATCCACAGTGGCTGTGACACACTCTGTTTCACATTGTAGGTTCCGCCGAGAAAGACCTTGAAAGTGCTAAGCTTGTACAGACTCTACACCGACTGCTGGCAGATGAGAGAAGTGCCCCAGAAATCAAATATAACTCTATGGTCCTCATCTGTGCTCTCATGGGATCTGGTAAGTATTTCTTCTGTCACTTGATACCAGTGTATGCCTTCCATCATACGTTAAATGTATAGTTACAGTAAATGATGACTGTTAAAAATTAATTTCTACTGCTTTTTAAAGAGGATACAGAACTTGCCCTCAGAGGGCAGAATAGGGTGTCAGATCCCCCTAAAGCTGTAATTAAGGCAGTTGTGAGCTGCCAGATGTAGGTATTGGGAACCAAACTCTGTTCTCTCTCTGTAAGAGCAAAGATGTGCTCCCGACAGCTGAGCCGTCTTCCAGCTCCCAAGATTACTTGTAAACTGAAACTGTTCCCAAAGGGTTCTTCTAAAACAGTGTCATATGGTACAGACAGCAAAAATCAATGTGATTATCAGTGCCAAAATTCATGGTTATGTAAAGAACAAGTTCTGGTTTTATATGTTGTAGTATTAACTAAAGACTTTATTCAAGATATCATCCTGTATATTGGTATATGTACCGTGGATACTTGGATGAATATTCATTCTACTGTTTTAATTAAATTCTGTGGGGTGATATGATGGTATTTCCTGTATTCTTGCTGATGCCCTGAGTATTGAGAGAAGAGTATGGAAGCCCCCCTCCCTGTAATAATAGAGCCAGAAGGACACTTACACATGCATTATCAGTGTTTTCTTAGAATGTCAGTGGTTGGTAGGCATGTATTGACTTGAGGACTCCTGCAGTTTCTTGGTAGAGTAACTCTTCTGTCTCCATGTCCCTCTCAGTCTCTGCTCTCAAGTTTCATTTATGTATTGTTAACCAGCATCGCTACTCCTACTTGAGTAGCATTTTCATTTTTTTCTACTCTTAGTTTCAGTCTACAGTTTTGTTGCTAACTTTGAAGTATCTGGTAGATAATCTTTACTTGTGTCATTTTATAATCCACTCTTCAGTGCTTTCAATTGTTTTACTAACACCACTTCTAAGGGAAAGTTACTCCTTTTTCCACTTAAATAGCTACCCCCAGCCATTCTAAGTTATGTCTTCTTAGCAACAAATTCAATTTTCCCTCTTTACAGATGTTTCATTAATCCCTTCATTTTAAAAAAATTTCTATAGTCAACTGATTTCATTGTACATCCTGTCTATAGAAAGATATGGTCCTTTCTAGTGAGAAATCCACTGTCTTCTGTTTCCTTTATACAGTGTTTCAATTTTTTAAGTTGTAAAATGTATCTTGAAGCACAGATTGGAGTTTATCATTTTTGAAGTTTGTTCAGCTTTTAGAATCTACATGGGTTCGTGTCTCTTATTAAATTGGGGGAGTATTTAACCATTATTTCCTGGGACTCTCTTTAAAGTCTGTCATGTTTTCTTCTTGTTCAAGGTCTCTGATGGCACAGATGTGGGCTCTTTAGTCGTAGTTCTGTAGGTTCCTGGTGCTTTATCCTTTTTTCTTCTATTTCATTTTTTAATCTATTATTCAGACAGTAATATGTTGTCTCATCTTAATATTTAGCAATTATTTCTCAGATCCTTTTATTCCAGTATTAAAAGTATCAAGTTGTATTTCAGTTTTCTGAAATGGTTACTTTAGTGCTGAAATTCCCATTGGCTGCTTTTTCCTTCTCCTTTCCTCCTGAGATTTTTTCCGAATTGTTTCAAGCATATTCATAGGCTTCCGATGAGATAGTTTCATTGTAATGAAATCCATAAACATAGCTTTACCATACTAGCCATTCTTCAGTGTATGGTGGCACTAAGTGTGGTCACTTTGCTTCTTGACCACCAACATCTCCAGATTTTTCCAAACTGACCTGTCTACATTAAGCAGTAGCCCCTCCCCCCAGTTGTCCCTTTGCCTCTGGCTGCTGCAAGTCTGTATTCTGCTTTTTATATTATTATTCTAGGCACATCATGTGAGTTGAATAATAAAATATTTGTTCTGAATGCTAAGTGACATTCCGTTGTATGTGAATATGACATTTTATTCCTTCCTTGACACTTTCTTATTTCTACCAGTCATGCCACTTAACACCAATATAAAAATCACTCATCAAGTCCCTGCTTTCCGTTTTTTGGGGTATATAAAAATAGAAGCATAAGATCATAGGATAAATCTGTTGCATATTTTGAGGAGCTGCAATACAGTCTTCCAAAGGGGCTTGGCTGTATAACATTTCTGCCAGTAATGCCTATCTATGGCTTCTAGTTTTTAGCATCCCAACTAACCCTCCCCCCTTTTTTTTTTTAATAATCACTTCTCAGTGAATATGAGGTGATTGTTTTGATTTGCCTTTCTGTAGTCGTCAGTGATACTGGAGAATCTTTTCACGTGCACACTGAAAGTTGTTTTGTATGGTTCCTTTGTATGTTCTGACATTAATCCTTTATCATATGTACGATTTATAAATAATCCTCATTCCATTGGTTATCTTTAAATTCTGTTGATAATGCTCTTTGATGTACAAAAGCTTTTTATTTTAATGAAATCCCATTGGTTCATTTTTCTTTTTGTTGCTATATCCTAGAGTAAAATCTAAGTTTCAGATTATCGCTCCATTGTGAGTTTGTGTGTAGAACAGGCATCAGTTTCATTCTTTACATATGGCAATCCAGTTTCCTCACCACCATTTGTTGAAAAGCCCTTTCCTGACCCATCTTGACTCCCTTATCAAATCAAATGTAAGTATTATGGGTCTCATTCTATTCTGTTGGCCTGTGTCTGTTTCTGTAGCAGAACCTGCATTAAAGTCAAGAAATGGGAGACACTTCTGGTTTGTTCTTTCTCAAGGTTATTTTGTAAACTTGGGGTCTATTTAAGATTCTATGTGACTTGCTGAGTATAGTGGCCCATACCTTTATTCCTAGCACTCAAGAGGCTGAGGCAGGTGGATTTGATTTCTGTGAGTTTGAGGTCAGCCTGGTCTACGTAGTAAGCTCCATAGCTCATCACATAGGACATCCAGGCTATAGAGAGAGACCCTGTATCAAAACAAGAAGGAAAAAAAATTCTATATGACTTTAGGATGTATTTCTTCTTTCTGTTTTTACTAAAAGATTAGTTGTGGTGTTTGGACATACCAAAATTAATACACCAGGAGCCAAGGAAATGGCCCCACTTGCCACCAAAGCCTGTGCATAGTTCTTGGGATCCACATGGTTAAAGGAGAGTCAGTTCCCACACACTGTCATCGAACCACAATACATGCCCAGTGGTATAAGCTTGTAGTTTAAGTGCAAATTTAAAAAAATAAATAAATAAGCATATTTAAACGCCATTCTTCCCAGTAGCAGGCTCTCAGTCATACTGGGAGTCCTGTACTTTCTTACAGTTAAAGCTAAATGAGCCAGAAAGGTCAGGAAAGGTGAACTAGAAAGAAAAATCTAAAAAGGAAGTGAGTTTCACAGAATTTATTCAAAGTATATGAAGTAAAAACTTCACTTAACACAGAATTTTACAGGTTTTTAGTAAACTAGCTTTTTGCTGAAACTGCTGATGGGGTTAAGTTGTAGATTACTAAATGTTGAGATTAGATGATGAGCTGTGTTTAATTACTGCTTATTACTGTAAACAACTGTAGACTTAAGAGCCTAATGTAAATTTTTATAAATGACAGTGCATTCCTAAAAAAGATATTAAGAACTGTTGCATTCTTTCCTGATTTATTCCTGGTTTTATAGCTGTCTAGTCAAATCATCAGGTCTATGTTTGGGGTAGACTATGCAGTGAGATTAGATCAGTGTAGCAGAAATGTGAGCATTATCTTACTTTTCTCTTCCAGAATCTCTCTACAAGGAAGTGCAGGATTTGGCCTTTCTAGATGTTGTATCCAAACTTCGAAGTCATGAGAACAAAAGTGTTGCCCAACAGGCCTCTCTCACAGAGCAGAGACTTACAGTGGAAAGCTGAGAACTGCCGCTCCCGGCACAAGGCATCACCCCAGCTGACCACCCAATGTTCTCCATCCAGCTGCTTCCTCGGCTCCATCCTCTTGTGCATGCGTGTAATGTTCCAGTACCAACCGAAGAACTCTATAGGTACCTGCCTAATAAGATCTCTCCACCCATAGTTGATGTGAACACAACTGTCCAAACAAGTCTCCACCCATAACTGTTATCCTGTATCCCTGGCGCTCGAGCTACATTAAGTAGAATGTGCATGTTGTAGCCCTATGATGATGTAAACTTGGTACTACATGCTGACTTGCTCTTCACCTGCAGTAAGCTCCATAACAATGTACTGGTAAATTAGAAACAAAGAATGCAGCAGGATCTGTCTAGCTTATTTAAAGATGAAACTGAACAGTAAAAGTAGCACCATATTTTTGGGTGCTTAGGAAGCACAGTGATAAAAAGCCGTATGGCTGCTCACTCATTAGTCTTCTACTAATGTCAGGCCCATTGTGCCTAGAGTTGAATAGATTCAATACTCACTCTTTCCCTATGGTTTCTCCTTTTTCTGAACTGTTTAGGCAATTTGCCAAACAACATGGCAAGACTTCATTAGGCTTCTCATTCCATCTTTAACTGAGAGCAGTACAGAGGCCCATTGCTGAGCTGTTTTCAGTGTGATCAGAACAAAGGGGTTAAAGAAACCCTAGCATGCTGGACCATGTTGGATCTTGCCCATATTTTACATTCTGATTTGTGTGTGGTTACATCTAGAACTTCCATCAGTTAACTAGCAATTGTCCAACACGGGTCGCTAAAACTTACTTGCCATATGTTTCAACCAAGGAAAATTGAGTACAGCTTGTTTGGTGGAGAATGGATTTTTTTTTTCTATCTCTCTCCATTTTTTCATCTTTCAGGCTGAAAGTAAGGAGTTTCATCTTTCATACTCCTTTTATATATTGTGCTACTCTAGATGGATATAAGAGGAAACATGAAGATGTAAGCTTGTCTACATTAAAGAAAGGAAGGCCAGTTTTAAAAGCCATAGTAGCCAGTCCGGTACATTTTGCAGATGGCCTCATAGCAGTCATTGTTAAGAGTCTCTCACCTCCACTTGCCCACTGAGAACCACAGTAATCTCACAGACTGCAAGCCAGGACTCGATGTTAGAAACCTTCTTGGCAAAATGTAGTGTGCTCGTCACTGCCACTAACCACTACCAAGTGAGTTTTCAGAGCTTTGACACACAATCTTTGTAAATTAATCAGGACTCCCTGTGACCTACCTTCTAGCACCCAAGTTTGATCCCTGCTAATATATATGGGAAGGTAGGCTCCTTTACAAGGCTGGAGGGCAGTGAGAGGGGCTGCTGAACAGGGGACCAGCTCCTTCCTCCCCAACAGGAGATATAGGTATCTCTGCATTATCTAAATCGGACTTTGGTTTTCACAATTTTAAATTCAACAAAGATTTACTTAAAGTAAGTACAAACCTGACTAGCAATTCCCACTGATGGCCAAATAAGGGAACGATTGTGACTGCTTGTGCTACACTTATTGTAGGAATGAGCTCTTTAAAGTCTTTCTCCTGGGCTGGATAAGTGGACTAATGTTGCATAATTCTGTCCATATTAATAACTTAACAAATAAATAGCATATGAAATTACAGTGGTATAACTTGGTTTCTCTCTCCATGTTGTATATAGTTTCACAACAACAGGGCTTGTTAATAGTTGCTACTAAGTGTTGGTGAAGAATGAATTCTTCCTCAACTTTCAGACTGCCAGCAAAAAAAAAAAAAAAAAAAAATTCAAAAAAATTCCAGATAGACTGATAGATAAGATTTGGATAGTTCTACTTCCTGATTGTTACAACAAAACACTTTATGGATTGCATTCTTACTGAAAAGCATTATAGACAAAAATCTCAGAATAGAAACATTCCAAGGTCATAGATTTGAAAAATGGTACCATGTGACTCAGCTGCCAGCAATCAATTCAAGCTAATAGGAACTCCTAGCTCCACCAAAACCAAGTGCAGTCCACGTCTCCAGAGGATGGTGCTCTTAATTACAGAGGCCACAAATTAGGAAATTCAGTGCTAAGTCCAGGCAGTTGGTGGAAGAATGAAGACCAGATAATCCTTCATCTCCAGCTAATTAAGCTCAGCCTCAGGGGCTAACATTAAATGACTTTGCTACCCCAGAGCGCCTTTTAAAGGAGACAGTGGGAGAAACAGCACCACAAGCTGGCTAAGACACTTATATAGGTGAGCATCACTGTACAAAGTTTGTACAATTAATAAGCTAAACAGCCATTCTACTCAGTGTAGCCATAACATTTCAATTGCACAAGTATTATCAAGTGATATAAAATGATTGTTGATATGAAGCCTCTTAAATGCAACTAGGAATGTAAATCATTTTATACAATCAGATGGTCTCATAAATTCATATAGAGACAAACATTTCATGTAACATATATATATATATATATATATATATATATATGTGTGTGTGTGTGTGTGTTGTGTAGGCATATCTGACTGGAATGTTGAGATTGCTATGATTTAAAAGTGTAATATAGGGCCAGCAGAATGGCTCAGTGGGTAGAAGTACTTGGCACACAAGCCTGACAACCTGAGTTTGATCCCCGAAACCCACAATAGGAGAGAACCAACTCCTAAAAGTTGTCCTCTGACCTTCACATGCATGCCAAGGCATTCAGAACCTCCACTCTTACACACGAAATAGTAATACAAAATTTAAAATGTAAAGTACTTGGTCCTTGGATACTTTGTCACATACTGGCTGTATGACCATGGCCAACTTACTTAAAATTCACCTTACTTTCTCTTCAGCATGCAAAACTTAATAATCCTCAGAGTTTTGAGAAAAACTTTTAAAGATTCAAGATAAGGATGGATAAAAAATTGTGTTATATTTGGACCAAATGGATAAAAAATTGTGTCGTACTATGGACCAAACAACTCACAGCCCTGTGCATGTTTCCCAACTAAAATAATTTTAAAACAAAGCTGGGAGCTGAGCATGGTGATACATATCTTTAATCCCAACACTAAGAAGGCTGAGGCAGGCAGATCTCTGTGAATTTAATGTGAGACCAGCCTGGTCTACACAATGAGTTCCAAGCCATCCAGGGCTACATAGTAAGACTGTCCTAAAAACATTTTGTAGACAACATAATCATGCTTTTCACAATTCCAAATAAGAACATATTTTGACAATTTATTTTGTATTCCAGATCAAGCCTTCAGTGGACCAAATGTCTACCAAGCAGCTCTGGTCCCTGAACTCTCTGCCATTTACTCCCTCAGTCACTACCTTCCCTCCTGACTGGGGTTGCTACACTTGCCTGAGAGGCATTCAGAGCCCCCCACTTTGTAAGCAAAGCAGAGACTCATGTTGTCACACCATCAGACCTACCCCATACTCCAGGCTTGTTCTGGTACAAACATCCGATACACAAGCACAGTCCTCTCTGTCCATCTGATTTTATCCCACCTAAGCCATTTACAACCTGTAGGCCCAATCCACCGACACATCCTATCCTCTGCCCCAACCTGCTCTGTCAATATTAGAACTTACAAAAAAAAAAAACGTTTACATGTCCAGACCTCATTGCAAATAATACAAACAATGTGGAAGCAAATATCTCCTCTCTACAGACTACCTATCCTGTAGAAATGTTTGCCAGTGAGAATTACCTAGATGAACCCAGGAAACAATTTAAAAGAACAACCATAAACTGTATAGAATTCAAGGAAGATAAGCAACTCAATGAAATTAAGGAGAATAAACACCGGCGTGATGGAAATGACAAGGACATTCTAGGACTTGAGAACAGAATTCAGTTAGGAGACAGAAACATTGAAAAGGATTCAGCAGAATGAAGATGAAATTGAATAACCCAACTAGAAAACTCAAAGGAAATCCTCCTGAGTAGAATGGATCAAGAAAAAGTAGAATATCAGGATTTGAAGAGAGTAAAGGATATAAACCAAGTAAACAAGGAATGATTTTTATAACACAGGAACATACAGGAAGTATGGGACACCATGAAAAGACAAAACCTTCAAGTTACAGACATAAAAGAATCCCAAGTCAAATGGCATAGACCCAGTCTTCAACAACTATAGAAGAAAACTTTCCCAAATTAAGGAAAGTCATACCCATAGAGATTTTAAAAAGCATACTGAACACTAAATAGATAAGACCAGAAAAGAAATTCCCCAGAGCATATCATAGTTAAAACTTTGTATACAGAACAAAGAAAGTACTGAAAACTGCAACCACAAAAAACTCAAGTCACATATAAAGGAAAACTTACCAGAACAGTAGTGGAAACTTTGAAAGCCAGAAGAGCCTTCAATAGTGCATTCCAAATCCTAAAAGATAAAGATGGCCAGCCTAGGATAATATACCTAGCACAACTATCTTCTATAGTTAAAGGAGTAAGAAAAACTATATACAACAAACCAAACCTAAAGAAAATACAGGAAGCAGTATTTTCTATTGAAGAGTGGGATGCATATAGCTAACACTGTGGAAAGAAATATGAAGCCATAATTATTAAAATGCAAAATACCAATCATAACAAAAATCAACAACATGATAAACCACAATTAATGTACACATTTTAATAATATCTTTAAATATTAATGGCCTCAATTCTCTAATCAAAAATACAGGCTAGCTGAATGGATCAAGAAACAAAATCCATCCATCTATTGTCTACAAGAAACATGTTTTAGTCTTAAAAATAAGTGATGTCTTAAGAAAAAAAGGATAAACAAAGCACTCCATTCAAATGGGACCAGGAAGCAAGCAGACATCGCTATCCTAATATCTGACATCACACTAAAACTAATCTGAAGAGATACAAAGGATATGATACTTCATTCTAAATGAGGAAATAGTTAACCAAGAATACATTACTGTTCTAAACATAACATGTACCAAATCCTGGGGTGCCCAATTTCATTAAAAAGGTATCATAGACATAGATTAACATCAATCCATTAAATCAGGTGATTTCAGCACCTCACTTGCTTCAATAGACATGTCATCTGGACCAAAAACTCAAAAACACCTGAATTAATAGGCATCATACATTAAGTGAACTTAACTACAGAATATCCCACTCAAACACCAAACAATACATTATTTACTCATCAGTGCTAAGAAGCTTATCTAAAACAGCTCAGACCCTGGGACATAAAACAAGTCTATGAATTAAAAAAAGGTTTAAATACTTCTCTGTATCCCATCTGACCACAATCAAATAAAACTCAAAGTTGTCAGCAAGCAAATCCAAGTAAATACACAAACTCATGGAATTTAAGCAACTCACTGCTGAGTGATGAATGGGTCAAAAAAGTCAAGGAAAACAAGGTCCTGGAATTAAATGAAAATTAAAACAAAGTTTCTGGGACACATGAAAAATAGTCCTCTAAGGGAATTTATAGCTGTAAGTGCCTATATTAAAAAAATCAGAAAGAGCATGAATAAATGACCTGAATGATACAACTCAAAAATTTGGAAGAACAAGAACAAACCAAATCCAAACCCAGTTAATTGCAAAAAAAAAAAAAAAAAAAAAAAAAAAAAAAAAAAAAAAAAAAAAAAAAAAAAAAATCAAAGAAATTGTCTAAAGGTTTCTATTTCTGCAATGAAACACCATGACCAACACAACTTGGGTATATTTGATTTCCACATCACAGTTTATCATTAAAGAAAGTCAGGACAGGAAATTGAATAGAGCAGGAATCTGGAGGCAAGAATTGACGCAGAAGCCATGGAGAGGGGCTGCTTACTGGCTTGATCCTCATGGCTTGTTCAGCCTGCTTTCTTACAGAAATCAAGACCACCATCGTAGGGATGGCATCACCTACAATGGACTGGGTCGTCCCCTCATCAATCACTAAGAAAATGTTCTACCAGCTTGTCTACAGCCCTATCTATGGAGGCATTTTCTCAATTGAGGTTCCCTCCTCTGATGACTTTAGCTTGGGTCAGGTTGACATAAAACTAGCCAGTACAGAAATTAATGAACTAGAAACATTGAAAATAATATGAAGATTATAAGGAATGCTTTTAAGAATATGTGCTCCATTTAGTTGAGAAACCTAAAGGAAATGGAGGAATATATAGATTCAGTCAAATCACCAAAATTAAACCAAGAAATCAATATCCTAAACAGACCCATAACAAATGAGGTTGAAAAAGTAATAAAAGATAAAATTAAGTCCAGGGCCCGATGAATTCTATCAGATGTTCAGACATCTACAGCCAATCCTTCTTAAAACTATTCAAAAAAGTGGAAATAGGTAGATCACTCCCACACTCCTATGATGCCAGTATTTCTCTAACACCAAAACAGTAAAGCCAACAAAAAAGGAAAACTATAGGCCAATATTTCTAGTAAACATAGATTCAAAAATGATCAATAAAATAAACAGAATAGAGAGTATCCACCATGACCAAGTTAACTTTATCCCTGCTGTGCAGGAATGGTTCAACAACATACACAAGTCAATAAATATAATAAACACTTAGATGGAGTTAAAGACAAAAATTGTATGATCATATTAATAGATAAAGGAAAAGCCTTTAACAAAATCCATCTTGCCTTTGTAATAAAATTCATATAGCATGTAGGACTAGAGGGAATATACCTCAGCATACAAAAGCTATACATGAGAAACCCACAGCCAACATCATCCTAAATGAAGGAAAATTTTGAAGAAATTCCACTGAAGTCAGTCATGAAAAAGGAATGTTCACTATCCCCTCTCCTTTTCAATACTGTGTTCAAAGCACTAACGAGAGCAGTAAACCTAGAGAAGGTAATTTAAAAGGATACAAACAGGGAAAGAAGCTGCCAAACTATCCCATTTTGCAGATGACTTGACCATATACATTAATGATCCAAAAATTATATTAGAAAGCTTCTAGAAAAAATTTATTAAAATTTAGCAATGTGGCAGGATACAGAATCAACTTGCACAAATCAAAAGATTTTCTATATATCAACAATAAATATACACATGGACACACTGTCATTCACAATATCCTCAGAGAAAATAAAATATCTAGGAATAAACCTAACCAATAAAGGAGGAGAAACCTCTACAATCAAAATTTTATACCTCTAAAGAAAGATAAAGACACTAGACAATGGAAAGCCATCTCATACTCATAGGTTGGTAGAATTAACGTTGTGAAGATGGCCATTTTACCAACAGTTATTTACATATTTGGTGAAATCCCCATCTACTGTTTTAGCCACTTAATATAGACAAAGGTGCCAAAAATATAAGCTGGAGAAAAGAAAGCATCTTCAACAAATGGTGCTGGGAAAACTGTCCATGTGTAGAAAAATAAAAATAGACCCGTATCTATCACCTTGCACAGAAACTATCACCTTGCATCAAAATGGGTCAAAGACCTAAACACGAAACCAGAAACTGCTAGAATAAAGCATGGACAATAGTACCCTTACATTAAGTAGGTGTAGGAAAGGACATTCCAGATAGGACTTCATTTACACAAGAATCAAGGCCACCAGTTGACAAGTGGGACCTTGAGAAACTGAAGAGCTTCTGTGCAGCCAGAGAAACAACTGGGTGTAGAGGAAGCCCATAGAATGGGAGAGTGCCTTTGCTGGTTATACATTCAAAAGGGTTAATATCCAAAATATATAAAGAACTCAAAGCACAAAGTCAAAACAAAACAAACAAAAGACTCATTTGAAAAATGGGCCTGAGACCCAAACAGGGAATTCTCAAAATAAATAAATAAATAAATAAATAAATAAATAAATAAATAAATAATAAAAAAGATTAAGAAATGTTCATTTCTAGAAATTAGGGAAATGTAAATCGAAACAACTTTGACAGTTCATTTTATCCCAGTCTGAATGGCAAGAATTAACAAAACAACTGGTAACAAATGCTGGAGAGGACTCAGGGAAAAGGACATCCTCATTCACTGTTGCTGGGTTGCAAACTGGCAGAGCCACTCTGGAAATCTCAGGGGAATTCTCCTAAAGCTATAGTTCAGTCTACCGAATGAGGCAGCTGAGCCACCCCTTGGCATATAGTCAAAGGGCTTGACATTCCACTCCACAGACACTTGCTTAGCCATGTGCTCTACTCACAATAGCTAAGAAATCGAAACAACATAGCCTTCAGCTGATAAACGGATAATAAAAACTGTGACGCATATACACTATGAAATATGGCTCACCTGTACATTAAAGGGAGATCATGAACTTTACAGGATGGAAGGTAACCCAGTATAGTGGGAAATTACCAATACGGAGTCAGGTAGAAATATAAGGGTATTTAATAGGGAAAAGCCTTACTTACAGAGTGACCTAGCCAGCCGGCACAGTGGCAGTTTGTACTGCAAGAAGCAAAGTGAAAGCGAAAGAGCAAACGCAGTGACACTACGTCTCTCTGACCACGTCCTCACAAGTGTGGTCAGGCACACCTGTAGCCAGCCCCTAAGTAGGCGTGGCTACAGCTTCCCCTACAATTCCCCTTTTAGTCTAAAAGAGGATTAAAACTTAACAGTTTAAAGTATCCAAAATTAACAATCATAAAGGTAAAATATAAGAAGATACAACAATCTGCTTATGTCACATCCTAACTATCTATATTAACTAAACCCTAAAGTCATCTGAGAGAGGTATCCAAGCCTGAACACCTCCTTCCAATCCCAACCATAAACAATAGGAAGCTATCCCTAAACCCAGGGCTCAAAAGACAAATGTCACATGTTCTCTATTATTGGAAGCTCCTAGCTCCAAATCTTCAAGTGTGAGTACATGTCATGGAGTAACTACAAAAATCAGGAAAGTAAAAAGATAACCATTACTAGGGTGATGGATGGTAGAAGCAAGAGAGGGGAATCGCAGAGTACACATGGTCTGATTGAGGAAATGGAAAAATGGGGGCTCTAGTTATGGAGAGACAGAGGAAGGAGAGGAAATATAACAGTAAAATGCCTGAAAAAGTCATAAATCATTACATATATACATATACATATATATTTTTTTAAAGGAATTTTCTCATCTGGACTGACAATGCTGTCTCGTAGAGTCATAGACTATCTAACAAAACCCTACCCCAGGCATGAGAAATCCTCTTTTGAATTGTTGGTCAGGGTTGTTCAAGAGACTCCCAAAACATTGCTATTGCCCTTTATTTCAACCACACCCAACCCTGAGACAGTTCTGTCACTCCCGCCTTCCTTTCCCCCCTCAGTCCCCAGAATTCACAGCACTTCCCTCTCCAATGATCTCATTTCTGTGCAAGGAAGGTAATCGGAGGGAAGGGGCTGGGGCGGGACTCCATAGGAAACCCTTGTCTGCCAACCATAAGGCTGTAGGTTTGACCCTCAACTCTATGAAAAACGAATAAAGAAGCAAAAATAGGAGTCATTAATTACACTCTAGGACTGAGGAGATGACTTGGTGACTAAAGTGCTTGCCATGGAAATATGAGGACCTAAGTTCAGGTCACCAGAGTCCATATAAAGCTAGGCACAGCAACAACCATCTGACCTGGCCAGGTGTGGTGGCACATGCCTTTAATCCCACCACTTTGGAGGCAGGGACACACAGAGCTCTGTGAGTTTGAGGCAAGCCTGGTCTACATAGTAAGTTCTAGGATAACCAGAGCTACGACACAGTGAGACTAATCTTTACAGCCCCATTGTTCTGAACCCTCCTAGACTCAGCAACTCCCAGATAGCCTCCACCCATCAGCCCAGACCTACAGGAACCCCACATCAGCACCTCCCTCGAGGTGTCTGGCTCTCACCTGCTCCCTCCCCGTTTATCACCATCCATTGTATCAGTGGTGAGAGCCATAGAGCTGTCACCACCCATGGAGTTGATATTCAGCTCACTGGCACACAAGTGTCTCTTAGCGCCGTCATTTGCTGCCCATCGTACCTTAACACCTCTTACCAAGCCTATGGACCACCCTGATTTGCTCCACCTAATCAACACTCTGCAGGCAGCTCACATGGAAAGGGGACAGAGATGGGAAGTCTGTTCATTACAAGAGCCGTCATTTAGCACTCTACCTTCTATGATCTGACCACAATATTCCTACCCCATAAGCCAGAGAGGGATGGCATGGAGGCCTTCACACATGCTTGTTTGGTTCACATAGCATTTTTTAAGGAAAAAAAATGGGTATATCCATTGAAATCTTGAATGACTTAACAGAGATCTGGATCTCTGACTTCTTTAAAAAATAAGCCCAAGGAGTGAAGGGATTGCTCAATGGGAACATGCTAGCACATGGAGCTGAGTTCAGATCCCTAGCACCCACATAAAAGCCAAGCATTGTGGCACATGTCTGTTAGTCCCAGCACTGGACAGACAGATGGAAGGCTCCCTGAAGCTCATTGGCCAGTCAGCCTAGCAGAACTGATGAACTCTGTTCAGTGAAGGATTCAGCTTCAAAAATAAAGTGGACAGTAACTGAGAAAGACAACTGATGTTGGTATCTGGCCTACTACTACCTACCTACCTACCTACCTACCTACCTACCTACCTACCTACCTACACACACACACACACACACACACACACACACACACACACACACACACACGTATGCCACATATACAAATTAGGGAGATCTAAGGCTGAGCATGTACTTTAGTGGTGTAATTCCCAAACCAAGGGGGAAATTCGGGGAGTTCTAGCAACCAGAAGCCTGCATTTCAGCGGCAGCATGCAGCTCTGGTCTGGGACTGCTGTGGGCCAGGCAGCCTGTCCCACCTGTGAGAGTCCTTGCTCAGCTCACATCACCTTAACTCAGCCCTGGAGGCTTGTGTAAAGGTGACCGTGGAGACCTCCCATGTATGCTGTTCCCAGCAGAAGGCAGGAAGTAGGTTTTAAGGGACAGAAAAGCAGTACTACATGACAGGTCGCATGCGCAGGAGGTTGGAGTGACTGACTCAAGGACACTTCTGTGGCTCGTGCAGAGTTTCACTGCTTTTGTTCCTTTAGATATTCTGAAGGCTGGTGACCGTTGCAGACTGACTGAGAAATGACAGGAACACAAAAGCAGAGCAGCAAGCCATCCCAAGCTTGTGCCCAGCCCACCTTGCTAACAGGAGGGAACTGGTGTTGGCACCACTGTGCCCCCACAACACTGGCAGCATCCCGTGGTGACTGCAGGAATTTACAATGTCCCCTCTGGATTAAGTTAAGAATGCTGCCTGTTCTAGCCTGATTTCTCTGTGCTGTGACAGACACCTGGAGGGGAAAGGGCTTATTTTATCTCCATGTCCGTGTCACAGTCCATCATAGGGGGAAATCAAGGCAGGAACTCGAGAATCTGGAGGCAGGAACTGAAGCAGAGACTGTTGTAGAACAAACACATTTAAGATGTGTTACATTTGTTTATGCTGTGGAATATTTTTTAATGATGCAAAGATGAGTTGTATTCCTTTATGTTGCATTTGTTTAACTCTGTGAAGCTGTGATACTTTGCCTGTCTAAAACACCTGATGGTCTAGTAAAGAGCTGAGTGGTCGATAATGAGGCTGGAGAAAGGACAGGCGAGGCTGACAGGCAAACAGAATAAATTAAAGGAGGAGGAGATCAAGTAACAAGAAAAGAAGGGGCCAGCCACACAGCCACATAGCCAGTCACAGGGTAAGAGTCAAAGTAAGATTACAGAATCAAGAAAAGAGAAAAGCCCAGAGGCAAAAGGTAGATGACATAATTTAAATTAAGAACAGCTGGCTAGAAAAAAGGCAAGCTAAGCTAAGGCTAGGCACCTGTGTAATTATTGAGGAGCTAGGTGGTGGGTCCCCAAAGAGTAAAGACCAAAAGAGTAAAACAACCAACAAGAGACCACAGAGGGCTGTTGCTTCCTGGATTGCTTTCTTATACATCCCAGGACCATGTTGCTTCCTGGATTGCTTTCTTATACATCCCAGGACCACAATGGGCCTGACCCTCCCACATCAATCACTAATCCAGAAGATACCCCCATAGATATGCCTATAGGCCAGCTGATAGGGTAAATCCCTTAGTTAAATTTCTATCTTCCTAAGTGACTCTAGTTTATGTCAAGTTAACAAACCTTGCCGGCTCACAGTCCTTATCCCTGCCAAATACTGTGATTTAGAGATACTGATGGAGGCAGGATCCTGCAAAGCCAAGCCCACTGCTCTCCACTCCTTGAGGCTTCAATTGGGAGACTTCATCCCACAGCACTGCATTGCCACACCCCCGGGATGATTCGAACACCTACAATTCCACTGGATAGGCAGCCCTAGGAAAATAGGCCTCCTCCTGTTAAATGACTAACCAAATCAGAAGTTTTGTTCTACATCCAGCCAACGCCCCAGTGAGGAGGGTATCCTGCTGATAAACTGTTTGGTACAATCGGGACATAGGAGGATGTGCACTTAAGGAAGAGAGACCTGACAGGCTCAGGAAATGACATCATGCTCCAAGCCTCGAGCTACAAAAGGGCATACAGGCTGGAAGGCAGTCATCACACAGAGGCAGTTGTCAAAGCCAGTTTCCTCTGGTTGGCCAACACAGGTCAGGAAAAGCGCCCAAGCTCACTCTGTGTAGAAGACACCTGGCACCAGTGAGCGGCCTCAAGGAGCAGTGATGGTGCATGCTATTTACTCAACATCCATCTGTGACCTCCTTGCTTACAGAACTCCAGTTTTGTTCAGGAGACAATATGACAAACTTGGAAAACTCCTATCTTCCCAGTTTGCCAGACTGGTGCTATGATTCCCAGAAATACAAATCCCCAGAAAGGAACTAAAGGGAGCAGCTCCCCTTTCGGCAGCCATAACACCCGAACACATGCTTGTCTGATCTTTGTCCTAGACACTAGAAAGTCAGATGCCTGCCTCGTGACAAGAACCAATCAGAAGTTAGCTGGTGGCGCTATGCTTTATGACCCTGGGTGTACTTTATGGACAAGCGCACAGCAATGACCCACAGAGCATAGCAACCACCCTGGGAGGGCTTATGGGTCAACAACCAGTTGACCAATCAACACAGGGCAAGCCCTCCAAGCCTGGAGGCACACCAATCGTGAGCCTGTGCGTACCCCTAGACACTCCCTTTATGCTGTCCTACAAGATCTCTCGGGAGCCCCTAGGAGTTGTCTTTGCTAGCCATCCACCATGGCGGGTGGGTGAAAGACCTGAGCTAACATGGGGTTAGTTCGTTAAAAAAAACAATAAAGACTCATGCAGCTTGCAGCAAGCTCTCGAATCCACCTGGTGATTGGGGTGACCACGGTCATGGCCTGGGACCCCGGATACCTGAGTTTTCTGGGGGTCTAACATTTGGGAGCTCGTCCAAGATTTGTGACCACCCCTCACCTGAGTGGATTCGATCTTGGAGGTAAGATGATTTGAGCTCACAACTTATATGTTCAATGTTATATGTTTGCTTGTTATGTCTCTTGCTGTTTTGTTGGTTTGGTGACTTGAATTTGATCTGAGCCTGCGCAGAACTCGTATTTGTAATTTGTATTTGTAATTTGTAATGGTAATTTGGACCATAGGGAAAGCAGATGTGCCCGGAAAACAGAGGTGTTTCTGGAACCCTTGGTTCTGCCCTGGACGAAAGTCCAAGGGTTGTTTGTAATTTTGGTTTGGGGCACCATTCCTCTGCCTCACGGTTTGTCCTGTCTGATGTCTGTCCTGTTTTTGCTGTTTGTCTGTCTCCATACTAACCACCCCCCTCAGTCTGACTTTTGACCACTGGACGGACGTTAAGGACCATAGTTAGTCAGTTAAAGTTCTGACATCCCCTTTCGTTGAGTCACATGGCACCACACTAGGTAACTTTCCCGGCCTTTGTTTCTGTATGCCTGGAGGATTGGAATGGGCTGGGTGACTGAGCAGTTGAGCAGCAGGTTTGTTATGTTATCTGATCTGTTGCAGTCCATACCCCCACCGCTTGCTTGTGTGTCAGTTTTATTATTTTTTGTTAATTTTGTAAATGTAAAGGTTTACAAGAATTGTTTAGGGTGGGGGTTCGGGCGGCAGCCTTCCGAAATCTGTAGGGGAGACTTGGTTTCGGACCAAGTTGATCTCCATGGGGCTAGCCATCTGAAATTCCGAATAGGAACCGAGTCTGTGTTAAACATCTTTTTCTGTCCCTACTGCCCACACACATGGCATGCATGTGTCAGGGGTCTTTTCTTGATGCTCTGAGCACATGGAACCCCCGGCGGGAGCCACCTCAACTATGATCCGCAGATACGCCCGGAGGACAGACTGCTGCCCTGAGGACACCCAGGACCCAGGAGGTACGGATGGGGGCCAAGGACACTTGGACCCACCTCAGTTAGCGGCGGGGTTCTGCTGCCTGTCTTCCCGGCGCCATTGCCTTATAAGCAGCGCGGGCGGATTGGGTTGGTGTCTGTTCTTTCCTGTCTATTCTGTGTTATCGTGGTTGGTTTTCAATTCAGGATCCACCATGCCAACCCCCTTCTATCCCCACCTGCAGGTCTGTGAGGCATGCCAAGTGGGGCTGTCTCTGCCCCAGCTGCCATCCTGCCATGGGTCCTGGCTTGAGGCAGGGGTTTCCCTGCTCTGAGGGAACATGGCTGCAGGGCCGCCATCTGCCTGGTTGCCCAGCCTTCTCTGTGCTCTACACACATGGTATGCAGGGGGGCCTTGGGGGTCTTTTTCCCACCCCTGCATTGGCCGAGGGTCTGGAGTTACCAGCAGCACCTCCACCCTAGTTCTCTTCCCTGAACTCGTGGAGCTAGGGCAGGTGAACTATCTGGTCTGATTTAGATGTTCTAAAAAAAAAAAAAAAAAAAAAAAAAAAAAAAAAAAAAAAGGCCTTAAAGTTATTAAAAACTGTGAAAGGGACTTTGATAAAAATTTTTATGTTGACTGAGAAATGAGGGAAAATGTAGGAGACTTAATAAAGAGAGAAAGGGAAAGAAAAATTTGTCTAAGAATGTCTAAGAAAATCAGAGGAATGAACTAAAGGTATATAAAAAGGGTATAGAGAGTTAAAGCAAGTCGTAGAAGGTCAGAGAAAAGGTTGTTAAGAGAAAAATGTAAACTTTTTGCTTTGGTTTCTCATGTCTACAAATAGTAAATTTTAAAAATAGTAATATAAGTTAAAATTTTAACCATATTAAGCTAATTCTGTTTTAAAAAGTCCTGTTTATTTCTCAAGTAATTTATATATGCTTGTTTTAAAAAGTTCTGTTTCCTGGTATAACCTAAGTTCTGTTACAAGCATGTAGCTAAACAAATGATGCAAGTTACCGCCATTTTATAGCCAGCCACATGGCAAACTGGTCACATGGCTGACTGGTAGCCATTTTGCTGAAGTTAAAAAAGGATACTTAAACCGCCATCTTGACTAAAGGTGACCGCATGGAAATTAGAGGTACCATCCTAGAAACAAGTTTTTCAGTTAAGATTTAAAATGTTAATGCTTCTCTATATATTACAGAAAGACATTAAGGGAATTTAAATTTCTTTTTAAAACCAGTTTTTTTAATGTTTGTTTTTATTAATGTTTGTACATAAAGAGCTTCAATTTAGAATCATTTTTAAGCAAAGCCTGACAATGTAAAGTTCTTGTTTTATAAAAGCTGCTAATCTATTATAAGATGTTACAGTTTATGTTTTCAGAAGTTAAGTTTAGGGCATTGGTGGCACATTGCCTTTAATCCCACCACTTGGAGGCAGAGGCGGGTGGATCTCTGTGAATTTGAGGCCAGCCTGGTCTACAGAGTTAGTTCCAGAACAGCCAGGACTGTTAAGCAGAGAAACCCTGTCTCAGAAATAAGTTTAAACAAAGCAGCTAAAATGTGTACATGTGGCTACTGTTTAAGGACTATAATGTAACCCTATGCAGTCTTAAATTCAGCTGTGCTAAGTTTTAAATATTTTACTAAGTTAAAACCAGTTACAATCTGGCTGAAAATTAGTTACAGAAATAAGACCTTACCTAGCCACCTGTATGCTTCTTGTGTGCTTAAGGCAAGTAACTAAAACAGACAAACAGACTTCTAATGCTTCAGAGATCTTCAGAATATGGCATTTAAATTATCTTTAAAGTTTATAATGTCAGACAGACTGCCAGATCCTGACAGTGACCCAAAGTCTCCAAAGAAGATTATGAGGCACCCCAGTTACTGCACCTGGACCAGAGAGCGAGATGCTCAGATGTGATACCTGCCGCCTGCCAGGACCTAGCCGAGACTGTGGACAAAGCTGCTGGACACTGGAAAATTGATTGCACCCCTTTGCCTAGACAAAACAAGGTCAGTCTTTTCCATGTCCCTCTTCCACAGAGATGAAAAAGAAAACCTCTCACCTTATAGGCCTGGCGAAGATTGCTGGTCTTTGAGACACCTGCCTCCAGTGGTAATGGAGAAACTTGGGTGTGGCTAACTGTATATAGACTGGCTTCTAACTGGCTTCTGTCACTTTTTAGTAGATTCGGATAAAATATACCCTTCTCAGATCTCTGAAATATTACTGGTTGTCAGCTTGACAGCATCAGACAGTCAGATCCACTATAGACTATAGTCAGCATGTTAGGTGGTAAAATAGTGACTATCTGCTGTTCAGGCACAAGCTCAAGGTTTTTAGGTTTATTTTGGTTGTCATCTAAGTATAAACTTAAAAGGCTTTTCATCAGGCCAAAGGAACCTCTGTCCAATCCATACCTGGCTCTCTGGACAGAAGAAAAATGTACATGCTTATAGCCCAAATCAGTCATTATTGCTAGGACTCAAAGTTATAAATATGTTCCTTCTGTTTGAACAGATATCCAGATATCTGCTTTTTCTGCACTATGGGCTTCAGTAAATAAGTTTTAACCTCTGTTCCTAGTTTAAACATGTCTTAAACAGGTTTCTGCTTCTGGCAGACATCTGAGTATCAGTTGCTGACTACAGGCTGTTCTAAGTAGACTGCGAGCCCTGGACTTGCTGTGGATGTGAACCAGTCCAGCTGATGTGGACACTCCGTCTCTGCAACAAAGTCTGCCAACAGCCCCTGGTGGATTCCACATTGCCTAAATTCCCTTTTTTGTTTTTGACTAGCATTTCAACCTTCTGGGGTCCCTAACTTTGTCCCAAAGTCAGCAGGAAGTAGCTTGGGAAAGAATTCGCCGCCCATTTTCCCTGGTTAAAATGCTAAGTCAGGAGGGACTCCCTTGCATGGGGATGCCAATATCTCTCACTCCCTGATGGGGGCGCTAGAGAGACAGCAATTCCATCATTGGAATTTCTAAAAAAAAGAAAATGGGGGAATGAAGGGACCAGCTCCCCTTTCGGCAGCCATAACGCCCGAACACGTGCTTGTCTGACCTTGTCCTAGACACTAGAAAGTCAGATCCCTGCCTCATGACAAGGAACCAATCAGAAGTTAGCTGGTGGCGCTATGCTTTATGACCCTGGGTGTGCTTTACGGACAAGCGCACAGCAATGACCCACAGAGCATAGCAACCACCCTGGGAAGGCCTATGGGCCATAACAACCAGTTGACCAATCAACACAGGGCAAGCCCTCCAAGCCTGGAGGCACACCAATCGTGAGCCTGTGCGTACCCCTAGACACTCCCTTTATGCTGTCCTACAAGATCTCTCGGGAGCCCCTAGGAGTTGTCTTTGCTAGCCATCCACCATGGCAGGTGGGTGAAAGACCTGAGCTAACATGGGGTTAGCTCGTTAAAAAAACAATAAAGACTCATGCAGTTTGCAGCAAGCTCTCAAATCCACCTGGTGATTGGGGTGACCACGGTCATGGCCTGGGACCCCGGATACCTGAGTTTTCCGGGGGTCTAACATAACTAGCACCTTTTTTTTTTTATCATCATCTTAAAGGTACTGACAGCAGCCCCACAAGTACAACAGCCCTCCCTACTTGCCAGCCTTGAATACCGTGGAGATGAAGCAGCTAGACAGTGGGAACCAGGGAAAGGAAGTTATAGAGAGCCTAGACGTTAGGAGCATTCATGAACCAGATAGGACCCTGCCCCTCTGAGGAGGATGCCACAAGGCTATTCATTGGCATCAAGGTCACTGTAGGTCATCTTGTTCTGCCTATAGTCACAGTTGTAGAACCTAGAACTCCCAGATTTTACTCCCGAGGGCAGAAAACCACCAAAGGCCATGTTCCTGACCTGACATTGCAGAGTCACTGGCTGTTTACCTCAGGAGGGGAAGATGGGAACCTTTAAGTCTGACTATTAATAGAGGCACAGACAGTAACATGTTGTGACTTAAGGTGACTCTGGGCTCTTAGCATCCACACGGGGAGAGGGGGGGAGCAAATGACTGGGCTCGGAACATAGGTGGGATCTTAGATGTGTCTTAATGCTTTCTTATATACTGGCGGGGGAAAACCCAAGGCTTTTGAATAGATGATTCGTATGTTTCTTTTGTGTTTTCTTCCAGAACGAGAATTATTGCTAATGGGAAGGCGGGAAGGAGTGATGTGCCTCATCCCAGGAGACAATTCTTCTGGGTGTCTTGTTTTTCCGTATGACAGAAAAGCTTTTGTTTGAAGATCTTTTCAAGGCCATTTAGATAGCAACCATCCTTGTGTAAGAGATACAGACTCTCCCTGGGACCAAGAGCAGTTTTTTGTTTTGTTTTTTAATGTACAGGCAAATAACAAAGTCTCTTGTGGGCAAAACTGGGCCAAGATTGTTTGCAGACTCTTTCATAGGACCTGGCTTCCTAGACTCACAGTGCTCAGAGGTGCATATGCATACCCACCTGGGCTGCTGTTCCCAGGGAGCCTGGGGCTGGGGGAGGATTACAGAAACACCAAACACATCTTTTGTGCCTTCTCTCACCATCTATGACAGTGAGGCTTACTGTCTTGTGTGCTGGCAGCAGGGCAGGCTCCCATTGCTTCCCAGTCCTCAGTGCCTATCACAGGCCGGACTGGTGGAGCACAGTGAAGAGGAGGCTGGTGTGAACTCCAGGGCAGAAGACGACGGTACAGTCATTCCTGAGAGGGATAGGACAATATCTGGCTTTGTAGGCAGACAGGAGCAGAGCAGGGGCATCTGTAAGGGTGTAATCCATAGGAGAGGGCCTTGGTTCAACCTTAGATAGGCAAGCTCTATAAACACAGCAAGCTCTTGGGTTGCCTTCTCCCTCTGTCTCTTGGCTGCATTAGTGTTCCCTCATAATGCCAACTGCAGACTTTATTTTTTTTAAGCCAAACTTTATGAAGCACTTAGGGAATCTAATTCCTGAAACTGGAGCCTAGGAATCTGGATTACTTATGGATGTAAAGGTGGATCTGTCTATTTTCTGTGGTAAGTGGGAAGGCACTTGTAGTGGTTTGAAAGGAAGTGGCCACATAGGGAGTGGCACTGTTAGATTAGAAGTGGCGGAAGTGCCTTACTGTAGAGGCAAGCTTTGAGGGTTCACACACGCAAGCCACACTCAGTGACACAGTTCACTTCCTGTTGCCTGGGGATCGAAATGTAAAACTCTCAGCTCTTCTTCATTCCCACATCTGCCTGCAAGCCTACCAGCCGTGATGATAATGGACTAAACCTCTGAACTGTAAACCAGCCCCAGTGATACGTTTTCCTTGAGAAGAATTGCCATGGTCATGGTGTCTCTTCACAGCAATGAAAACCCTAAAACAACACTGGCCTGTTAAAAACTAAGAACATTCACGCATTCCTCAAAATTCTCATAGAAAACTGTATGTTAGTTCCTATCTGTAACCCCAGCCCATGGAAAGTTGAGGCAGAAGAATCATGAGTTTTAGGCCATCCTGGGGTATATAGTGAGACTCCCTGTCTAAAAAAAAAAAAAGCCCACCTAAAGTGACATGGTCAACAGCCATCCATGTATATGGACTACTGTTCAACTTCTAGCCTTTTGTGGGTCACTGAGTTCTGACTCAGGAACCCATTATCACTTGCTAAGAAAACTGTCACATCTTTGTGTGAGGAGACTTTATAGCCAGCAGCTCCGAGTGTTGGTCTAAGGTAGAGACCACCCCACAGGATCTATCAGAGAGCTTGCTGACCCTCAGAAACTGCCCTTCAGCAAAATAATCAAGATGCCTCTCATGCCAGTTTTCCTGGGAAAGGCCCCAGATATGATCACTATTCACTTTCATGTACCCCATCACTGCAGCTGCAAAGCTAAGTACCCCATCACTGTGAACGCAAAGCCAAGTACCCCGTCACTTCAGATGCTCAGACATCAGAACCTCTTAGGATTCCCATGGAGCCTGGAACTCCTACAGCTGGCAAAGGACATAGTTGTACCCCTAGCCTTCCTCTTTGGCTTGCCATGTATTAGTATGTGGTCCACAGCCTCCCCATGTGTGGCTGCAGCTGTGCCTGTCTTGAAAAGCTAGGTCTCCTGTCATGGAAGGCACTAGTCTTACACATATCCATCCTTACTACCTGACCGAAGGGGACAGGATTCATGTGAGTCTCAGTTTTGCGTGTCTACACAGCAGTGTTCTGTCAATCTAACCTGGACCCTGCTTCCTGCAACACAGCAGTTCTAGTGAGGAGTTGGTGGAGAAATCTATTAAGCCTGGAGAAACTCAGAATTTATTAGCAAACTAATCTTTCAAAGGTGGAATCTCCACTCAGTTACTTCCCCAGTTTGATGTTTAAATAGGATTAGTGGCATGGAGGGAGCCAGGAGGCTCAGAGAGTTTCTGTTCCAGGAATCAGGCTTGGGCCATTCTAGGGTCAACTGACAGTTACTATAATTGTATTGTCATTCTAAAAATGCATTTAGAGGCAAGAAGAGACAGTTCTGTTACAGAATAAAAGCCCATGCTTTGGGAGAACACAAATCACCCTGACAACTGCCTTGACATTCATTCAGCCAGCCTGCCCTCACAGATCACCATAGATGTGATGGACTGATTCCTCATGGCTCAGGAGGCTGGGAAGTCCAACTCAGGGTGCCAGCAAAGGTGGATTCTTTTTCAGGTCTCTATTCCTAGATCGACGCTTGGAGAAAGGGAGGAGGTTCTTGTCTCCTCTCTTTTCTTTATGGGGTCAACACTCATGTCACAAACCTAATTACCCATCAATGGTCATCAAAAATGCCACCACAATAGATTACAGCTTCCACACATGAATTTGGTGGAGTCGGGTAGTGGTGGTGGGGTGGGCGAGACAAACTTTGAGTCTACAGCACTGGAATGCTACTGATACAGAGGACAGTAACACAGGCCAGGCCTGCAGAGCTTTCATTCCAACAGAAAAGATGCCATTCAGTTCAAAGTGATGGAGTCTTAAAAAAAAAAAAAAGAAGTCACAGGAGCCCACGTTGGGACCAGGGCAACAGAGCTCAGAGGACTTCCCTGACATAGCTCTTCAGGATAGGCCGAGGCTCTATCGGGGGGCCCAAATATAGTATTTCGGGATAGGCCTCAGCTCAATCCCAGGAACTCGAATCGCCTATTGTCTTTTAGATGTTGACTGGTTACCTCCAGATAACCTGGTAGAAAATGGCTCCTAGTTTGTGTAACAATAGACCTAGGCCCTGGGTGGACCCATACCCATCCTGAGAGCTAGTGAGACACGCTGGAAGGCTAGTGGGATGTGCCACTGTGGAATGTCTGAGGGCTTGAGTGCTTGCATGCATGCATTCTAGGACTATCTCTAGGATTAAAGGAAGTGTTTCCTAGTCAGCCCTATATACATGATAAGATGTCTTCTGCCAGTACCCCCACTTTTGGAAAGTTATTTAAGATGATGCTGGAATAAACCATGGTCTCCAGTACTGACTGAGAGCCCTCCTGTGATGACAAGATGTCTCTGTCTTGTCCTTAACGCCCTTGGGTAGCTAGGACTTCCTTCATCCACACCCCTCACACTCAGGGTTGGACCCGGAGCTGGTTCCCACTGCAGCCCCAAAGACATCAGTCCAGAATAGATGGCCTCTGTAATGTGGGACTGATACAGGCCAGACCTCGGCAAGGCTCGAACCCAATTTAAAGAGTAAGAACATTTGAACTCTTTTCATCTTTGCAGAGACTGTACCAAAATGGCATTACTACTGCCAGGCAGGCACTGAGGACAGGAGAAAGTGGCCTGGCCATCACAGGCAATATTGAGATTAATATGTTGAAGGCTCCCTTTGCAGAACAGCAGGAGGAAGAAGCCCTGTTTGACCCATTTGAGTGCCTTCCTGACCTTCTCATAGCCTAGAAATAAGCAGAATGTTTGACATACATAAGGTTCAAAAGATGTATGTTGAGAGTTGGCAATTAGCAATTACTCTAGAAAACAGCAGAAATTTAATTGGGACTTGAAATCCGAGCCCCAGATACTCTTTTCTAAAAAAGACACAGTATACTCTGAAGAGTCATTTTCTTGTATGAAGGAGTCAAGATCTCATGTAGCCCAAGCTGGCCATGAAGTTGCTATATAGCTAAAGATGACCTTGAACTCTTGAACTACCCACCTCCTCAGGGCTAGGATTATAGGCATGTATCACCATGCCTAGTGTTCTGGTTATTTTCTTATTTCCTCATACTTCATCCAAGTAATTCAGGAAAGCACTGAGAGAAGGGGTGTGTGTGTGTGTGTGTGTGTGTGTGTGTGTGTGTGTGTGTGTGAGAGAGAGAGAGAGAGAGAGAGAGAGAGAGAGAGAGAGAAGGAGGGAGGAAGGAGGGAAGGAGACATGTCTGTGTGAGACTGAGGGGGGCAGGAAGAGAGAGGCTATGATGAATATGTGTGTGTGTGTGTGTCTCTGCTGAGACAACCAAGCAAGCACTGGAAGTGCTTATACAAAATTAAGTCTGTAGTGAACAAATAGACCTTTTGTTTTTATTCTCCAAAGAATATAATCTAACCATATGCATACTATTTACACTGTATGCATGTGATAAGCAATTGAAAGATTACTCATGAAAAGGTGTATTTAGTTTAAATACCAACATTATAGTGCTTTATTAAAAACTTGAACATTAGTAGATTCTGATATGGATTGAGGGGGCAAGCACCTGTCCTTCAGAGATTCTCAGGGACCACTGTGCCTATCACACATAGATTTTGGCTTCTGGTGTAATGGACACCCTAATATTTTATTAGGTTGGCAGCAATGCTTATATGATTTGAGTAAAATACACTAAAGTAATTTTTCCTTAAATTTTTTCCTCAATGCTTTGAATTGAATGCAAGAGCCTTGCACATCCTATGTACACACCTAACCACTGAACTATACTCACAATTGTCCCCTTTTAAGTAAAAGCCTTAAAAATTATTTGGGGGGGGATAGAAATCATTCAGTGGTTAAAAGCATGGATTGCTGCTCTTCCAAAGGCCCTGAGTTCATTCAGTTCCCAGTACCACAGCTACCTGTAACTAACTACGGCTCCAGAAGATCCACTGGCCTCTGCTGGTCTCCACAGGCACTGCACCCTCTCTCTCTCTCTCACTCTCTCTCTCTCTCTCTCTCTCTCTCTCTCTCTCTCTCTCTCTCTCTCTCTCTCTCTCTCTCTCTCTCTCTCTCTCTCTCTCTCTCTCTCTCTCTCTCGCTCGCTCCTCTCGCTCTCTCTCGCTCGCTCGCTCGCTCTCTCTCGCGCTCGCTCTCTCTCGCTCTCTCTCACGCTCGCTCTCTCCACAATTAAAATAAAAAATTAAATTAATTTTGGAGACATCAAAATGGCTCAGTTGGTAAAGACATTTGCCACCCATCCTGACAAAGTTTGATCCCCAGGACCCACCTGGTAAAAGGTAAGAACCAATTACAATTTCCCACAAGTTGTTGCCATCATACACACACAAAATGTAAAGAAAAAATTAAATTACTTTTTACTTTAAAACTTTACATGCTATGCAGCTCTGTTTTGCACAGCTTTGAGATATATCATTAGTTACCATAAAATTATTATTTTTGAATTAGAAACAAGATTGTTTTACATGACAATCCCAGTTCCCTTGTCCTTCCCGTCATATATCAGTGTTCATAAAAGTATACCTATCATAAATCATTTCATTATATATCAGTAGGCATATAGAAATTGGCCCCTACTTTTAATAATTTGACTCAATTATTCCACTATCAGAATCTGTCTAGAGCTGTGTTCAAAGCGCAGGAAACGTAACAAAGGTCCCAGCAGCTGTATTCTGTCTGGAAGAGCCCACATCTGTAACAGCTGGTGGATGGGTCTGCTAAGCGATGGCTAATCCACATTGCCTCCCAAACATCTCAGACTCTGGGCTCCTTAACTCCTCTAAAGAAGGTTGAAGACCTCCAAGAGCCCTTGTTTGTGTGGGGTCCCCGTGAATATCATGTTAGAAATCAAAAGGGAAAAATATTAAAAACACTGAAAATCCAAGCACACACCCCTTTCACCTCCCTGGAGACCTCCATGTTCACAGAATGAGTTATAGCAAAGAGGGGACATAGGTTTAGGGTTAGAAGATAGATTAAAACCTGGGAACTCTTGCACATTAAGAATTACAAAAAGTCCTGAATTTTGAGAGCATGATCTATTTGGCATTGACATAGACATTGAAAAGAAACCCTGATTTAATGAAAGACAAAAATCTAAGGATGTGATGGACCTCATCTTTTTAGACACAGAATCTCACAGGTAACCTTGAACTTGCACTGATCCTTCTGCCCATGAAGTGCTGAAATTACAGGCCAGGCACAGCCACACACGGCCTCTTACTGTACAATTTAAGAGAGAATTCTTAAAAAGTCAACCTTGTGTACTACAAGCATATAGCTCTAGATGCTAGACACTCACTATTTTGGTTTTCTGCACTGAGATTGTTTTAGTTTGTAATTCAATTTCAGCTTAGTAATTAGAAGACATCAGGAAAAATGACCAGCCCAGGGCCTTGTGCCCACATTCTACCGCTCAGCCACTCCCTCAGTGCCAGCCACCTGCCAATCCTTCCCAATGCCCTGTATGGACAGCCAGTTTGTCTACACTCCACAGCGCCAGTTTCACTTGGAGCTTGCTAGAACTGTGACTCTCCAGCCTCAGTCAAGAACTGCTGAGTCAAAACGTGTGCCCAGAACTTGCTGATCTCCGTGCACAGCCGGTATGAAAGCTCTGGCAGAGCATTGCCTGCACCTGGGAGCTCAGAAAGACAGATGCCTGGGAGGGCTGCTGGGATAATGATGCTCCCAGCTGACTCTACCATGCATCCAGAAAAATGATACTTTAGGATCTTGGTTTCAACCTTGAAAAAGATAGCATTGAAACCTCCAGTAACCACTTCTTAGAAGTGACCCCAGCACCCAAAACATGTGCCAGTTCCTGGGTCCCAGAAATTTAAGTGGGCCAGAGGAAGTAGGTGGCAAACAGAAGCTTAGTCCATTCACACTACAAAAATAAGTGCTGTAGGCCAGGCATTTTACAAACAACAAAAGAGAATTGCTTACAGTTCTGGAGGCAGTGGAGTCCAAGGTCCGAGCAACTCAAGTTTTGAAGTCTCAGTATCTAGTGGAGAGCTAGTTCTCACAGCACATTCCAGGCCTCTGCTCTCGCTGGAAGAACAAATGCCCCCAGGTCCCCTTCATAAAGGCACTCAGCCCAATTAAGACGTGGAGTCCTCGTGCACCAATCACCTGAAGCTCTTCCCCTTACTATTGCTTCACTACAGACACCTTTCTTTGCTGTTTTATGAGTATTTTGCCTGTATATGCATCCTGTATGTGTCTTGTGTGCCTAGTGTCTGCCTCTGCAGACAGAGGGGTCACATTCCCTGGAACTGGAGTTATAGTTGCAGATGGTTTGTACCCACTATTCTTGGAATTGAACCCCAGTACCCTGCAAGAACAGTAAGTGCTCTTAGCCACCAAGCCACCGCTCAAGCCTGGAATCACTTTTAATTCAGAAAATTTCAAGGATACAGTCATGCAAGCCACAGCAGCTGGCTTCCCTCATATCCTCCAAGACTAGAGAGAGCTTGCCCCCTGCACTGCAGAGCCAGGAGCCCACTTAATTGCAGCCATGTTAATTAAGCTTGGTGACCACTTGAGTGGGATGGTGTTGAGACTGTTACTATTTTTGCTTTTAATGACACTCTGTGACGGACAATCCTAGAAGTTTTTTGGAATCATTTTTTAAAATATTCCTATGACATAGTGAGTTTGCCCCCTCATTGTCATGTTGTATGGAAAGCTACTTTTCAGGTTCTCTTTACTGCAAATGAAACCACCACCACCAGCCCATTGGTTCCACACTTTTACCTTCCTTTGCCAAATGCCCCACAACCCCTCCATGGTCCACGCCTAACCTTACTCTGGAAATCACAGCTCCACAATGATTAAGCATCCCCGGAGCCCAGCACTTATCACTTCAACCTTTACCCTCTTGAATCCTTGAAGTCTATTCTTCCCTGGAAAGATAGAAGGTTAGCTCTGAACAAGTCTAGACCCTCAGCCTGTGGAGATTCCACTCTGGTTCCCACCTCTGAAACTTACCTGAGAGCTTGTGGCAGTGCCTGGAATAGAATATACTTTCATGACTGTGTGAGAATGTGTGCTGTTGGTTCAAGGGACAGATGAGTTGTTCATACCAGCAGCTGCTTGCAATTGAGAGTCAGTAACAACACGAGGGACTACAAAAGGCACAGATCATTTTATTTATGTGATTTTAATCATCACAGCAGGTGGCATTTAAGAGAATTTGCTTCAAATAAATACAAAATGCACCATCATAACCTTAAATATAATAACGCATCCTTTATTTAAAGTACCCCATAAAAGATGGCGTAGTGGTGCATAGCAGGAATTCTAGCACTTGGGAGGCCGTAGCAGGAGGAATGAGTTCCAAGCAGCCTAAATTAACACAGCAAGCCTAAGGCTAGTTCCAGGTATATACTGAGACCCTATCTTAAAACCAGAAAGCACAGGACTTTACAGGAGCGTAAAGCAGATGGACATCATGTATGCACCACCATGTTCAGAAGTTTCCACTCAACAGATGAGAACAACACGGGCATTCCTGCTGCCAGGGAAAGCATCTAGCATGCAGCAGGCCCCTTCGAGCCTACAAGCAACAGGCAATGTGCTCTTTCTGACCCCATCGGAAAAACGCAGGCTATTTGTTCCCTAGGAGTTCCAGAAGCTAGAACCACTTGTTCCTTGCCCCTCCCAGTTTCTGGTAGCTGCTGTCAAGTTTGGCTCTCCTCATACTGTGGACACACTACTACCTGAATCTGCCTTCCTTCCAGGAGCGTTCCCTACATTGTGTGGGCCAGAGTCTGAGTTCCTGTTTAGACTCTCAGGGTGTGAAATATTGAAAGATGCAGTTTAACCTGTGATAAACTCTTAGCACATAAGCATGATTTCCACATTCTCTAAAATCAAGGTTGTAGCCAGATGGTATGAGGTTTGTCATCACAGCTCTTGGAAGGTTGATGCAGGGGAATTGCTGCAAATTTGAAGGCAGACTAAGATACAGAACCAGAAGTATCAGGCCTGTTGGGGCTACTGTTAAAACCTTCTTAAGCCAAGAAGCAAAAACCAAATCAAACAACAAATAGTTAGAAATCCTCAAATCAAAGCCAACTCCACCAGTTCCTCCGTCATGGGCTTAGAGAAAGTTCAGCGAAGTCTGCCCTTTGTTCTGGATAGTTTATGTTGACCTGGGACCTTGCCTCACACAAACCTCTTACGTTGGGGGTGGGGTACTGAGCCCTGGGAGAGAGGCTGCAGCTTCTGTGTCCTTCCGCCAGAATGACACATGCCTGGAAGACATGGCACCTCCAGAGTGCCGGGTAAACACCCAGTGACAGTGAACACTGGCTGCTAGAAACTTCGTCTGAAACTGCTCAGGAGGCAGGGCCAGCTCCCACCCGGCTTGCACAACCCTGCTGCACCCAGGTAATAAAACACCAGTGGCGAGATCAGTGCACAGATACTGATGAGAACAAAATTCTCCGTTCCTGAGGTTCCCAGAATGAGCCTCGGGTTTCAGGAGGATGAAGGAATGCCCCTGCCTTCTCTATGCACCTGCCATCAGCCTCACACCATTTCCCAACTCTGGAAGGGAGCTTGCATAGCAACAACCTCCCTCTCCAGCTCCAGCCAGCTGTGGTTCTCCATGGCCGACACTAGAGGGCAGGCCACTAAAACTTTTCTGTTCTAATCAGTGTGCAGGTTCAGGGAGGTGGCAACCACATGGGCAGGGCGGCTTGTCTTGCTGGGCACTGGTTCTTCCTGGAATCCATACCCATGAGTTCACTGCTCTTCTGTCCACTTACTTTAGCACTCGTTCCTATTAGTGGAGGTGGGGTCTAGCTCAGGCTAACTGGGAGGGGGACAGATAGACCTACCCAGCAAGTTTACAAGGGAGCAGCAAGAGGGAAGCCATGAGTAATTCCTCAAATCAAGAATCTCCTAAAAACAACAGTATAACAGCTCTACCTTTATAGCAAATCTCTCAAACAAATAAATGACAAGGGGGAACTTAAGGTGGCTTTGGTACCTTCAGTTTCTCTTTCCCACCTCTTGTGCCCAAACCCAGGAACACGATTGCTGTGCCCCTCGTCATGTTTCCACTAAAAGTTATAACTCAGCCCTATCCTTGCTGTTTCTACTTGGTGAGTGTAGCAGTACCTCACTGTCACTGTCTCCCGCCCCAGTGGCCAGTGTTTATGGACAGACTCCCAGTCCTTCCTTGGAGGTCTTCATAGATTTCCCAAGGGAAGGAGCAAGCCCAGCTTTCTGGGGAAGGCCTGCCAGGTCACCGGGCTCCGACCCTCATTGTTCAGCCCACCCACTTCCCAGGGCTCTTCTCCAAGAGAGCCGGAAACAGGCGCTGGGAGAGCCGCACACTGCGAAGTGATTCCATTCCTGCCCACACAAACACCAGCCCCACCCCACCCCACCCCCCACCCCGTGAGCAAATGCTTTTCCAAAGAAGCAAAAACTTGGACAGGATCCCTTCTAAGAGTGTCCTGCAGGGGAGAAGCCTGGGACCTGGGGCAGGAAGGGAGCCCAAAGAAATGCCAAGGGGTTAGACCCTGGGAAAAGAAATGGGAGTTCCAGTATTCTCCAATGTGTGGTTTGTTGTTGTTGTTGTTTTTACTGTTCTTTTTATGAGTAGAACATTTTTTATATTATAGAGGCAATCTTTGTGAGAACCAGTAAGCAACAGGAGTAAAAAGAAATTTGGTAATCTTCCCCTAAAGTCTAGGATCTACTTAGAACAAGGAAAAACTTCTGCTAAGAGCCTTGTCAAAAGGCATCCTTGTAGCTCGAATCTTTCCCCGCTGGCAGAGCATGGCGAGAATGGCCAGGCCCTGTGACATCAGATAATTAGGGACACGGCATGGCTTGCCCATCTTTAGTCATGAACAAATTTCCTCAAAATCAAAGTACTTTTGTTTTCTATATCCAGAGGGATGAGGCACAACACTTCTCACGTCTTGGAACACATTGTTCTGTCCACTCTTAGAGTTAGAAATGGGAGATTTTGTTTCCAATTGTTCTTAAAAGTAATAATTCACAATAGAAAGACAGGCAAGCTGGTGTTTTCCCATGAGTTAAGATGACAATTTCAGGGGACTATTGGCAATTACTTTCTTATAAACACTGTAACTGTTATCTAGGTCCACTGTATATGAAATGTTCATAAAGCTTAAAAAAAAAAATACACAGCCCAGAGTGGCAGGGTCAAGGTCAGAAATGTGTTTTACAAGGTTCCCAAGGTATCTGTAACAAGTAGAGGACAACTCTGGGACAGAAAACGCCTACCAACAGGGTGCTTGGTGTGTCTGTCTGTCTGTCTACATTTAGCAACCCAGAGAGACAGCAGCCCCTTCAACCACGTTTCCCTCCCTCCCAGGACTGATGGCATTACATGTGATTTCGTCAGCATCTTTGGAATGCACTAGTGTTCCTTGCGCCCCATCCCAACCTGCCTCCTGAGGGATTCTGGTGATGGTGGCAGTTGTTGGGGCAGAGGATTGAACCCCAAAGCTTCAAGCACACTACAAATAAGCTAGCCCCCTGGCCCAGGCCTTTTGTGTTTTAACCAGCCATTTCAGAATGTTTTACAATAATGTCTGAGAAGTACTGAAAAAAGTAAGACGACATAGTCCTGGGTAAGGTAGAACCAAGTTTATTACTGACAGCTTTTATTACAATCACTCTCGAGTGTAAAAAATAAAGGGTGATTAAAATTTAAAACTCACTTGGGCTTGTGGCTTGGCTTTCACTGGGTGTACCACAGGGTGGGGATCTTGCCTGATTCCGAATCAACTGGCCAGATGCAGTTCACTGGAGAATGAGGTAATAAAGAAGACAAGAGTGCCGATCGGAGAGCACAAGTGTCCGTGTTGAAGGACATCACAAACGACAGTATGGACAGAGGTGAAGTCACATGACCTCACATCCACGTATGGAATGACTATCTCTACCTACAACAGACACAAATACATACATGCAGAGCCACACACACCCAAACTGCGGAGATGGGACCTTAAGGGAGTGCCTGCCCTCCCTCTGAGCAGACTGTGCAAACAGAAAGCTGCGCTAAAAACCTCTACTCAGAAAGCTAGTTGGCAAATGTGGAACTGCTATCACAGAGGCCGTAGTCTTCCCAGAAACCCACAGTCTAAAATCTGTCCCCATGCTAGCAACATCGAGGGGATATCACAAGCTGGGTGAAAATCTGGGGCCAAAATACACCCTCTCAGTGGATTTTGCACGAGGCAGAAGGAGAACCTGAAGGTGGCTTCCCACCTAGCGTCACAGAACCCTGGCTGGGCCTCAGTAAAGCCCTCAAGTATTTGTGCTTTGTTATTACCCTGAGGCCACCTCATGAGGACAGAGCTCTGGCCATGCACTAAACTAGCTTTGTTTTGTTTTTTTTTAATATATGAGAAAACTAAAATTGGAAGAAAGAAGAAGAAGAAGAAAAAGAAGAAGAAGAAGAAGAAGAAGAAGAAGAAGAAGAAGAAGAAGAAGAAGAAGAAGAAGAAGAAGAAGAAGAAGAAGAAGACCACCACCGACATTAAATGCCTTTTGACAATGTCAGCCCTGCTTTGGAACTGGGCTTTATATCTCTCAATGAGGAAGACAGGGAATTTAAAAAATCTGAGCTGGATGCTGGGAGAGTGGGCCCACGGGGGCATCTGAAGACATGGCTAGGACAACATGCCACAACCACCTGAGGCTGGGGGCCTGGGGCATAAATGCTGACGAAGGCTCTCTCGTCTTCTGGAAAACAACATGGTGGATTCAGGGTCACAGCACATGCAGGCCAGGGTTCTACACAAACTCACTATTAAGCTGAATAAGAAAACATTACGCAGGACTGTATCATAGCCTTAGCCTTTGGGAGACAAGAACCAAAATAACAACCAATTAAGAAAGAAAGAAAACACATAAACACAGCCCAGAGTATTCCAGAGTATCCGAAGAACCCAAGCACTAGTTTGGTAAGGTGGGGTGAGGGGGTGTGTAGTTGGTGCCTCTCATTAACCTCATTTTCTCCTTGGATGCCATTGATAAAGCTCAGGCTGGCCGCTCAGAGGAAAGATCAGTCCTGCAGAAACGCGGACCGCAATCTCTGCTACCCTAACCTGCTGCACCCAAACACCTGGCTTTCTTTCGGGGCTCTCCAGAGTGTGCATCCTGGATGTGACCCCTTCCACCCATCTCAACATCTGAACACAGAGGACAGCTGTTTGCTTCTCCAAAGGGCAGTTCCAACAGTTTCTGGAAATGTGTGCTGAGAGATTTCAAAACACTTGGCCCTGGGAAGGGTGTGGGGGAGGGGTAAGTTTTAGCCAAAATGTGGACAGCACTGTCTTCTCCACAAATTCAAGTGCATGCAGTGCCCACCCCACCCCCTTTCCCTTTCTGGTAGCATCCATCCGTCCGTCCATCAATTCATGGCTACAGGAGAGAGTCACGGCATATCGAGGGACTCGGTGGCTTTCACACTGTTCTGTTTTTCTTTTTAGAAGTTCCGTCCTGTGAGCAGCATTTCCCAGTTTTACCCCCACAGAAAGTTAAGTCCTTGGCAGCTCCGTGAGGTGGGGCTGCAGGCCCGTGACTGGGTCCCTGCAGCCCGCCATCAGCCAGCACGGGAGGGTCAGTGAGGGGTCAGTCCAGTGTCTTGCAGCTGTGGCCGCAGGGTTCTACCAGCTAGCCCTGACAGCTTCAATGTCACTCACCAAATTCTGGGCCAGGCATATCCCAAAAATCTAAGAGAGGAAAGAAAGCCAAGTGAGATAGTGGAATTCCAAAGCTTTTTGGCTTTTCCTTGGCCGTTGGTTCTGCCCCCTTCCTTTTTTGCAATCTGACTCTCAAGCTGCTACACAGGGCATGGAGATGTAGCTCTGTCAGGAGAGACCTTGACTGGCATACAGAAAACCTGCATTCTATCCCAGCACCACAAGAAACCAGGCACAGTCATAGACACCTGTAATCCCAGCACTTGAGAAGGCAGAGGCAGGCACATCAGAAGCCACCCTCACCTCCATAGCAAGTTCGAGGCCAGCCTGGGATACATGAGACTTGTCTCAAAGACAACTGCTGAAAAAGAGAGTGGGTAGAAAAAAAATAAAAACTGATGGGCTATTAATATTCTATTAAATCCATAATTTTAGCATGACTAGCTCTTCAGTGCTAAATGCAGAAGATGTTCATTGTCCTCAAGCTAACCCTGTACCAGGAGAAGTTATTTCCAACCCTCCCTGTGGCCTACAGGGCTCCCATCTACTCCCCCCCCTGCACCCCATGCTTCGCCTGTTCTGCACTTTGCATGAAAAATGGCATCAGATAGTAAGTATGTGATGCCCGTGGCTTTTTTCATGTAGCAAAATGTTCTCCAGGTTCACCTACTGGTCCTGTGAAGCCCATACAATCTTATGGGTTTGAATACTTAGTCCCCAGCTAGTGGCACTGTTTACGGAGGTTCTAGGACATTTGAGACTGCAGCTTAGCAAGCAGAAGCGGGTTGCTGGGGACAGTGACAAAGATGTTCTCTGCCTCTGAGCTGCTTTGGCCTCTAAGCCTTCTCCACCAGGCTGGACACTAGCCTCTCAACCATGAGACCAAAATACCTCTTTCCTTATTCTGCAAGGTATTGATCACAGTGTTGTAAAACTTCATGACCCAACTACCAATGTTGTTTTATATGACACAGATTAAAGAACTTAAGTGGATGTTTTGATACAATGTACAGAAAGTTGAGGTAACCTCACCATGCACGCCCTGCTTCGTGACCAGGGAAGTCACACGTGTATGTGGGAAAGTCAGTTGGATGCTCAGCTGGGTCTCCAGGCCACCCAATCCATCCATCTATGGGTTTCACCTGCTCTTACAGGTAATAACCCTCAATGTCACACACACACACACAGGGAACAGTTTTGTTGATGATCAGCCCCTCTGACCCGTGCACCGCCTGCAGCACCCGCCCAGCTCTCCCTGCTGAGGTCAGGTTTGCAACATTCTGAAGAAGATCCCACCACTCCACTGGGAAGGTGATGTCATCGGCTCCTCAGCTTCCTCCTGTCTCACCTCATAAGAGTGTCAATCCCCACTAAGGAGGTCACAGCAGGAGGCAGGGAACACAGGAGGTAGAGCTCCAGGCTGACTGGGTGGGTAACAGCGCTGAGCAGGGGCACAGGGTGGGCTGAGAAGACCCAGAGGTAGGGATGGTGCGACCCTGGGGTACTCCCAGGGCACTGAGAAGATGTGGCTGAGGGGGGCTGACTCAGATGGTTGAGTGTGTGTGGTGGTGAGGGGCAGAAAGTACTGGGTTCTATACAAAAGCCGCTGAAGAAAGAAACTGGTGACTCTTGCAAAGAAATGTCCAGCCATTCAGTCTATTTGTTTTGCTCTGCTCTTGAGACAGGGTCTTCCTGTATAGTCTAAGCTGCTATCCCTAGGGCTGAGATAACAGGCGTGCTTCACCACACCTGCCAGTTCATTCCTTTTGGACGGCTGAGTACTAACCCTATTGTCAGTACATACCAAAGTCTTTAAAATCCACTGATGATGTCGCCATTGTTTCCAGTGCTTGCTGCTCTGAACATGTGTGTGTAAATGTAACTTTTCACTCCTTTTGCTTGCATTCATGGAAAATTGTAGGGTCACACAGTAATCGTATACTTATTTTCCAAAGCGCTGAGCCATTTCTGTTCCCTCCCTCCAGAAATGTGTGAATGTTCCGTCTTATGCCTCACGAACACCCACTATCTCTTCTTTTCACAGCCACCCTAGTGGGTGTGCAATGGTTACCCTCACATGGTTTTCTAATGGCAAATGCTGCTGACATGCTCTCCTATGTAATGGGCCAGCTCTGTCTTGCTAGGTGGTTCAGGCTGGTCTTCTTTATATATATATATATATATATATATATATATATATATATATATTATATATATATTCTAGATATCAAGGTTCCTTTCAGGTAAGGACTCGCAAATATTTTCTGCTATTCTGTGAGTAACCACAAATGGCATCATTTTCAGTAGAAGTTCCATAGTTTGATGAAGTCCCATTATCTGTGTTTTACTTGGTGGTTATATTTTTGCCATCATTGCTCTTATAAGGTAACTGTCCAGGGTGAAAATAACCAATTTACACCTTGTTTTCTTCAAGAGTTTCACAGCTTTGGCTTTATATGGAGAGTTTTGTTCATTTGTTTTTTACACTAGGGTCTGATCAGGCCGGGCTGGTGGTGTGGTCTTATGAGAACATCCTGCTTCAATCTTTTCTTAATAGCTTACATTACAGACATACAGTATACCACACTTATATTTGAGTCTTTGGTCTATTTTAACTGAATGTTACATATATGAGACAGCTATCTAAAAGTCAGTCTTTTCCAGATAGAAAATCAGTCTTCCTAACCCATTTGGTGAAAAAAAATTTTTTTAACGTGTATAGGTGTTTTGCTTACATGCATGCCCGAATACCACATCCATACAGTGTGTATGGAGGCTAGAAAAGGCATCAGATCCCTTAAAACTAGTGGAAGACCACTGTTAGCTATTATGTGGAGGCTGGAAATTGAATCCTGGTCCTTTGGAAGAGCATTCAGTGCTCTTAACCACTGAGCCATTTTTCCATCCCTGAAAACCTTTCCCCATTCCCCACTAAATAGTTTCAACTCCCTTACCAAAGCAAAGCTCACAGATGTGTCCGGAATTTAACCCCATTTGTCTATAATTGGCCAACCTTACAAGAACACAGACTATCTTGAATCTTGCTACTTTGCAGAAAGTTTTAATTAGGTAACATGCAACCTTCATCTTCTGTTCTTTTTTTACTTTGTTGGGCTATTCTGGTTTCTTGTTTCTCCGTGTGATTTCAGGCCCAGCTTGTCCATGACGGTGAATGAGGAGTTTGGACCTGAGATACGGACTACACAGAATCTTGAGATCATCGTGAATAGTGATGCCACTTGAACAATACTGAGTTTTATGATCCGTGAACCCAGGATGCCTATTTACTCAAGACTTTTTAAAATTTCCTTCTACTCTGTGGCCATTTGTGATCCAGCACAGAAACCATCACATCAAGAGAAGAGTCAGCTCCTGAGACTGCCCTCACTGGCCCTCTGGCAAACTGGTCCAGAGAGACAGAAGACACAGCCATACTTCTGCAACTCCACAGAGCCTTAACCTTGCTCCTGAGAGCCACTCTGAGCAGCCAAGTCTACCCCAGCTGTCACAATGCAGTCCTCCACGCCCATGGGAATAAGGGATGGGTGCCAGTGACCCTATCAACCTCCGGCTGGTGAAAAGCATGCCTCTTAACATGTTTGCAGATCTAGAGTCGGACCTCCTTCAATAAACCAAATCTAATAGCTCCAGTGTGTTCCCAGGACCTCTGGTATCTCAGAAGTTATGGCACTAGGCAAAGGCCCTGTCCTGGGGAGGTGTCTCTGGGCACCACTGTCTGAGCTATACCACCCAGGACCCACATCTTACCTGCAGCAAAGCAATGCCTATGAAAATACCAGCCACGATGGTTAAATTGTCCTGTAGCCACTTCTCAAACTGGGGCACACAGCCTTTAGTGTAGATTACAATCTGTTGGTCAACTTCCTTTACAAGGGAAGAGAGCAGAGTGTCACAGATACAGCCCTGTGCATGTGCAACCGTTCCTCCAAACACGCTGTGTGTTAAGCCACAAGGGCAGCTTCCACTTACTGGTTTTTGCCTGGCATCATAGCCACACTGAGTGTTGATGACATCTTCCTGGGGAAGAAAGGAAGAGAAAAGTGGGACTCATTCTTGTTCAACAGAAAGCCCATCTGATCATGAACAGGAGCCCCTGCGGTATCAGTCGTGAAACCCAATGAGGGCACAGGGTTCAACACGCCATGTTCATTAAATGCCATGCACTTAGGAGAGCAGTTTCAGAAGGATGTAGTAAAAACTTCTCCACCTTAGAAATGGGAAAACAAAGCCTCTAGCAGGTCCATTATGCCGGGGGTAGGAGAAGGAACAGGATTCAAAATACTGCCAACCTCAGAGAGCTCCAAGGGTTGGGGACAGTGGAGACACAGGCAAGGAACAAATGTAAAGGACAAAATGGCCATCTTCAAGCTCTTTGGGAATTTCTACTTAAAAAAAAAATATTGCTAGAGAGTAGATCTAGGGTCTCATGCATGCCAGATATGTGCTTGTCCTTTTCAATCTATAAAATTCTGTCACTTAAAGTTTTTCTGTTTTAATTAAAAAGCATTATGTTACTAATTACAAAGCAAAACACTGCCTGGCCATGTGTCAAACAGGTGGCCTGACATCTCCAGGATCTGGTTGGAAATACTGTGGGTTAGCTGCTTCCTCCCCTCTGGGGGTCAGTGATGGATCTCATCAGCTCGGAGCTCATGGTGTAAGACAGGCCAAAGGAGGGATCTGCAGCTGCCTAGTGCCTCCTGGAGACTCTTCTGATTTTCTCAGGGACAGAGGTAGAGCATGCTGGCAGGCCATGACCAGCTGCCTGAGTGGGTACGACAGACTTCGAGCTGGGCATCCTGCTGCCACCTGACCTGCCTCAGAGGAGGAAGACAAGATGACTGGAATGGGATCACAGGCAGGTGGCATAGTTCTTAGCGATGCTCAGCACAGGCTCATCTGCCCTCCGACTCTAAAAAACGCTCGCCTCTGTGAAGGAGTCCCACAGCGTCCAACCTTGCAAGACAGGGAGCCTGTGGAGAGTCTGCACCTGCTGTGCTCCACTGTGGGCAAGGACAGGCTGTCCAAGAAGGGCAGTAGCCACTCCTCACATGGGTCATACTACCCTCAGTTCTGGCTTTTCGCTTACAATATAGAAGGTTCTCTCTCTTTTTTTCCTTCATTCTACAAACCTTGCACATAGTATGACATGTACTAAACAGGAGTGGCTTGTGAGTAGACTGTACATTTTCTTTTTAAAGTAAAACACAAATGGCAGTTGCTATTGCCAACCTTATGTCAACCCTGGGCCACTGTGGCTCCCTAAGCAGCATTCCTACCTTGTCATGTCTCAATCTCACCTCTTGCTCCTAACTCCCTTCCCAGGACTCATACGAGAGGAAAAGGGTTAGTAAACCCAAGCTACTGCAGATTGATCACCTGTGAGCCCCACGTTCTCATAAAGGAGGGACAAGTGACATAGGCAGGCTGCCTGGGTCTGGTACCCAACTGTCACCTGTCATTACTGTGATTTGGGAGAAATCATGGTACTCCACATGCCGTGGTTTCTTTTCACTGGAGAAGGGGACCTCCTTTTCTGACCTCCCATGAGCCGACACACACACACATACACACACACACACACACACACACACACACTTGCTAAATGAATACCAGCCATCCTGTCTTGTCTGGGAAGACTGAGGCACAGCACCCCCACGTAGGCATGAACTTGTGAGGAGAGATTTTAAGACAAAATCACTCCGACACACCCATAGTGCGCACAGGGCACAGCTGCCAGCAGTGAGCTTGTTGCTCTTACCGCAGGGTCTTTAGTGCAGCAGGAGAATGGCACACCGCATCGCTCTCGGCTTGCATTGGAATCTGTGCAATTGAAGTAAATATTTAGGTTCCAATCATCAGCTCCAAAAGCCCCACAGCACTGCCACTAGAGCAAACAGGAGAGAGTTAGAAGATCGTCTAGGCTCAGAGGTGACCAGCCACCTGCCCGCCACACACATGACACCCATCCCCTGCCAGGCCCAGCACCTCGAAATGTAAGTTGAAATTAACGTAAATGGCCCAGTAAAGCCTTGCAGAGTAGTTAAGGCTGATGGGTCTACAGATGGGTTGGCACTGGTCTTTACATGGGGAAGGGTGGTGCACAGTAGAGCAGGGCTTGAGGAGATCTATTTGGCTTGGTCATGTCCTAGAGGCATACACAAGAACATTCTAGAAGGAAAAATAAAGCACTAACAAGAACGGCAACATCTAATGAGGCAACCGTGGCTGTGCTTGAGGATCTGATCTTATTTTAATGGTTCTTAAGCGGTTTTATTGAGTGTAAGTGGCATCAGATGAGCAACAGACACTTGGGTCAGTTCTGATATGTGGCTAACACTTAGAGCTGTTACCACTTCACAAGACAGTGAACATCAGGGCTGATGGTCAGTGCTACAGTGATCAAACACTGTGAGGTCCTGGGTCCAGTCCCCACAGCCACAAAAACAAACCAACAAAAAGCCAGAGTGAACAAAACCCACTTCTGTACAATCTTCTCAGATTAATTTTTCATTATCTTTGTCTACACTGAATTTATTTTTTCATAACTTAATCTTTATTATTATATATTCATTGGTGTGTGCCTGTATGTATGACGGTGTGAGGGTGCCAGAAGCCCTGAGACTGGAATTACAATCAGGAGTGAGCTACCACGTGGGTGCTGGGAATTGAACCCAGGTCCTCTGGAAGAGCACCCGGTGCTTTTAACTCTGAGCCCTATCGACAGACTGCTTTTTTTTTAAAGAACATATTTTTATATTTTCAACTTTACAAAGTCATTCAGCTAATTAAAAAATAAAAGAAGATGTATAATTCAGTGGCTGTTAAATGGGGACTGATTATGCTACCATACAAACTATCCACCACTTCCCTGTGCTGGGTTACCCTGGCTGCTTACATTAATCTAAAACCAACCCCTGGCCATTTTAAGGCTTTCAGGACCGACAGTCATGTCAAAACATTTAACTCCAGAACAGAAGTTCTGAGAAGAGCAGGCGTCATGTCAGGAACACGAGTGAACACATGCTTGGCAGGCCCTGCTCCTCCTCTGGGCTTGGGCCCCATAGGTCCAATGAGCTCTGTCATGCAAACTACTCAGGGAGACTAGCCAGGAAGCAGTGAGCTCACATCCATTAAGACCTAACCTAGCAGCACCTGGAGGGCTGTGGACAGGGCTTCATTTCACACCTGAAGGCAGCTTGCAGCTGCTCTGCAGCCACTGAGGAGAAACCAAGACCCCCAAGAGAGTGCTGAGCACCCTGAGAAGGGTGGCCTTCCTCAACACCCCCACAATGCTGATTCAGCATGGCCTTCTCCACTCCAGGTAAATGTTATCCAGATCAACCTTCCCAACTGAGCTTCTCCGTGGGCCCGATCTTGCTCTAAACATTAATGCCATGGACATCACTGACCTAGTCTGCTTGGCCACTCCTACTTTTCCAGTGCAGGAGTGAGTGCCTGCTAATCTGCAGGCCAGCAGCATTTGGTCCTACTGTGAGACCATGCACATCATGAGAGTGTCCGGATAGCCACAGGAATTAGACAATAGCTCATTTTCACTCTCTTTTACTATCCGGGAAAGAGTTCAAGTTTCTGTCAGTTCAAAATAATGAGGCTGTGTCTCTCGGCTCCCTGTCTGTGCCACTTTGCATTTTGAGTGGCATGACAGTTGCCTGTTGTGTTGGCAGGACAGGAGCAATCCCTTAGTCGTGTTCAGACACCTGTGTGGCAGGCAGGGGTTGGCTTATTCCTTGTTAGAAGTCGGCAGGCTTACAAGTCTCTAACTTTTGTTTTGGACTGTACACATGAGGTAGCTGGATGAGCACATTTGAGCAGCTTTTTTTTTTTTTTTTTATTTACTTATATGTATACAGTATTCTGCCTACACGCCAGAAGAGGGCACCGAATCTCACTATAGATGGTTGTGAGTTCCCATGTGGTTGCTGTGAATTGCATTCAGGTCCTCTGGAAGAGCAGTCAGTGCTCTTAACCTCTGAGCCATCTCTCCAGCCCCACATTTGAGCAACTTCATGAACAAATATCCTGTTAATTATTGTGGGCTCTAGGGGAAGGAACATGGCAAATTCATATTTAATCAAACAGAACTTCAAATATACAGAAAAACAATTTTCTCCAGGGGCTGACACGGGTACAACCACAGTGATCACGTTTTTGCTTAAGCGTTATGTCTTCCTTCCTCTAACTTAATGCAAGTTGAAACAAGTGGAAGCAGAACATTCCTGTTTAGGATACAAATGTAAACCATGGAACTAGGAAACAAACAAACAAGTATACAAACAACCGGATGCTAGGCAGAAAAGTTGGCTGGATGTCTCCAGCGGGCAAAGAAACACAAGGCATTGTGGGAGTTCCCCCTGTGAGAAGCTGTTTCCACTGGGAAGGAAAGGAGGTTTGAACTTACATATTCCTGGGTGAAGTCTATGAGGTTCTGCAAATCAATGTCATCTCTGTAAGCCCTGATGTTGTTGTTAATAAAGAAATACAGCTGGTCTTTAATCCAGTCTTTGAAAACAAACGCCAACACCCCAGCAGTGAGCTCCAAGAAGAAAATAATCCCCAGGAACACAGAAAACTACGACAAAAGAAACATACAACAGAGAATGGTCACAAGGGTTAGATTATGTGGAGTTAGCAGCCCCCGCCCCCCAAAAAAGGGCTGTAATTACATTCAACTGGGACACATCTCCAAACTGCAGCCTTCTGTTTCTTCAAGTTTATTAATGGAATATTATACTTCAAAAAAAGGACTTCTAAAAATTAAAGATCACTTCATAATCACATTTTGGAGTCTCTGGGGTTCCATTTGATAATTAACCAACAAAGCCCAAATCAAACATGAGTAATAGGAATTTCTCATTAGCCCCACATTAAGGCCTAATGAATTGCCTGTGACTAATGTACTGCCAGACATAAGAACAATGTTCTGCCCGACCTCTAGGAAGCCTTTTTCCTAACTTGAAAGGTAGATTATCCCATGTTTTACGATCGCCTGTCATCTGCCCCCATGGCTGGATTCCACCTGCACTTCTGTTCTAGATTTGAGGTTTTAATTCCTCCTTGCGTCTCCCATACAGTGTGAAATAGATCTCTTCATCTTCAAGAGGCCAGAGAGGAAGGAGGAGGAGGCATGGCTGTGACATGAAAACAATTTCCAGTGGTGATGACGAAACCGTGGGCTAAGGGCTTTCTAGTCTGGGAAGCAGCACCCTCAGGAAACTCTGTAAATAACACCACCATGCAATCAAAGGGAGACTTCTGGCTACGGCTGGTAGATAGCAAGGTATAAGGTTAGAAAGCATGAGGCCTGGGGTAACGGCTCAGGACCCTGGGGAAATTTCTCTTCCACCTATGCTTCAGAGTATCATCTTAGTCATCCTGACTGCCGCTGCGCCCACGGCCTTTCCACACCTCCCTCCTGCTGCATCTTTACCCTCCTCAAAGGGTTTGTGAGGCGAAACTTGGGGACGGTGGGGTGTGGCCATTCTCTTCATGAATGGAGTGACGTGTGTGTGTCTTTGTGGGAGTGAGGCAAGGGGGCCAGAAGAACAAAACCAGTGCCTGACAAAGTCTAAGATGCCAAGGCACAGGCTCCACTTGCAGGCCCTTCAGCTCAGCCTTCCAGGCTCTCACTGAGCTGCTGCTTATCTAGATCTGTCTTCAGTGAGTTCTCTGGAAGTAAAATGGAAAGTTCTTAATTATCAGTGCCACCAATAACTTCAAACTGAGTTTTCCTTAGAAAAGAAAAAACTAGCGTTTTTTGCTCCCTGCCTTCCTCTTCATATAAAACAGCCCCCTTCCCTGTACACGGTACCACCCCAAACATGGACATATATAGGCCTCACACCACAGAAAGAATAAAACTCAAACTGGCATGCATGTGTGTGAAACAGTCCGACAGTCACACAAAGACTTTGGATTTCTGTTCTTACCACCACAAAGGTTAGGAAAATTCACTTTCCAGTTGCCTTGGAAAATACTTCCAAGTTATATAATATACACATCAAATATTGAGTCCAAATTCAATCCCTTTCAAATATTTGGCAGAGACCCACATGCCCGGCTCTGTGAGCTAACTCCCCCCTTCCCAAAGGTGCAGAAAGTGACTGGAAACTTAATTTGAGGGCACTGGTCAGCCTAGAAATACCACTTCTATTCACAGTCGTACCTCTCGGATTTCCCCCAGCAATTTTCCTAGTGTTGGGGCAATGTGATCTTTGAGGTTGTCTGGAGGCATGGTGATATTAATTCTACTTACCTATGGCTCCTGCTCAGAGAAAGTTCAAGGCCAGTTTCTACTGTTGTACTAAATAAAGAGAGGCCATTTAAATGTTCTCCAAGATGGAAAGCTAAGAACACCACTCTTTTCACATCTGATATGAGACTTTAGGAAGTGAATTGCTATAATAAATAAAGCCATGTTCAAGGACACCACATGAAAGGGACCCCACTTGGGAACATGGAGGTTTCAATGGTTAAGTCGTGGAGCAGATCACAGGTTACAGGAAAGCTGAGTGGAGCCATGCTGGCACTTAGAGATGCCTAATACCAAGAAGACGGGCAGGTCATGATCAGGACAAACACCCCATGGAGGAACTCCATAGGTTCTTGACTCAGTGAAGAAAGCTGCAGGGGTGGGAAAGTGGGGGTGGTCATGAAAGCCTCTGTGTGTGTCCGTGTAGAACAGGGTCAATCTGGAAGATAAGGCAGCTAGAACCATGGGAAACGAGCCACTCCCACCAGGCACCTGGAAAAGGGGAGCTAGCTCCTCATTAAACTATGTCTGAGACCCAGGTCTTCCCTTTTGGGGGGAGCCACATGAAAAGATTCAGGGGAACACCTCCCGAGACTCTCAGGGAGCAGAAGCTGCCCCAGTTCAAACCCTGGGACTGGAACAGCGACTCTCCTCTTCAAGACTTTTAAGAAGAGAGGTCAGTGATCGGTCCAGCAGACATGCTATATGGCTATTCAGACTAGTTCTAGGACAAGCTCTGGTTTTAAGTGAAAATGACCCTAGAAGATGTGTCAGTAGGGGCTGTGAATGGCTACAACAGGAAGTATCACACAAAGCTGTTTTCTGGAAATTTCTGAGTCCTCCCTCATCACAGGAAGATGGGATCCTTCCGAGCTTTCCTCTGTCTTTGGAAAAGAGAGTAACGCCTTTTCCCACAGAAATCTCTAGAACGCTAACCCCCACACACAAGGAGGCCATATTCAATCCATACCAAATATCTGATAGAAACAAGACATGCTTGAAGTTACATTTGAGGGCATCGCTCAACAAGGAAGCTGTAGTTCTGTTTGTAAGAATGGCCACATTTGCCATTCTTACTTAAGATACAAGTATGTTATATATGCCATTGGAGAGGGGCACCAAAGGGAGGGAAGGCCTTCGTCGTTCATTCTCTCCTTAGCCCCAAATACTTACATCCCTCCTGCTAAAGTCCCTCCTCTACAAATACAGTAGTCACACACTGGAAAGGAGTTAAAAGGTGCTGCTCATACAAAGGAGGATTTCCACCTTGTTCATCCAAACTACACAAGCTCGACAGGCGACCTGCAACAGCAACGTGTGTGCGCCCTCACACATACAGAACACACTATCACATGTCCCACGCGTTCCTAAGGCTTCTTCAGGGACTGGAGACAAGTATGTTGCATATGTACAAAGCCTCCTTGCATGGCAAGGCTGGGTGGTACTTAGACGGCCAAAGACGAATGTCTAGTGCAGGGGCGAGGGGAGGAGGGACAACACACAATTGGAGAGCCCTCCTGAAATAAAAATGGGCCTTTTTTTCTTTTCTTTCTTTCTTTTTTGCCTAGGCCTTTGGTGCACCTGCTATCTTGCCTGTATTTAAGAGTGTCATCTTGGTGTAAGAGCCTGGATCTCAGACCAAGAGCAAAGTTGGCAATACTTACGAACTTGAGAAGGAAGGTGTTTTCCCGAAGTGCTCCAATGCACCCTGCGAACCCCAGAATGAACATCACTCCTCCTACCACGAGGAAGAGCCACACAGGGTCAAAGCCCCCGAGGTCAGTGATGGACGAGATGTTGGAGAGGACACCCTGGGAGAGGAAGAGAACACACACGGCAGTCATCTGGCTGGCTGGGATGATCACTAAGAGACCATGTGAGGGGCCAGGAAGGAGAATGAGGGGGAAAGGACCAGGAAGGGAACGAAAGGGAAAAGGAAAGTAAGAAGGGGAAAATCGAAGGACAGGGAGGGAGAGAAACAGATTTCTTTGCAAGATCAACTGTGTTTCTATTTCTGGTAAAACAATAAAGAACAAAACAATCATAATTACAGCACTGTCACGAGACTGTGGATGCCGAAAATATAGACACATCCTTGCTTCAGTGCCCTCAAACACACAGTTTTGAGTAAAAAGTAGATGTAACAAGGCTTTCTGCCTTGAACAGAAAGCACAATCATTTTAAGGCCCCTCCCCCAGGTCCACTTGGAAGCCTTTGGCATGTCTCCAGAAATATGGGGGTTGGGGGGGAGCTAGGAGCTTGAAGATGAACTTTGCAGGCTTGGCTACAAGTACCCCAGGCTTCCCAAGGAAAAGTGATCCTTGAGGGCAGTCCCTTCAGGATCAGGTCCCAAAGGTCCACTAATGTGCCCTGCTGTCATGTGCTCAGGGTTAGCTGTTGGAGGCATTCCCCACACTTCAGGGGTGGAGACTAAAACACAACAAAAGTATCTCCCTTACTTTCAACTCCTTTATCCTTCTACCCCAAGACTACATAAGGGATCCAAAGTAATGTTATTTCTCCACAAACAATACCCACTTAAAAGGACTCGCTCTGAAGTGTGAGAACACAGCGGAGCCTGCCAGAAATCATGATACTGTTTCTCCACAATGTGACACACATACTTAGATTCGGTTCACGGAGACCCAGTGACAGTGTTTTTGGAACCCAGAGTTTGAAATACCCAGAATCACTAATAAAATTTTATTTTTCTATTACATTTTTTGAACCTTCAATCAAAATACCTATAGACAATTGTGGTATTGTTTGCCATACAACCCAAAACAGGTCTACACAGCACTGTCTACACAGCACTGTCTGTCTACACAGCACTGCTACCACCTCGGAACATGGCTGATGCGTCTGGTTTTGGATGAGGAAAATGTAAGTTGGAGTAGTTTGGTGACGGGCTGAAGGTCACGGGTTATTTTAGATCGGGAGCAGATGTCTAGCTCAGCACTCTCGGATGGAACGAGCCATGCATTTGCCTGCATGTGCCTCCCAGGCAGTGTCTGTCAAGCCTGGGTGTAGGAGGCTTAACTTTCAATTCACTTAAAAGTTGCTGAAACATTTTGAGAACAGCACTTTAGGGTTTGGGGGTTGTTTCTTTATAGGGGTGTGAACTTGAGGACACCAGAATGTGCTTGGAGAGAGGCTACACCATGAAATTATAAAGCTTTAGCTTAGCAGAAATGGCCGAGGGCTTACATAAAGTCACAAAGCAAAATTGGGCAGGTTCAAAGTTTCAAAGCAGGGGGATGTGCCTGTGTGTACCAGGATGTGGCCTGACAGCTGCACCCCTCAGGCAAAGGCACAGACACATGGCTAGGTCTAGTTTTGTGTTAAAGCATACAACTTGGACATGCATCCCAGGAGGGAAAACCTGTACAGAAAACACAGAAACACCAAAACAAACCTGCACTTACACAAACGATGCTGAGAAAAAACTGTTGCTAGAGACCTTAGATAGAATGCAGGCCGCAAGGACTCAGTACTGGAAGGAGGCGGCCAGCCACTGGGATTTTCACGGGTGTTAAAGTCTTCATGTTTGGCCTTGTTCAGTCACTTTGGAAAGCTCATTATGGGAGGAGACCTGATTTACTTGGAATGAAAGACAAAGTAGCAGAGGTACAAGGGAGACAGAAGCATGCTGTTTTTCCTTACATTAATTTTTTTTTAAATTGATACATAGTAATTGCACATGTAACTTTGGGGTTACAATGCAACATTTCGACAGGCAGCTATAGTGTGTGATGATCGGATGGGAGTAACTGGTGGAATATCACCTTGGATAGTTATCATTCCTTTTCGGGAGCTTTACACTTACTAAGTGTTTACAGTCTCTCTCTCTCTCTCTCTCTCTCTCTCTCTCTCTCTCTCTCTCTCTCTCTCTCTCTCTCTGTGTGTGTGTGTGTGTGTGTGTGTGTGTGTGTGTGTGTGTGTGTGTGTACATCCAACATCAACCCTGGGTATTATTCTTCAGGCACCATCCTCTTAGTTTATTTTTTAATTTTATTTATCTTTTTGAGCCAGACTTCCTCAATGGAGCTTGGGGCTCTCTAATTAGCCTAGCTTGCCTGGGCACAAAACCCCAGGGCTGTCTGTCTGCCTCTCCAGTCCTGGATTATATGCATGAGCCATCACAACCAGCTTTTTACACGGAGGCTGAGAAGGGAAGTCAGGTCCTCATGCTGATACACCAAGCATCCTACAGACTACGGCATCTTTCCAACAAAATTACTTTTGTTTTCTTCACTTGGTTCTGCAAGGCAAGTATGTACCTGAAACTGTATAAGGGACTTTGAACAGAACACTTCCCCCTCCCACATCTCGCTAACCTCCCCTTCCTGGCTCTCCCTGCTGTCTTTAGTTCTCTGAATTTCCCTATCTATAATGCCTAGGACCCGCAAGTGAGAGAAAACATTGGGATCTGTCATTCTGAGCAAGACTTCGTTTGCTTAGCACGATAGTCTCCATCATTCATTTCCTTCAAGTGACAATTTCTTCTTCTTCAGGGCTGAAAACAATCCATTCTGTGTAGGTTCTGCATCTTCTGTATCCATTGCTGTACTGGCGGATACTTAGGTACCACAGCTGAGTTATGGAGAAGTGCTGGAACAAACACTGATGTGTCATTGTCTCTGTCCTATGTTGGCTGCAGTCTTTTAAGCAGTACATAGTTGGGTCACACGGTGTGTCTACTTTTTGGGTTTTTTTTGTTTGTTTGTTTTGTTTTGTTTTGTTGTCTTTTGAGGAAACCCCACACTGATTTCCACAGTGACTTGGCTAGTTCACAACCCTCTAGCAGCACATATGGGCTCTCTTCTGTTCTCATCCACACCACTGTCTGATGCTGTTTTAATGACTGCTATTCTGATTGTGGGGAGATGGGATCTCAATAGCAGTAGTTTTTATTGGCGTTTCTCTGACAGCCAGCTGAACAATTTTTCATGTTTATCGGCCATTTGTATTTTCTCTTTTGGTAACCGTCTGTTCATTAGCCCATTTATTATTTGGTTCATTTGGTATTTTTTATTTCTTTGTACATTCTACATATTAATTCTCTGTCAGATCACAAAGATTTTCTTCCATCTCGCCGTATCTTTACTCTGTTGTTTCCTTTGCTTTGCAGATGTCTTTTTTTTTTTTCATTTCATGAAATCACATTTGTTAACTGCCTTATGAGTCCTATCCAGAAAGTTCCTGCCAGTGCCATTATAATTTTTAAAGATTTTTTATTTACATGTGTGTGTGGGCACACCTGTGTGCAGATGCCTGAGGAGGCCAAAGAGGTGTGAGAGCCCCTGGAGCCACACAGGCAGCTATGAGCAGCCAAACATGGGAGCTGGGAACCGAACCCCCATCCTCCAGAAGAGCAGCAAGCACTCTTACCCACCAAGCACCTCTCCAGCCCCAGTGCTAACACCTGGGAATGTTCTCCCTACTGGTTTCAGAGTTTGGGGGTGCTTATGCTAGGGCCTTGGAGCCACTTGGAGTTGATTGTTGTGTACGGCAAGCGATAAGGCTCTAGCTTCATTATTCTACCATCATCTGTTGAGAAGACTCTTTTTTCTCTGTTGTATATCCTTAAAATCTTGCCAGATCCAGGCAGCTGTAACTGCATGCATTTACATCTAGATTCTGTGTGACTGATCTGGGTGGCTGTTTCTAGGCCAGTCCCTTGCTGTTTTGCTACTTCAGCTCTGTAGTCCCTGGAATACACTATGAATCAACTTGTCATTGTTCTTCTTTCTCAGGATTGCTTTGTCTACCTGGGGTCTTTTGAGCTTCCGTATGAATTGAAAAATTTTCCTTTCTATTTCCATGAAAAATGACGTTGGAATTTTGACAGGGATTGAACTGAATTTGTAGATTGCTTCTGGTAGTGCAGTTGTTTTCACAATATTAAATTTTCCAATCCATGAGCACGGGGGTTTTCCTATCTTTTTTTTAGTGTTTCAAAGTTTTCATTGTAGAGCTCTTCCACTTCCTTGGTTAGGTTTGTTCCAAGGTATTTCTTGAGGTAATTGTGCATGTGGCTGTTTCCTTTCTCAGGACATTTGTTATTGGTATGTAGAAAGGCTACCTTTTGCATGTGAATTTTGCATCCTGTTATTTTGATGGAAGTGACTATCAACTCTGAGTTTTCCAGTGGAGTTCTCGGAGTCTCTACGTATCAATTATATCAGCTGCAAATAAGGAAACTGATTTTTCGTCCTGTGTGTATCTCATTTATTTTCCTGTCTTATCTTATTGCTCTGGCTAAGACTTCAAGTACCATATTTCCTCCGAGTGAGGGAAGTGTTGGGGGTAGAGTGTGAGGAGAAGAAAGGACTTGCTGCGCAAACACAAACTCTGTGCTTGCATACACATAAAAGTCTCTGGCAATGGACACCGGATGCTTTCCTTAGGAGTATAATGTGTGATTAAGAGCACTTGCTGTTCTTGCAGAGGACCTGAGTTCAATTCCCAGCACCCACACGGTGCTTACAATCATTCATAATTCTAGAAATTCCAGGGGATTTCTGACCTCTGATGGAACTAGGCATGCAGATGCACACAAAACTCACATACATATAACATAAGTAAATCTTAAAAAAAAAAAGTATACTGTGACCCTCTGTTACTGTATTCTAGGAAGGACCCCCAAATGGATGGGAAGTCAGTACTTAATGACCTACAGTCTCTTTCCAACTTAGAAAAAAAAGGGGGGAGCTTTTCATTTGTGACTCATGTTCAAGTGTGTGCAAAGCTATTTTTTTCCAAACATTTCCGTGATCCATGACTGAATGGAAGAGCTTAGCAGATAACAGGACAATTATCTAGGTGGCTCTGCCAAAGCCAACAAACTTGGTGTAACTGAAATATCAAGATAAAATTCTTCTCTGGATGGTGAAGAAAAAAAAAGGCAATCCCAACTAGTGTACAGAAGATCCCTCATTCATGTGTTTTCTCCGGCTTTACTTTGATGATAACTTGGCTGCTCAGAGAAACTCATTTTAATACTCTCCTTAGCCTGCAGGGACACTTTTAATTGAGAGGCTTTCAACTGTTTCCATGGAAATGATCATGTGGGGGCCCAGTTTCCTTATCTAATTCTAAATTCCAGCAAAAGCCAGTGTTGGAGACAGGTACACTCAGCACAGGTAGGCCCCCTGAGGACTTTACTTTGGACAGCTTGAGAACAGACCCAGGCTGTTATCAGTTGTAAATTAATTCACACCTCATTTTTTTTTTCCAGAGAGGAAAGAAAAATCTTAAAATGTAATTAACAGATGACCTTACATACACTGCCATTGTGGTGGCACACACCTGTAATGCCAGCACTCAGGGCAACAGCAGGGGGTCTCAAGTTGCAGACCAGCCTGAACTGGAGATTCTGAAGCTAGCATGGGCTACACACACACACACACACACACACACACACACACACACACACACACACACACACACACACGAGGGGGGGAACACAACAACATGATGCTTCAAAACAAACAGCAAGTATGTACAAGTATGTATTTACACTGCCCTATATATATTACCTAATAAGCTGAATGTTTCTGAACACACACACTCTCTCCCCCACTCTGTGTGTGTGTGTGTGTGTGTGTTTGTGAGTGCACATGTATCTGCCTGTGTGTGTGTGTGTGTGTGTGTGTGTGTTGGAATAACTAAATCCCGATCATATGTATTACCTCACATGGTTTTAATTTTTTTGTGGTGAACACACAGTACATCCACTCCCGGTACTTTTCAAAAATTCAGTACATCAACTCTGCTCGCTAAGTCACCTGGAACGAGGTTAGATATCTAGACCTGGAGGGAAAGCAGGCCGATGCGCCCATGTGTGCAGTGTATGCTTGCTTCAGAGAACCGGTCTATTTCTGACTACACAGAACTTCAAAGCAGACTGGGAACAATGGTTCTGGATTACAAAGCTGATGGAGAAGCCAAGGCATCATTTTTCTGGTGTCATAACCATGAGGTCTCTCACTGAACTTTTAATTCCATGACGCTCACAATATGACAAATTAGGAAGGCGTGCTACTGCATGCCTGCTGAAGAATATACTCAGAGCTGGAAGAGCAAAACTCTAAGGTCAAAGTTAAGTCAGCCAAGTATGAAAAAGCAGGTGCCTGAATTTGTGGTAAACCCTTAGGAACCTGTGAGAAGGACATGGCAGACACCTGGTTACCAGAGAAACAGGGCTTCATTTCACACCTGAAGGCAGCTTGAGCTCTGCAACCACTGAGGAGAAACCAAGACCCCAGGAGAGTGCTGAGCACCCTGAGAAGGGTGGCCTTCCTCAACACCCCCACAATGCTGATTCAGCATGGCCTTCTCCACTCCAGGTAAATGCTATCCAGATCAACCTTCCCAACTGAGCTTCTCCGTGGGCCCGATCTTGCTCTAAACATTAATGCCATGGACATCACTGACCTAGTCTGCTTGGCCACTCCTACTTTTCCAGTGCAGGAGTGAGCGCCTGCTAATCTGCAGGCCAGCAGCATCTTGGTCCTACTGTGAGACCATGCACATGATGAGGGTGTCCGGATAGCCACAGGAATTAGACAATACTCTAAGGTCACAGTTAAATCAGCCAAGTAGGAAGCAGGCGCTTAGATTTGGAGTAAACCCGTAGGAACCTCTGAGAAGAACATGGCAGATGCCTGGTTACCAGAGACCTGTGGTACCACCCTCTTCTGTGAGGACTTCTCTTCATCCTCTTCATGCCTCATCAGTGTTCCACAGCACCACAAGAGCCCCTGCCCCAGAGAACAGAGAAGCCCCTGCATGTAGGACAGGCATTTCTCTCTGGGTACTATAGCTGTGGAACTGTACACGCCAGAGCCATGTAGCCGTGTAAAACCATAGGCTTTGTACCATGTGGAGAAACATAAAGGCAGTGCTTAAGAAAACCCACAAGAGCAGGGAAGGGGAACCCTGTTGGCATTACAGGTGTCTCAGGTCCAGAGAGTCCCAAACCCTCCTGTCACTAAGGTATTTGAAGACAGCCTGTTGGAGGTATAGAGAACTCTGTTTAGTGGGCATGGTGGTTCGAGCTTGCAATCCCAGCACTTTGGGGGTGGAGGCTCAAGGGTTAGAAGTTCAAGGTCACCCTTGGCCACACAGTAAGTTCAAGGTCAGGCCATATAAGACTCTCTCAAAACACAAAACATCTGGAAGAAAAAATCCAAGGGTTAAAAAAGAAAGTTCTATTTTGGTTTTCATTTGGACCCCAGGAGTCCTGCTTTGGTGGCCCTGAAAATTTTTGGGAATGGGGAGATGCATGACTAAAACTAAAGCTCACACTTATACTGGGAGGCGGGGAGTGTTGTTTAGGGGATCAGATGAGGGGTAGAAGAAAGTGTTGGATTTAAGGGATCACTTCCTCTGGCTAGCTGATATTTCAAGCTGACAGCAAGTAAGGCTGGACCAGTCTCATCCATGAGACCTCACTTTCAACTCAGCATTACCAAGGACATGAGCAGTGCAGGATGGAAACTGGAGGGGATCTATCTACATCAGTGACCAGCAATACCTAACACGGCTTACGTCCTAATTCTGCACATAAAGTTGAATGTCTAGTTTCTGAGTTTAAACACTAACTTTGAAGTTTTCAAATTTATTTTTAAAAAAACGAGCACAAACTACCCTCTGGCAACTGTCTTCCGTGGCCAGAGTTGATATACCACAAGCACATGGGCGGCTCAGCATTGGATATCACGAGTTTTTATCCTTCTGCCTGCATCCCGCAGGCACAGCCCTGGGGGTTAGTGATGTCAAAGATGTTGATCTTGGCAGACTGTCAGAAAACACCACCCAGAGATGCCAAGTCTAAGAGGAATGAGAAGTAGGGCACCTGGCCACGTGTACTGATTTCCATTAAGCATTTCAGTTTACACGGAAGGGAGATTCTGAACACTTGGAGCAGAGACAGACCAAGAGAGAGAATAAGAAACTAAAATAGTGGTCACAAGAAGAAAATATATGAGGAGATGAAGACCATTGGGGGTATTCCTAGACATATATTTTAGTAAGACATTGTCAGGATTATATTAATAAGAGCAGATATAAATGAGCACACATTCATAAGCATATCTCATATTCGTGATACATTCTGGTCTAGATTGCTTGTAGCATAGCTGCTAGAGTAGGTAGGAGAGAAAAACAAATCATTTATAACATAAAGTAATACTATAAACACAAGGTACACACTAGTCCATTAAAAAGGTTGAAAGCAGGGCTGGAGAGATGGCTTGTGGGTAAGAGCACCATTCCTAGCACCCATATGGCAGCTCACAACTGTCTGCAACTCTAGTTCCAGGGGATCTGGCATCCTCACACACACATACATACAGGCAAAACACCAATGCACATAAAAATAAATCAATCTTAAAAAAAAAAACAACAAATCGACATTCCACAAACTGGACACCAAGATTCTGGTGTGACAATTTGAAGCTGCAAAGAAACAGTCCTCCTGTCAAAACAGACTTCCATTAGCCACAAAGAACTCGATGTGAGCGCAGCAGAGAGCAGTACATGCTGAAGACATGTTAAGGGAAATGTCTGAAGCAGTATCTATGGCAATAGAACCAGCCAACAAACAGGTGTCCATTGTGGTACCAAACAGTGATATTCCAGCATGGATATGCATGTATGTGTGCCTGCCTGCTATGTGGGAAGCCAGATAGCAACACTAGAACTTTTTCTTTAACTGCTTCTCCATAATTTGTTTGTTTGTTTGTTTGTTTATTGAGGCAGAGTCCTTCACTGAACCTCAAGTTCAACTACACTGTCCAGCAAGACCCTGGAATCTTCTTGTATCTGTACCCCACCCTCACCCCCAGTGCTGGAGTCCCAAGTGTGTGCCATCTTGTTCTGATTTTACACAGATGCTGGGGATCTGAATTCAGGGCCTTGTGCACGTGCAGAAAGCACTTTCCCCACGCAGCCGTCTCCCCAGCCATGACGGTTCTACTATTAATTCTTCATTTGAGACAGTCTCAGTATGTGGCTCAGGTTGGTCTCAAACTCTGTGCAATCCAGGCTGGCCTTGAACTCCGTGTGATCCTCCTGCCTTAGCCTCCCAAGCTGGGACTACATGTGTACACCACTTCACCTGGCTCCTACCTTTAGCATTTTTGAGGAGCACCTATGGCTTTCTCCACAATGGCTGTCCTAATTTACATTCCTACCAACACTGTGCAAGTCTTCCCTTTGCCAAATCCTTGTTAGCACCTGTTATTATCTCCCGTCTGACAAAATTGTTTTGCATCTTAGTTTCTCTACTGACTACCTATGTGATCACAGGTAAGGTACCTCACCTGCCTAAGCCTTCATTTACACATCTGTGAAATTATACCTTATGCCATAAGGTTATTATGAAGATGAAATAAATCAAGTAAATGCAAACACTACGTTAAGTACCTGGCACAAAAAGAGAATTCAATGGAAGTTCATCTACCTCACTATGATGTTAAAACAAGAGGAAGCTACCACGTTCACAGATGCTAACCCTGCTATACTGGAGAAGAATTCCTTGATCCAAGAACTTGCCCTGCCTGATGCCTATCTAAGGAAATCTGTGGCCCCATCTGTTGGTTATGCCTAGTGAGGTGGCGCTATCTGGAGCATGTTGATTGGATCTTTAAGGTGTGTGTGAAAATAATCTAAGGCAGGCACAGAAAGACAGAGGGGAGAGCACGGAAGCTTCTGGAGGTACACAGAAACAGTCCAGCAGGACAGAGAGCACAGAGAGGTCACATGACATTGCACACTCAGCAGCTGGATACTCCTGCAGCCAGGGAGCTGACTGATCAGAACTCTGCAATGACCTTCTTAGTTGCTCAACCACATTCTGTCCCCATGAGCTCTAGCTGTCCCATGACTTGATGAACATAGTATGTCTCAGGAAGAATGTGGAAACATCTGCCCACCTTCTTGCCCACCTTCCCTGCCTCATCAGCACCTTATCCAGCCAGCCATCTATGTGATTCGAGCAGCTTCTCCCTCATGGTTCCACAATAAAGGAGTCTGTTCTGGGTGACAATTTCTTTTTCAAAAGAAGTTGCTATGCAAGCGCTAGAAACAAAAAGGCAAACAAAGCTTTGGAGTATTCAGAGCCAATACACTTCAGGAGTGGCTGTGGTTTTCTTCAGCGCCGGCACAGAACAGCCTCTGTGTGCCACCTGGCAGGCTGCAGTCTCTTCTCTGTCAAGCCTCACAGAGAAGAAATGCAAAAATAGCTCGAATGCACCCCAGGGTCTGGGACTCCCCTGCCTTTGCATACACAAGCACATTCCTTCCAACTGCTGGATGAGAATCAGAGGGACAGGCATATGAAATGTATATGCAAACCCAGACCACATGGACCTCTCTGCGATATTTATGACACTCGGTCCTGATTCCTCTACCTCTCCACACACCAGGCCCTGCGGTGGTGGGCCCAAAAACTCCCCAGAACATGAGGGAAAGAAACATTTCCATGCTGACAAACAGTGACAGGTGCAACACTTCAAAGAAAACACAGTTACTCACAGAGTGGGTGGTCTTGGATAACTGGAAATGTGGTTTTGAACGATGTCCACAGAAGGACCAGGCAGGGGCCTATATTATCAAAGCCCCTCCAAGGATGTTCCATTGGCAAAGCCACTTTGTAAAAACCCACGTTTCCGTCTACCTGATGAGCTGCTTCAGAGGCCGAAGAGGGGAGGGGATGGGAAGGGCCAGGAGAGCGTGTCAGACCGAACAGTCTCAGGAGAGAGCAGCTTAGTCCATGCCTGGGAGACAAGCTCACCTGCAGGAAGGCGAGCTGCTTCAAAGGCATAGAATCTTTCCAATTCCCTTGTCAAGAAAGGCCATCAGAGTGACTCTAGTCATCCTTTCTTGTACATTAAAAAAAAAAAATGTTCACTGGGTATCTTTGAGAAGCTGAGGAGGGTCATCTTTGACACCCATACAACATCTTGCAGCCAAGCAGATGCTGGGAGAGTGGCTGGGCCGAGTTCCACGGGGCTGGTATTGCTCACAGGTAGAGAACACACTGTCTCCACCCACACTAGTGAGCGGCTGCCCCACAGACACAGAAAATGTTCTAAGGTCCCCATGTTCCTTGCCACTTGTCAGACACTTTCACGTACCTCTTCAGAATTCAGAAGGCATGCTTAGAACATTGTAGTCACAAGTAGCATGCCTGAACTGAAATAATCATACAGGCCCTGTTTAGGACTGAATGCCTCTCCACTCAATAAGATGTTGAAACATAATCACCACCAACGTGATAGCGGTTGGAGGTGATGTCATTGGAAAGAAGTCAGGCTCAGGGAAGTTCATGAGGCTGGAAGCCTCATAGTGAGAAGAGGAATACACCAGAGTCTGTCCTTTCTCACCCTGCCACGTGCAGACGCAGTGAGCAGTCACCCTCTGCGGGTGACCAGGATGACAGTGAGCAGTCACCCTCTGCAGGTGACCAGGATGATAATGAGGAGTCACCCTCCCTCTGCAGGTGACCAGGATGACAGGCTTCTCTTGGAACTGAACAGTTGGCCACTACCTTGACTTAGGGTTCCAGCTTTCAGAACTATGGGGAGTGAAGGACCATCCATCACTCAAGTCATTTAGTCCACAGTATATTTTTTTTTTGTCTTAGTGTGCAGCCCAAAGGTGAGATGGCAAGTACTGTGCCAGTCAAGGGCATTTCAAATAAGATTCAGTGACACCCCATAGCATGTCTACAGGGAGGGGCTAGCGGGCAGGGACCCATAGTGGTACCACGTGCACAGAGAGGAGACATCAAAGGTCATGTCAGCATGTGTGAAAGCAAAGAAACAGAACTTGGTCAACTGGATCTCTCTCTCTCTCTCTCTCTCTCTCTCTCTCTCTCTCTCTCTCTCTCTCTCTGTGTGTGTGTGTGTGTGTGTGTGTGTGTGTGTGTGTGTGTGTGTGTATGGCAAGTGATGGAAAGACAGGGTGTCAGGGGGGAGACTGGACACTCAGGTGAGGAGAGCCAGGCATTTCTGTGCTGCAGTGTCTGGGTGCTACAGAAGCATCTGGAGGATCCCATTGTGGAGAGGTCAACAAGAGCGCTATCCCAAGAGCGACCCTGCTAATACCACCTGTGTTAGGCCCTGGGATGTCTCTTCATGCCATGCTACCATCTGGGTACTCTGGTGGAGAAACACACAAAGAGAGAGAGCCCAAGGCCCACATCACTGAAGGAAGAGGGGCTGAGTAGGGACTTCCAGCTTGGTCACCTGGCCACTGAGCTGTACATCCTATCCTCCTGGAATGCCCTGTTGAATGGCACCTGCAGGCAGCAGCAAGAGAGGGGCTTCTTATCTCTAATGTAGCACAGTTAAATCAAGAAACGTACAATATGTTAGAACGTTCTTGACTCAGATTTCACCAGAACAGAAAGCCAGAGTGTGTAGGAGCTAAGCCTTTCCTGTCCTCCACCCACTACTGCCACAGACACCACTCCAGCCAAGTCAGGCGTGCAAAAGGTGGTGAGAGAGCCTGGTGAGGGGACTTCAACTGTCCTAGAGGTGACTGCTGTGGGCACTGGGGAGATGGCACAGTCAGTAACCATCTGAGGTCAGCTCCCCAGAACCCAGACCCCAAATAAGTGACTCATGAATGAAACCGTTCCCCGGGGGCGCGTGTGGGTGGTGAGACTTCTCTTTTCACTCACTGCTTATGTAGAGTGTCAAGGGGGCCATCAGGGAGCTTGCAGGTGACAGACACAGGGCCTGCTCACCAGGGAAAGGAGGTGGCCCTGAGGACTGATTCCTGCCCTGGGAACCTGGGAGGGGGGGTGCTGACTGCTCTGGTGTCGCAGGCAGGCAAGGGCTGTTCTGGTTGAACTGGCCTCTTCTGCAGATGGTTGTCACCAAGAGAAAACATGAAAACAGCAATGAAAGAGTTAGCTTGGATCACAATGACCCCATCAGACAGAGCTGTCTACAGTGGTGAGATGAGGTATCAGCAGAATTCAGAGGGACAGACAGAAGACAGACAGCGGGATAAGGTAGCCACTCAGATAGAGGCCAGCTCAAATCAACCAAGTGACAGAGGGACTCAACAAGGAAGCTTCAGTAAGACCCCAAAGGATTCCCCTCAGCAATCACTAGGCTCAGGAACAAAATCTCATCCTTACTCTGAGATGATAGGAAGCAGACTAAGGAACTAGCACGGCCCCTATTCCTGTCCTCTCTTCAGGGACCAAGTCAAGGCCTGTATCCCTCCCTGTCCTATCCCTGTCCTCTCCTCAGGGACCAAAGCAGTTTGGCATGGGTAAAGATACAATCTTAGTGCCAGACAGGAGTCTGTCCCAGAATGGGCCAGGAATGGAGATCTGACTGTTAGTAAGCAAGCCACTGTAACAGGTTTGCATTTTTGTACCTAAGAAACTTGCCTGAGTAACATTTCAAGGGTTACATACAAAAACAGAGATTTTATTTGATTTTTCATCATGTGCTGTACTTGCTTCAGGGCTAAGAGATCACAGGGTCGTCTTCCCAGCTCTGAGCAAAAGCTGCTTGTTGTGTGCAGTGTCTGAGACATAACAGGATAGCCGAGGGAAGGAAGGAGGCAGACAAACTTACTACACTTCAGTCATTAAGGGAAATCTTCCAGGGAGCCTTGCAGCATCTCACAGCTACCCCCTTCAAAGTGGCCCCACAGCCAAGTCCTACCCACCGCCTTCTTCAGTGATGGGAACTTGACCTCTGCCATGAACTGGCTGGCTGGCCAGGTCCCAGCATTCCTGACTCTCCTTCCTGGGAACACAGGGGGCCTTCTTCCAGGATGAGTCTACTACAAGCCACTGGTGATGAAGAGGCTTCCAGACACAGACAATACCAGGGAGGGGAAAGGGCTCTGCAGAGACAGAATTGTCCCCAAACACAGAAAAGGTGGTGGGCGGGGGACGGGGAGGACACACACGACACGATGCAATACGGGATTCTCTTCCTCTGTCTTCCTGGGATGGCTGTGCACCTGCTCTTTTCTCCCCACCTAGGGAACCCGGGTGAGAATCTGAGGTGGAGGATGGGGTACAGGGAGAAGGAAAGAAAGCAAGAAACACAGCCTCACATTCCAGGGCCTCAGTTTCCCGATTTCTCAAACAGAACACTGCCTTCCTCTTAAGCACAGATCACAGGAGTGAAAATGAAACCTCCTTAGGAGGGTGCTTATCCCAATCAGCACTTTGCAAGCATGGAGTTCTTCGTGCACCCCATTTGTGGGTTGTGAACATCTGGAAGTTTACTACAGGAGGGGACTGTGAGGCAGAAGCCACCAACTACTGCCCTAAAGGAGTTTGGTTTGCCAGTGGCAGGGGCTGTGTTAGACAGAGAAGGCAGGGGGACACTGAAAACCCCAAAGTCACACGCAGGATCAAGGAAGCTTTTCCTGTTCTGGGAAGTGGAACCCCCTCCTCCACTGTCCACAACTGTCTGTAAAACTCTCCCTTACGTACAGTCATCAGTGATGTAAATCCCTCTCCTGGCTCTGCCCAGAACTAAGCAATGAGCAGGAGCGATGGACAGAGCAGGAGAGGGGAAGCACCTCAATTCTCCCAGGAAGCAAATGAGGTAATCATATAGATTCCCATTCTTAACAATAGAAATGGAAAATAGAAATCAGCAAACTCGTTTCCCAGAACTCACAAATGTGCTTTGGAAGGCCGTGTCACTCATATCAGACACCAGAAACAGACCAGATGTAATTTTATCTCTGTTCATGCAGTAGGAGGTGTGAACACCATCAGCTCACTAGAGATCTCAGGCAACGATTACTTCTGAAGCTCAGAGGCAGGGGTCATGGAATGGCCAGGACTTAAAAAGATCGCAGCCACTGTTCGCCACTCATCTGCTCTTTCATTGTTTCAAAGAACGCATTTCTTATCACCGTTTTTAATACATTGTTTTACCAAGTAGCCCAAGCTGACCTCAAGTTTGTAATGGTCCTGCCTACACTGCCCCAAGTGCTGGAATTACAGGCATGCACCATCATGCCCTGTGTAGATGGTAGTTTTTCTTTTTCCTCCCCTTCCTACTTTTTCTTTCTTTGACACAGGATCTCATGTAGCTATCTCTAAATATCCCCAAATGACTTTAACTCCTCATCCTCCTGACTCCACCTCCAGAGTGATGAGATTAAAGGCATCAATCACCTATTGGTTTGTGTACAAAAAAGATTTATTATTTATATTTTATGTTTGTCTGCAGGTATGTGTTGTACCAGAAAGGACATTGGATCCCCTGGAACTGTAGTTACAGACAGTTGTGAACTGCCAAGGTGGGTGTTGGGAACTGAACCCAGGTCCTCTGCAAGAGCAGCCAGTGCTCTTTAACTGCTGAGTCATCTCTCCAGCCCCTAGGCATACTTCCCATGGCTCTTCTCGTATCTTCTCAATGATGGAAAGGACATCCTGTAGGGAGGCCAGAGGAACATGACCGAGAGGATGGTGGCGGGACTTCAGTAAACAGCATGTGAGGACGACCCAGAGAAAAGATGCTTCGTCAGGCATCCCCAAAGGAAGCAGAGCTCCATCCTCAGAAACCTCAAGAGCAAACATGTGGAAGGATTTATTCTGTGGGACCCAACAGGATCACTGGAAAACAGTGAAAATCCACAGAACATGATCCTCATCCGATGGGAAAAAAAGTTTTTAACATGCATATTCACTCCCAACCAGTATTCCCTGCAGTCTCATTATATGCATAGTGTTTATGAATGCATACATACTCTTCACGTACCTAAGGTCTGAGGTTGAGGCCGGGGACTGAAACTCTTTGTTTCATCTTCCCTAGATCCAGCATCAGATCTACCCCGGCTATATGTTCCATAATGTTTACTGGGACAAAAGAGTTCACTACAGCTACATATTGCTGAGGGGGTTAGAGAGGAGATCCATGCTATATAACTGTAATCCAAGGAGCAGATCCTGAGATCATGGAAAACTAAGCGTAGACCAGCTTCCCCTGGAGACACAGCCATTCTCGGTACCTTCAAGGCCAACTTGGAGTTTAGATAAAATTATTTGACAATTATTTCCAGCATTTGCCTGCAGTATTAACTCAGACTGGCAGATACCACGTTGGAAGGGCAGCAATTTTTACCTCTGCTGCTTCTGTATTCCACATAAGTGTGTTTACAGTTTTGTGTATTAAGGAAATCTGACCCATGCAGTGGATTTAACATCATTCCAGCTTTGACTCGGCTCCAAACTTTGTCCACACCTCCCCCTTTACAGTAAATGCCACAGCCTTGTCTGGGAGTTTACTGATTCAAACTGGTGTTAGCTCAGTAGGTTCAAATTACATTCCACCCTCAACCTGACTGGGGTCCACCTTGAACTAGAAACCTGGCCTGGTGAGGGCTCAAAGGTCTTGGACAAGGGACTTGTGCAGTTAGGAAAGTAGAGTCAGCAGGGCCCTTGTCACCCCTCTCCCTAGAATGTCCTCGGCCTGTTCCTATGTAGATCATTCTTACTTCACAGAGATCCCAAGGCCACCTCAGAAAGGCTGGTTTCAAGTTCTAAAAGGAACATCTCAGGGTTAGGGTTACAGCTTGGTAACACAGCATTTGCCTGGCATACACAAAGCCCTGGGTTCAATCCTCACTGCTGCAACAACCAAACTGTAGAGTGGTGGATACCAGTCTCCTGTCACTTTCTAAGCAGCCTGGGTTTAGTGCTTCTTGCTAGCACTGGGATGCAGTTCCTGGCCAGTGACCTCCTTTCAGCCAGTGACCTCCTTCCAGCTGGCGTCTCTCCTAGATTGTAAGTGCATGAGACAGGGACTCTATCAACCGTGCTACAGCCTTCTGTCTGAGGTCCAGGCTGAAGAGCAGTATGCCACAGGCTGGGTCACTGTAGCGCTGGATACCTTTCGTTCCTGCTCCTCTTACCTGGACCTTGCTCATCAAGTTCTGTTAGATGGGAGCTAAGTGACTTGGGCCATGCAACTCCAGTTCTCAAGAAAAAGGTTCCACTTACTGGCATTGGCCCTAACAAAGGACTGCTATGTCATCCTTTTCTGAATGTAGTGGCACCCCACATATTTGGGGGATGCTGCCAATTGTGGACATTTTTTTATGTGATCAGAAAAGAGATGTGAGGCCATCAACAAAATAAAAACGTAATTGTATTTCATAAAGAGAAAAAACTTCAAAGTGACCTACTGCCTGTCTATTGCTGGGGTAGACAACTGGTTCATTTACTGGCTTCCAGTGTCCTTCTCAAAGCCGCCAGAAACAGGCTCTTGTTAAACGGGCAATAAGAAGCCGTGTTATCTGGCACTTAACCAAACACAGGGTTCCAAAGGGAGAATTTCTGAGATCCCACCCAGACAAATCCCAAGGCTTAACTGGGATGAAGAAGCAGCTAACCACAATCCAAGAGAAGATTGGTATTCAACAGAGAAGTTTCAAGGGATGAACTTATCTATTCAGGGAACTTAATTTGTCTTACTTTGTATAAGGAAGACTTTGTTTCGAAAGGTTACTGTTTACTGGCAGTGGTGCATATCCAGAATGTATTTTATATATTATAGACACATTCTGTAACTATAAAAGGGGCAGTGCCTTTTTCTCCTTATTCTTTCTTTAAATTTTATCACACTTACGCACTTTGCCTGTGTGTCTCTGTGTATGTGTGTACGTGAGTGTCTGTGTGTGCGCATGTGTGCATATACATGAGGCAGGTCGGAGAACAACTCTCAGGAGGCAGTTCTCTCTGTCCACGGGATGAGAACTGCAGATCAAACTCAGATGGTCAGGCACGGCAGTAAATGCCTTTACCCTCAAGGCCAGTGGTTCTCAGCCTGTGGGGCATGACCCCTTTGGGGTCACATATCAGCTATTTATATTACTATTCATAACAGCAGCAAAATTACAGTTATCAGCAATGAAATAATTTTAATGTTGGGGGCCACCACAACAAGACAAACTGTATGAAAGAGTCGAAGGATTAGGAAGGCTGAGAGCCACTGCTCTAGGCCATTTCACCAGGCCTATTCTCTTTATTTAAAAAAACATTGCATGTGTATGTGTATATGCATTCACATATGCAGAGTGTATGTGTGTGTGTGTGTGTGTGTGTGTGTGTGTGTGTGTGTGTGTGTGCGCGCGCGCGCATGCTTTCACATGTGTGCACAGGCATGTGGGGGGTCAAAGGTTAACATCAGGTGTCATTCCTCAGGTGCCATCCATCTCATGTTTTTGGGACCCAAAGCTCAATGATTCACAGCCTGGCTCCAGGGAGCTCACTGTCTCTACCACCCCAATACAGAATTTAAAAATACGTGTGACAACATGACGTCATCTGGCATTTTGCATCAGTGTAGAGATGAACTAAGGTCCTCGTGTTTGTGTGGCAAGCATTTTACCAACAGAATTTGTGTCTTCTCTCCTTTTGTGCGGTGTTGGGGATTGACTGCAGACAATGCTCTACCACTGAGTAACACCCCACAGGCAATGGTGAACTCAGGTTTTACTCTGACTTTGCCTCATGTTGTCTGTCTGCAAGAGGATCTACAAAATCCCACTGACATCTGAAGTCTTTTTGTTTGATGGGAGCCTTGGTTTGGGTCTCATTTTTATTTATTGATAATGGGTTTTTTTGTTGTTTTGTTTTTCAAGACAGGGTTTCTCTGTGTAGCTTTGGAGCCTATCCTGGCACTTGCTCTGGAGACCAGGCTGGCCTCGAACTCACAGAGATCCGCCTGCCTCTGCCTCTGCCTCCCGAGTGCTGGGATTAAAGGCGTGTACCACCAACAACCCGCCTGATATTGGTTCTTAACACATTTAACACTTCAAAAGAACCTTTGCCTTCAAGCTCAGCCAGACTCAAAAGACAAACACCCAGGAGATAAGAGAAGAATAAGCCAAGCCCTGAGTTTGCCAGAACATTGTGTTCGTGCGCACGCACACACACATACACACACACTTTGCTGTTCAGCCAAACATGCTTCCAGTGATTTCACTTCCAAACAAGGAACAAAGAGAGGGTGATTCTCATTTTTGAATTTCAGTGGTGGCCAGAGAATGTCAGAGAAAATCAAAAGTTGCAGTGAGAAGCTCAGGGGAGACAAGGTGTCACCAGCTTGGGACAGAAACTGCCCAGAATCCCGATCTTCACTGCAATTTGAACCACGCCCCTTGGCATTTCTGGATTTTCCTTTTTTCTGCACTATATATGACCATCGAATTTGAGCATTTAATATCTATGAGCAGCTGTTGCCTGCTTACACTCTTTAGCATTAGTGATGAAGAGTATCTGATATTTAAGCAGGAATTTATATTTGCCTTCCATCCTACCACATGGCACACTGGAAGACCATTTTTTACCATTTAGGTCATCTTCCAAAAGGGTTCAAAAGTCAGGGTGGAGGGTGAAAGGCTACAGGCCACACAGTGACATTTATAAGCAGAATGAGATCATTGTAGCCGAGTGAGGCTACCCCTTGGTCAAATCCCAGTCACATCCATGCCCTCCGCATATGCTACACTGACTGTAGTGATCACCTCAGACACACAAACAGTCTTGGAGAGTACTTCCTCTCAGTAGACAACTGTCTGTTTTTACCCTGTGGTATGGCCAAAGACAAAAGGGAAACATTCAAGTTGCAGCCTTCAACCAAACCTGCTCATCTTCACGGTGGTCAACTTACTTTTTCATTCCACGCCCACAGTCCAATTCCAAGAAATGTTATTCCCAAAAACTGAAAGAGAAAAGGGGAGATCAGGGTAAGTGTCAGGGAAAATACCATGCATTTACTCATGAAAGTAAGTTTTCTTTTCTTTTTTGGTTTTTCAAGACAGGTTTCTTGGCTGTAGCCTTGGCTGTCTTAGAACTAGCTCAGTAGACCAGTTTGGCCCAAACTCAAAAAGATCCACCTGCCTCTGCCTCCCAGGTCCTGGAATTAAAGGCTTGTGCTGCCACCATCACCCAGCAAAAGGAAGTTTTCAATTAATTGTTTTACTATATTACTTGATGGGGGAGGGGAGGTTTCTTTAACATCTGAGTTAATTAGGAAAAGAAATACCATCGTCTCCTTGCTTAAAATTACTGTAACAATTACTATAACAATTCAAATCATGAATTCTAATCTTTAGATAGAATCTTGAATGAAACAAACATTTAGAGCAGGGAGGGTGAGTGAGTGTTGGAGAATCCGAGCCACTGTTCATTAGATACCGACAGAAAGAGCACACATTTAGAGACTTGGTGATCTCTGTCCCACTGAACCATTATGAGTGGACCAGGTAAGAGAGGGGGCACAGGATCCCCACGCCCTCCAACGAGCTCTTTATCGCTCCTTCAAAGGCAGTAAGAATCCTATTAAGTTCAATGTGATCCAAAGAAACCCCAGATCGTTGAGGTTTTGTTTTGTTTTGTTTTGTTTTGTTTTGTTTTTAGAAACTAAAACTGAAGTTCCAAGAGCCTCATTACCTTTCCTGGTCTAAACTGATCCCATAACTCCATGGATAAGTTGGCACACACACAACATGCACAGTGAATGAAGGCTGACTACCTTGCAGCCCCATCAGTTAGCCACACTGGGGACAAGAGGGCTGTGACAGAGTAGGCACGACGGCGGAAAGCCCTTTCCACTTTAACTGGTTTTCGCTATATCCTGTCTGCTCTGAGACACTCATTTTCCCCTCTACAGTTCCCTGAAACTGAAATGTGGTTTAAAAATCATAGTATCATCCCACACCCTGATAGTATGTAAAATAACAGTGTGTCTCCCAGTGGGGGACCAAAGACTGGGTGGCAATGGTACAGGACTGCCCATCCACTAGGAAGCCATGACTAGGGCTGGGCCGGACCCACCCGTTTCTGGTCTTTACTCTCAACAGAGACTTGAACTTCCCTTTCCAAACACTGAAGCGGTGGGGGTGGGGTGGCAAGCGGTTTTAGTCTGACAGCAGTGTGAGAACACTGTTTATTTTACTAACATCTTGATTAAGTCAAATGTCAGAAAAGCTCTCTACTGAGACCGTGGGCAAAGAGCACAACAGTGGGGGTGGTTGTTCTTCAGTTTCAGGGAAGTCTGAGATTGTCCACCCAGCAAGGTCTGGCCATTCACAGCAAGGAGTTACCCACACCTTGGAGGCAGGGATAGTAAATCCAAGTGGAGAAAGAGAGTGAAAAAATGATATTCAGTTACTCAGAAATGTGGTCGTATTTAAAAGGGTAGAGCTTCCCAGAGCTCAAAAAAAAAAAAAAATACCCAATATGACATTAAGTAAGATAGAGTGCAATATATTCTAAACACCCACAGAAAAGCTTCAGTGTGTCTTTGGCAAAATAAAATACAGTAAAAATTAGGCCTCCATTCTTCCTACCCTTGCTCCGAGGGAGCTACTTTAAAACTGCTGTCATGGTTAGTTTTCTATTCCTGTGTTAAAACACCATGACCAAAAAACAACTTGAGGACCAACGGATTTATTTCACTTACACTTCCACATCACAGCCCGTCACTGAAGACAGGGCAGGAACTCAAGGCAAGAGTCTAGAGGCAGGAGCTGACGCAGAGGCCACGGAGGAACACTGCTTCCTAGATTGCTTCTCGGGCTCGCTTAGCCTGCTTTTTATACAAGCTAGGACCACCTGCCCAGGGGTGGTACCACCCCACATCAATCATGAAGACAATGCCCCCACAGACTGACTTGCCTACAGGCTAAACTGAGAGAGACATTTTCTCAATTGAAAATCCCCATTCCCAAATGACTCTATCTTGTGTCAAGATGACACAAAACTAGCCAGCACAAGTGCTTAGATTTCTTGTTTTCAACACCCTATGAGAAAGCTATGGTCAGCCCTTCTGCTATGCTGGCCAATGCACTATTTCATTTTATGTTTCCGATCTAAAACATGAAAGAAAGTACAGGAACAACACAACTCGGCATGTTAGAGTCATATTTATAGGTGCTAGACAAAATACAGTCACAACTGACAGGTGGATAGGAGTACTCGGGATTCTGTACTGGGAACGCTCCAGAGGACAGAGTTCAGGCTTTGTTTTATGCAAATGACATCATATGCACGGGGGTTGGGTAGTATGTCTGACTTCCTAAGGCAGTCATTGCTGAGCAGGACTGGTTCCAGCCACTCACGCTTCCCTGCTTTCGATATCTGAGGCCCCCATGTTTACTGTCTCAGAAGCAGTGACTTTCTTGAGCGTTTACAGCAGTTTTTCTTTGAAACTGGCACTACAATGGCCGCTTCTTAGGAAAAGGGAAGACAAGTTGTGTAGATCACAGAGCTCCTAAGTGGCTCCCAGGCTCCTAATGGCGATTTGGTTAAGGGCAGGTGTTCTCTCACAATTCCTAACGAATTCCCGTTCCCACTTGGGATGGAAACGGGATTGCATTCAGGCCAGAATTTTATGAGACGTGACCAGGACATCACATATTATGAGGCCAGCAAGCAGAGGAAGTACTGGAGTAGGAGATGGGTGCCTTCGTACAATATCAACTTGAACAGGCAGGAGGACCAGGACTTCCAGCCCAGCCTTGGCTACGAGAGACTCCATCTCAAGCAGAGACAAAATGTTGCCTTCACAGAAAGACTGGCTGTGGAAGCACATTCCCCATGCCCGTGCTGAGCACGGAGGAAACTGGGGAGTTCAGCTGGGGTGGGGTACAGACTTTCTGCTCTTTACATACTTCTCCTTCCTACTCTTGGCACTTTGGGGGAAGATTTGTCTTTTCTTTCATGAATCAGAATAAAAGAAAAAAATGGAAAGTGATGGTTTTCCAGAGAGGAGAAAGGAAAAGAGAGAGAAAGAGACTCATAATTTCCTTTATAATTTTCCTTCAGTGTTTCCTGTTTGACTTGTGTCCTTCCAAATGAGGGTTTAAGAATTTGGAAAGGGGGCATAATTTGAAATGAATGGAAGATGTCCCATACCTAAGTGATCGAATGGCACGGGGCGGGGCGGGCCTTCTGCACTACATCCGTAGCCAAGGTCCTCCCAACTGCTCTCGTCCATATGTTTTGTTTTAAAATCAAGTTGTTCCAGCTCCAAATAATTAAGAGAGAAGAGCCAGACCCCAGAGACAGACACACAGCACATGGAGGCATTTCCCCTTCCCACTTCCTGAAGGAAGGGTGCCCAGAAAGCCCACACTGACCTCACTCTGAAACCCACAGACTGCTGCAGAGGAATGCTGGGAACTCTTGATGGCAACCTGTTACTCTTCTGAGATGGAAGCAAAACCAAAACTGACACTCGTCCCACACGGCAGTGTATGCAAATGTGTGGCGGAAATGTCTGTCCATCAAACTGCTGAAGTTGTAAAATGAGTAATGAGATACTTGTGTCAAAATTCGTTGAATGCAAATATGAGCTAAGATACTATTTTCATTTCAGCCCGCGGTGCTGGAGCCAAGCAGGTGTCCTTCACGAAGCTACACTCTCAGCCCCAAGGTACTAGATTTTTAAATTTTCATACATGTATACAAAGAATCTGGATCCTATCCACCTCCAAGTACCCCTCTTACTCTCCCAAGCCCCCACATGTGTCTCCTCCACCACAAGTTCTCTCTTTTTCTTTCATTAATAATTCACTAAGTCCCGTTAGTGCTGTCTGAATGAACGTGGGCCACACTCCCAAGGAAAAACAACTCCTCCTACTCCAGCAGGCTTCAATTGCCAATAGCTCGGGGAGTGGGGAGCCCCTCCCTCATGAGCCCCTCCCTCACCCATGCAGGAATTATTGGACGGCCGTGATCCTGTGCAAGTCTTATGCAGGTAAGCGCAGCTGCTCTGAGTTCCTGAGTTGCAACGGCCACGTCTAGAGTAGAGCATTTCATAGCACTCCACCCAAATCTAGCTCTTGCCCTCTTTCTATTGCCTCTTGCATGATGGTCCCTGAACCTTAGGGAGATTGATAGAGATGCCCTATTTAAGGCTGAGCACTTATTTTCAACAGTCACTTATTCTCAGCATCTGACCAGTGACAAGACTCTGCACTGACTACTGCCTGCTACAAAAAGAAGCTTCCCCGACCAAGGCTGAGAGTAACACTGCCTATGGGTATAAACATATACATTCAGAAGGACGTTTGCCAGAACTACAGTAGCATGTTGCTTCCAAGGATGTATGACCACCTTCTCCACAAACTTTTGAGCAGCCACGAATTCTCTCCATAGAGCAGGCCTCAAATCTAATCAGAAAGCAGTTGGTTGCTTCTATAACAGTCATGCCACGAGTGCATCCATGGGATGGAATTGTAGCATGCAGGACTCACCACCGGGGAAGTCCATTCATGGCTTTTCTCCCCCAACAGCCTGCACAGTGCCTTTTGTCACCATGAAAGCTATGTGTTAAGGAAGAGGATCCCAGGTTAGTTCCAGTTTTTCATTTCTCTGTCCTACAACCAACACCATGCTGTATCATCAGCAACAGGGTTTAACCACTAAGAAAATGTTTTTTTGTTTGTTTGTTTATGAAGTTTACTTTTGTTTTTATTTTTTCAGAAGGATCTTGCTGTGTATCCCCGGCTGGCCTGGAACTTTTTTTTGTAGACTAGACTGGCCTTGAACTTACAAAGATTTGACTGCCTCGGCTTCCCAAGTATTGGGATTAAGGGTATTTGCTACCATTTCTGGCCTTGAGGTTCTGTTTTTAATGTAAATTTGAGAAAGCAGTGCTAACAATGTGGTTGGTACTAACCAGGATCACTTGAAAAGCACCTAGTTCAAACTGAGGTATGGGGCAACTGTTAAATGTATGCCATGGCTGAAGATGTGCTAGGAATAAAAAGAATATAAAATCCCAATAATGGCTGTTTTGCTATTTATTCTATTGGAAATGTTAGTATTTTAAGTGTACTTGGCAAATATAAACTTACAATTAATTTTACCTTTTCTCTTTTAAGCATAATCCCCAGAAAATTTGTTATATTTGTAGCTTGAATAAAGAATAATGTTGACCTAAAGTATCCCACACCAATTTGATGCAGTAGATATCTGAGATTACTCATATTTAACTAATAACCAAATAGGTTTAGAAACATTAAGTGTTTCTGCCAGCATTGCACATGTAGGTGCTTGAGCCAGGCCACTCAGGGAATAAGTACTACTGAATATTCCTTTACATTTGTTTTTATTTTTTAAAGTATTTTATCTATTTTTATATTTGTGTTTGTTTTGCTGGTAGTGCCCACAGACGGCAGAAGCCAGCCATCAGATCCTCTGGAATAGGAGTTACAGATAGTTAAAAACTGCCACAGGGGTGCTGGGAACTGAACCCAAATTTCCAGATTAGGGATATGCTTTCCTAGTATGTCTAAAATGTCATCTAGGGTCCCAGCTCGGGGCAGAAGTATTGGGAAGTGCGTGCACTAATCCTCTAAGTTACTCCTTGATGTCTGGGCATCAAAGGCACATTCTTTGGACAGAACTGAGAATGGCTCCCCGTGGAAACAGAGAGTGGTAGCCTGCTAGACTTGGCTTCCCGGGGCCAGCACAACTGATCCTTTGGCAAAGCCGGAAAGGAAAACAGTTTAATGGGGGATCCCAGAAGGGTGCATCTGCCGCCCTGTCAAGTGGAAAACCTCTTCTGTGCCCAGCTATTTTCATCCTGGCAGGCTCTCCATTACCTTGGAATGGAACAGTGTCTCGGGCCTAACTGGCACTAAATGGATACTTCAAAAAGCCACTAATCCATCCCCTTTCAGTACTCACGTCTCTTTGCATTCCAACTTTGTACTTAACCTTACATGTCTCAAGATAAACAGAGGTAAGAAAACAGACACAGCTCTTGTTTGCAATAGGAGTACAGTTCAGCTAGAGGAAATAACCCAATAGTGAGAGAATAAACTGGTTCTGTAGTAAGAAGAGAGTTTTGAGTCCCCACGTCTGGAGGGAGACTGGTGGGGTAGGAACACAGCAAGGGGGAGGGGCATGGCATGCAATCAGAAAAGCAAGTGTGGCTCCTTGTGAGGCGCCCATTCATCCCCCTAGTGACAGGAAGTTTCTCAGGGACCATCTGTGTGGTGGGTGGGAGTGGGTGGGGCAGGCTGGTACTGATGAAAAGAATCCCCATGTGGGTTGCAGACGTCTGGAGTAGATCCACAGGGATGCAAAGGAGGAGGCTTGGGAATGCAGACAGGCACTGGTGGCGCCCCGCATATGGAGAAGCTGGTACAACAAAAAGCTACTGGAAAGTTAAAGCGACATTTTCAGTAACGACCCCACAGAGGTGTGAAGGTAACTCCCTGGAGACTATGGCCCTTCAACATTCCAAAGCGGGCCCCATCCCCAGCTTCCAGGACAGGGAAGACGAAACCCACTGCTCTGAAGACAAAATTAACTTCTGGGTGCTGTTTTCAGAGCTGGCTGGACCTAGTGGCAATTCTGAAGGATTTTTTTTTTTTAATTGAATGAGTACCTGGCTGCTATCTCTTTGAAGCAAGTCTCATATTCTGTGTTTTTGAAAACTAAATTATTTTAAAATCACCAAATATTTCTACCACCTCTGCTATTTTTATTCAAAAAAGGGAGGGGCAACTCCATGCAAGGGTGCAGCTCTTCAAAGTTTTCAGGCGTCTTCTAAACAGATACTCTTCACTCCTGTTTGCTTAAAGAACAACAGTTTTCATCCCGGGCATCTGCCCAGAATGAAACAGTGTTCAAGATCAGCACCTCGGGAAGCTACCACAGGACCTCAGTACCCGCCTAGGAAACAATGGAAGGAAGAACATTCTGTGGAAAGTTTAAAGACAAAGCATCTCTGCCTGAATAACAGGACAGGTGCACCCACGGCTGTCTCCGGACACTGCAGAATGAGCCAGTGGGAAAGTTACTGTCTGGAAGCTACAGCACACACTTCTTGACACTCTTTATTCTGAGCCAACACGACAGTTCCGGCACATGGGTGGCCAGTTTACAAAGGTTTGCCAAGTGCATACACTAAGACAATACCTCTCTTCAGAGAGTATAGTTCAGGAGTAAAAAGTCCCTGAGGATAACGCCTGCCACAGCAAAGAAGGAAGTGTGGGCTGGTGGAAAATTCAATGCACAGAAAGTCAATCCTACTCTTGCCACTGGGTTCTGGTGCCCCAGTTCCTACAAACTGTCCAGAACTGTCTTAATAAGATGGCATGATGGATAAAACTCAGATCAGTAAACAGGACATTCCCCATCGAGGCCAGGGTCAGTGTCTCTCCCTTCACGTTGTCACAAGGCCATTCTCAGCGTGCCCTGAGAACCTATTGCCCACAGATCTCTAGCCCCAGCGCTGCACAGCCGCATACCATGGGAAAGGCAGTGCTTGCTGGGCATCTACAATCATCAGTGCAGCCACCGGAGGGCTTCAGACAAGAGCGGGAACTGAACGGACAAGGGCCAGCTTTGGAATACTGCCATGCTAGCTGAGGTGCGCAGGGAGAGACGAGCAATCAGAGTCAATCAGAGTCACAAACGAGTAGGTTGCGCAGGGCGGCACAAAGATGGAAGCAGGTACAGTCCCCACAGTGTGAGTGCAGACCAGACACAGGGTCTCCACTGAGAAACCTGTGCGAGGGGCAGGAACTGATGAGTGATGGCTCAGAAATGGATTTGCCGCTGTTGCAGAAGATTGGAGCTGGGGTCCTAGCACCCATGTAGGGCAGCTCACAACCACTGGAAACTTCAGTCCCAGGGGGTTAAACGTCCTCTTCTGGCCCCTGTGGGCACACACATGCAGACACATAAATAAAACAAAATAAATCTTAAAGAAAAAACACCTATTAGCAACATGGCACTATGAAGAGATGAAGGAGTTGACTGGCGGATGTCAGAACAGCATCCTAGCTGAAGCCAGACATCTGGCTGAGGCCCTGACAGAGGGGAACAATGTGGGACATGAAGTGCCAGGGGCTGGGAAGGAAGCACAGCACAGAGCCAGGCTGTGTCAGGCTTCCGAGGTCACAGTGAAGGCTGTAGTGTGTCCCCTGACGGAACAAGAATCTCTCAAGCGTCTTTGGCTTCCCACAACACTGCAGTTCTTGCCTGTGGAATAAAGATCTAGCTCACACCTAATACAGTTAACTGCTCAAAGCTGTGGGGTCTGTGAGACCAAGTGAGAGAGAGTCCATAGGCAGATCTCACTGCCCGGGACAGCAAGTATTCAATACAGATTTCCCCCTGCCTGATCTCTCCTCAGACATTCCCCCGTATGAGCCCAATTCCTACCATCCATGGTGGTCATCCTAACACTCAGCTCGCTTTTCAGGGTCAGAAAATACCTGGTGCAAGATGAACACAGGCTCCCTGTCCTCGGAGCTTCCCTACCACACTAGGGGTGGCCTTGTCATGTCTGCAGGTCACACAGGACGGGGAAAGAACTACAGTACCTCATAGTACAGACAATAGGCAAGTCAGGACCTATACGAGCCGTGGAGCACATGTTCAGCTCTCTTTCTTCTGTCTCCAAGTAAGCATCCTTCCAGAAGAATCTATGTACTTAAATGCAAGTATCTATGCATTTAAGATACACAAACAAACTCTAGAGTCTGAAATCTTTTCTACCCCTTTCTGAATGGCTTCAAAATACTTAACCCTGCAAATTCTGGGGATCTGCATTGAAAGACATTTCTCAGGCTGGGGACGTTAGCTCAGAATGATTACCTATCTATCACAGCAGGCCCTAGGTTTGCTCCCCAACAGTACAAACTAAGTAAGTACATAGACAGACATGCGTAAATGAAGAAATCTCTCTCTCTCTCTCTCTCTCTCTCTCTCTCTCTCTCTCTCTCTCTCTCTCTCTCTCTCTCGTGTTCATGTATTTATGCATGTCTTCAAATATGTAGGTACAGCTGTGTGTGCTCCCACGTGCAGAGGTCAGAGGCTGTCATGGGATGTCTTCCTCAATTGCTCCCCTCCTTATATATTGAGACAAAGTTTCTTACTTGAACCCAGAGCTGGCCAATTAGACTAATCCAGCTCTAGCCAGCCAGCTTGCCCTGGGAGCCCCTTCCTTGCCTCTGCCTCCTGAGTGCTGGCATTACAGGCAGGTTGCCACTGCCACCCTGCATCCACGTGGTACTTAGGATCTGAACTCATTCCCATCTGATGGGGAATGTACTGTGTATGTTTACCTTATTGACTATTGAATAAAATACTGTTTGGCCAATGAGACAGCAAGTGACATAGCAAGGAGACTCATATTTAAGCGAAGGAGAAACAGGAAGGGCCCTCTTTTCCCCTACACTCCTGCTCCAGTGGCACAATGTGATCTACCAGCAAGGAGGGACACCAATAAGGCGTCTGATAAGATAAGTCTTATAAAATATATAGGTTTATGATAGTTAAGACTGAGCTAGCAGATGAGGAATCCTAGTCATTGGCCAAGCAGCTTTGAACCTAATACAAGTTTCTGTGGATTCATTTGGGCCTAACTCGGGCGGGTGGCTGGCATAAAGCTCGCACATGGCGGTGGGGCTCAGGAGGCTTTTGGCGGAAAGATTTATCGTAACACCCATCGTCATGTTTATGTGGCAAGCAGTTTACCCTCTAAGCCACCTCACCAGCCCCATCTACGGGGCTTTCCCACATCCTCTGGCTCTTCCTGTCCAGCGCCCCGAGTTTTGGCATGATGACTTACACGCATGGCCTGAACTTCACTTACCTTCCTCTGGAAATGTGAGTCCACCAAGGCTGGTCACATGTCTTAAGAAATGATTCTATGTGTTCTAGATAGGTTTTGTTGTTGTTGTTGTTTTGTTCTTTTTTGTGTGTGTGTAACAACTTCACACAAGCTAGAGTTGTCTGAGAAGAGGGAGCCTTAAGTGAAAAAAATGCTCCTACCAGACTGGCCTGTGAGCAAGCCTGTGGGAGCATTTTCTTAATATATGTGGTATGGCCCAGCACATTATGGGTGATGCCAGTCCTGGGCAGGTGGTCCTGGATGTGTAAGAAAGAAGGCTGAGCAAACCAGTAATCCAAAGGCCTCTGCACCAGCGACTGCCTCAGGTTTCTGCCCTGACTTCTCTCGAGATGATGAAGTGTGGCCTGATGTGTAAGAGGAAACAAACTCTTTCCTCCCCAAGCTGCTGGTGGCCATTGGTGCTTTATCATAGTCAGAGAAACCTTAGACACATAACACTAGGCAAAGCCATACCATCGCCTTTCCCAGGGTTCTGGTACCATACAAAATGACTTCTGCAGCCTCACTCTCCTTACCTTACAGAGAACTTAGGGAGGCAGTCTGTGCTATGGAGAATGGAGACCAGACATTACGGCTTCTGGTGGCTCATGTGGGGAATCTGCTTATCCTTCCTGAGGCTGGCTTCCATGTGGCAACACTAGGTTTCTATTACAACAACCCCCTTAACTCAAGCTGCTTCAGAGGCCTTTGTTACATGCAGTCACAGAGTCCTAAGACACTTCTCATACTGTAAACAAAACATTTAGAGTGCCCTAGAACCATAATGTTCAGGGGCTTCCTTTGTCCTGGGGGCATGGTGCTACTCTTTTCCAGGTAACTGAGCAGAAACCCTAGGTGTTCTGACCTGCTAGGCCAACTGCCTGACCTGGCAGGAAAGGAATATGTAATTTAGTTCACACATCCACCTGAAGTCTACCCTCGGCTTGTTAATGGAACTGTAGACACGAACTGCCAGGGCTCGGATCCAAGGACTGGATCTGGAAGGAGTACATCACACACCCTGGGAAAGGAACAGCGGGCCAGGAAGGGGGCCTCTTTGGACTGCTCAGCACGATGGGCCAGCAGTACTCCCCAGAGACCATGACAGGGCTTTTGCCTTTGAACACACACTGTTCCAGGAGAAGGCCTTAAAGAAATGCCCCCTGTCTGGGGAAGTCTGGTTTAGAAAGCTCTTTGTTAGAGTTTGGACCTTGACATTTTAGCAAGAGCTAGTAATATGAGATGTGGTGGGGGAGGGCTATGCTAGCAATAAAATCCATATTCTTGGAAATTACCCAGGCAATGCAGGCACGTAAAAGGGAACGTGAGGGATTAGCTAGCCACTTTTGGATAGAAACATGGAAGTTGCAAGCTTACAGCTCACTAATCTTTGCTAACCCGGACAGGGCTGTTCCATTTGTTACTCTTCCCCCAGCCATGAGATAAAGCCAAGGCTGAAAACACAGCAGAGGGAGGGATGTTCTGAAGGTGAAATGGACTAGAAGCATGGCAGCCTACAGGCCTGAGAAGCAAGTCTGCAGCCGGGCATGAGCCTCTATGACCAAGCCCCACCGTCTGAGTGAAGGAGCAAGAGGCCCAGCACTCACAGACTCTATCCAGAAGTTCAGTATTCCTAAGTGCACAGCTTTGGTGATGAAATATCTTGTAAATGTAAAAGCACAACATCACAGACGTGTTTTAAGAGAACACCATTAAATTTAAAACAGGATTCCTCTTTTTAAGGATGCAAGAAGGATTATGTTATTCAATAGACTTTATATATTCAGTACTGAGCAGGCATCATGCTAGATGCCAGGGGTAGAATGGTGAATGACAAAGCCATGCTGGCACACACCTTAATCTTAGCACTCAGGAGGCAGAGGCAGGCAGATCTCTGAGTTCAAGGTCACCCTGGTCTACAGAGCAAGTTCCAGGATAGCCAGAACTACTCAAAGAAACCCTGGCTCGAAAAGAAAAAGGAAGAAAGGAAGGAAGGAAGGAAGGAAGGAAGGAAGGAAGGAAGGAAGGAAGGAAAGAAGGAAGGAAGGAAGGAAGGAAATAAGGAAATAAGGAAGGAAATAAGGAAGGAAATAAGGTAGGAAGGGGAGGAAAGGGGTGAACGAGATAACAGACATTGCCTTTTATTAAAGAACTAATGGGGGCACATAAATAAAACCACAACTTAGGTTCAGGGAATGGAGCCTTCCCACAGGCATAGACAAGTTGCCATAGAAACAGAGGTATTGGGGTTGGGGGTGCTGTCAGAAGAAGCTTCCTAGGAAGCAACACTTGTGCTGCATTTGAAAGGTAAGGCAAAGAGAGCTTCTCCTGCAGAGGCGACAGCTTGTGCAGAAAGATGAAAGTCTGACACAGCGAGCCCCTTCATGGACTGCAAGGCTCCAGGCAGGCATCTGTCCCCACAGGATACTTCTGCACCAGCAACAGCACCAGGGCACTTATTAGAAATGCAACGTCCTAGGAATCTCTTGTCCTGTTACAGGGAAACTGGCAAAAGCCAGCAAGCTCTCTAAGTGACATGCCCACAAGGTCACTGTGGTGCACAGCTTTAAAAAAGATTTGTTTTTATTTAATGTGCATGAGCGTTTTGCCTACATGTATGAATATGTGCCATGTGTGTGCCTGGTGCCCATAGAAGCCCGAAGAAAGCATTGGGACCCCTGGGATTGAGAGGCAGAGGATTCTAAGGTACCATTAGGCACTAGAAAGCAAGCCCAAGTGCTCTGTGAGAGCAGGGGGTGCTGTTAACAACTGAGCCATCTCTCTAATCCCCAGTGGATGGCCTTTTAAACTTGAGGTCAGAGGGGCTAATCTAGAGCAGATAATCTAGGGCAGCTAATCTAGCCTAGGGGCTACCAAGTCATGGGAAACCCAGTGGGGACTCTAAGCAGAACAGGGGCAGGGACCCAGTTTGCATCTTAGAAACTTATTCTCTACAGTACCAACAATGAAGAGAAGGGAGCCGGGCTGCCGGTAGTTAGGCAATCTGGGAGGCCATTGTAGCCACCCTTGTGAGAAAGACAGCAGCCCAAGAGGAAAAAGATAGGGACATCTGGGAAAAGACTATGAGAGGACTCCAAAGGACTTAGTGTCAACAGACAGAACGGTGGATGGCGAAGACTTCTGGCCCTTAGATCCCTGTGCCTGGGTTTGCTGGTGGTGAGAGGACTGGGACTTAGCTGCACACCACCACACTCATGGCCAAACTTCTCCTAGACATGCATGGGCCAAACTGGGATTCTTGGTTTCAATACAGAGAAGAATTTCAGAATTCACTGCTTTATGGAGCAGGACTGGAGAATTTTTATATGGGTGCTAGCATAAAGATTAAGAGAAAGAGAGAGACTCACAAGAAAGTAAGACATGCCCAAGTGTGTGACTGTGGGATTCTTAAAGAGTCACAGGGGAACAGCATAGGTAGTGTGGGTTTCACAAGGGTAAGTCACAATTGTCTTAATAATAGGTGTGTGTGTGTGTGTGTGTGTGTGTGTGCGTGCGTGCGTGCGTGCGTGCGTGCGTGCGTGCGTGCGTGTGTGTGTGTGTGTGTGTGTAGATGCATACCATACCATTTTGGTGGCTTTCAAGTTACATCCCGAAAACTGCTACACTATCTCTCCCTTCCTTCTTTTATGTGTGAGATGACAGGGTGCCTCCAGAGATGCCTTGAGCGGACTGCAAATGATAAACCAGAAGCCACTGGGGTTAGTCAAGGGTAGCAGGTTAGTCTGTGTCCTTCTCCTATAAATGGAGTTTCTGGGGAAATTCCTAGAAAATGGTAGTTTATAGCTGGGAGGGCAGAAAGGCCGTAAGCAGCTATTAATAGCACAGAAATTCTTGCTTTGATGGAGCTGAGTGGTTGACATCAACTGGATTCCCGGTTGAGGGACTCCCTTTTCCTTTTCCTGGTCTCCCAACATCTCCTTGTCTTTCTATCTGACATTAGGTTTCAATCCCAAAAGCGTGAGCTTGGCCAGGTCTTTCAGCCTCCCAGCTCTTCAGTTTCCAAGTACAGAAAATAAGGGTATTTATGGAGACGTAAGCTCCAGAGAAGTAGAGATTTTTGTCTGTTTAGTTCACTCTGTGATGCTCAGATGTAAAACCTTGTATGTGTTGAAAACATATACACAATGACATGAACACAGTCCTCATTCAGACAAAACTACTATGGAAAACCATATTGAACAGTCTAATTTCTTGCTGGAATCAGAATACCTCAGAAGTGAACGCATACAGGTACCATCAGTAACAGGTGCCCAAGAAAGCCTGAAAGTACTTTGGGCCCCTCCCAACAGGAACTGAATCACCCCACAGAGGGCCTTCTGAAAGGGTTAAGTCCTAAGAGAAACACACCACTTCCTAGAAACACTACGGGGCCTTGTTAACAGCCATTACAAGTTATAGTTGTGATCAAATCATTCACGAGGAAAGTGGTGGCAGGTGCCTTCTCTTCCAGCTCTTACATTTCCATGCCTGTGTTTAAAAATCCCTTAATACTCTCACTGGGTTGACGTCATCTCTCTGATCCTTTACATTCAATCAAAACCTATGTGGGGGGGGTGGACTAACTTGAGGAGATGAATATAAGATACAGAGAACACACCGAGGAGATCCAAATTCATTGATTATCATGTGAAAGAAAGCCCAGAAGCAATTAGTTCTTTGTTGTGGGTGACAAACAACCTCCATATAAAATGCTCTATGCACTGTGCATCTTTGATCGCCTCACTGGCTCAGTGACTCACAGAGGAGGAGGGAGGGGATGACTGAAAACAAAAGGGCAGCCTGCCGGCAGCATTTAGTTATTTATTCTGTATGTTCAGCTCAGTTTTTCCTCTTTCCAACTTTTTCATGACACTATAAAAAGAAATGGGGTGGATGCCTTTCAGCCAAGAACCTCGCTCTGCATACTAAGGAGTGGGAGCCTCACAGGAAGCCACAGAAGCCAAGGAGCCACCTGCCCTCTGCAGTTAGGTGCGGGGAATGGGTTTGACGAATCGGCCATTTATATGTTCTTTTACATCAGAGTTTGTTTCCCAGACTCTTGGAAATTCATTTGCATACAGGACAAGCTGCAGCCATACCATGTGCAGCTTGAAGAATATGGAAGGCTGAGTTCTCAACAGGCGCTCGCTGCCTTGGAAGCGATCCAAGTGAGCACACTCTGGAATTTTCCTTTTCTGTTAGAATTTTTGTTTCTTTGGGAGCATGATGAAGAACAGCATGAGGGATATGAATAAGCTATATTTATTTCCCCTGCTTCAAAGATGCCCGTCACTTCTTGTTCTCTGAATAAGGCAGCATGATGGTGAAGAGAACTGAAGGCAAAATAATGTACCCGGGGTCAACATGCTTCCAACACGATTGATTCAAATGAATGTAAAGAGGCAACATGAAAACAGAAACTTTATTACTAAAGATTAAGGCCACGGGACCTTTCTAAGGTAAAAGAAGTATAGAGTGACTGCACGAATTATAAACAGTAATGTGGCCCAATAAGCAAGACCTTAGATGACAAACTCTGGTTCAAAATTGGCCCCAGCGTTTACCAGATGTGACCCTGGGCAGGCTGACAGCCTTGATTTCACAATGATGTGTGCAGGCAGCAACTATATCACACAGGCAGACATAAGAACTGGTACTTAAGACATTTTGTGTGCAGTAGGCACTTAATAAACACACTGCTGCTGCAATTAAAATGTAATGGAGAAAGTTTCCTAAGCATAATATAAGGTCACTTCACAGATAATGGAAAGAAACTAACATGCCATCTGTGCCTTATACAATTAATCTAGCAGATTTCTATCAGAACTGAAAGAGTATATACTGTGGGTGGAGAAGATTACAAAGAGGAGTTTTTAATCCCCTTTTCCTCATTTGAAAGAAACTTCTTTTCATACTTAATATAAAATTTCATTTAAAACTGCTTAACCAGAGAAGATCGCCAGGGGAGAATAAACCACTGGCAGAATATATTAGGCTTGCATTAATTCATAGCAGTAGCATAATGCCTATGAAAAATAAGCTGGCAGGAAGCCCACGGTTTGCCCTTGAGTCTCAGCCAGCAGGGAAGGTTCGAGCAATATGATTAGTGAATGGGGAGACCCTGGGTGATTAATTAGTGCCCCATGTCAATCCTATCAGACCAGCTTTCTTCCAGTAATGTAAATAAGCCACTGATTTTAACTTCCTGATCTCAGAACCAACGTCCACCTGAACATGACTTTGTCAAGCACTTTAAATATTGAAGAAAGATTTCCTCCAAATCTCCTTTAAAAGGACCCCAGCTTCCTCTGACATACATTTTAGCTGGGGTAAGTGGCAGGCGGGACGGGAATGTATTCAGATAAGACAACTTGTCTGCAAATTCGCTGAGTGCAGAATTGAACTAAACCCATTCCAAAGTCTCCGTTGGTGTTTGATGCTCAAAAGAGAAATTTGCCTATGGATGAGCAGACTTGCTAAATATGCCGAGAAGTCCATCAAGCCTAGAAAAGAAGTCATTATAGGAAGCGTGTGTGTGCCAGTTTATTCACAGCTAATGGTTGCCAGCAGAGAGGGAGACATGAAAGTTACCGCGGGTGGGTTGGGAAGAGTAAGGAATCACTGGGGCGGGAGACACAATAGAGGATAACTGGGTGGACGCGGAGAAAATGCATTGTATCCGTGTATGAAAATGTCACGATGAAATCCAATGTGAATAATTCAAATAAAAAGCACCCCCCCCCCAAAAAATGTGCAGTAGTGACTAACCCTTCCCAGACTTGACAATGCAGCCATTGGAGGCTTCTATTTTAGTTCTTTAACTGTTTGCTTCCTTGTTTAGTAATCTTGGTAAGTTATGAGTTCCTAGATGTTTCTGGCAGTTGTTTTTTAAAGAAATTTAAAAACAGCATATATTTATTTCTCAAACTATAAAGTCTGGGAAGTACAAGGATGGCATGTATTCTAATCAAGGTATTGCCCCAAGATTGATGGGACCATGGGGACATCTGTTAGTGGAGATGGTACGGGGCAGGTCCTATTACATCAGTCAAGCTTCTGAAATTAGATCAAATGGGGACTGAAACAACCTTCCTAAATTGAATCACTTCCTTTAAATAAGGTCAGCCTTTGGGTAGATAATTTGTGTAAACATAAAATGGGCACTGCTCTTTTCTGAATGTCATCATTAGAAGCACAAAATTGAGCTCTAAATGTGAGAGCTGGCATATAATTAAGGTCTCTGTATTCTTTCTCCTCCGTGTGATGTTTTTACAGTGTAGGTAAAAGGCTCCAATATAAATAAGTAGAATGCTGCATATACATACCCTCCTGTCAAGATCTACAGATCAACACAGAAACACATGAGAAGTCACTTCTGCAGCAAAATGCACGACTCTAGGCTGAAGCAATTACCTGTGACATGCTGCAAAGGTCCTAGGTTTAAAAATTTGCAACCCCCAACTTAATGTCGTTCTTTTTCAGATATATAAGAAATCAAGGCAGCCCAGTAAATAAGCATGCCACTGGAGCGACAGCAATGGGAGTCTAATTTGGTGGCTTTCAAATGCCAGCACAAAGGTAGGGAAGCATCTAGGACACGGTGCGGTTTCCAAGGGCTTCAGTGGCCAGGACACTCTGCGGCATGTGTGGGTTGACAGATGAGGTAGGTTAGCGCAGAGCTTGTGCCCTGACCGTACTCACCATCAAGCCACAGAGATAAGCTGTAAATCAGTAATTAGCGTAAGAGCCAATCTGCAGTAAACGCTGTAAATGAGATTGAAAAAAGTGGTAAGGTCACAGAAGGCGCCAGATGCCAAGATGAGGGAGGGTTTCATGAGGGGCACGAGACCCCAGGGAGGGCTAAGGATGTAAGAAATGGGGACGGAGGGCCTTCCAAACCACTGTCTTCCAAACAGCAGGTCACAACCTCCACGCCGTCAGTTTAACAGGTCAGAGCCAGCTTGTTCTTCCTTAATGAAACGGAATATACTATGTTATTAAGTGTGGCAAGATGGACTCCTTCAAGAGGTTTCTGATTCACCTTTAAAACCAAACAAAGTGGGTCTTCGTTTAAAAGGTGTGTCCTGTTTAATGGGAAACGAAGAGTGAAATTGTCTACATGGCTACAGAGAACACAGTATGGGGTCATTCCAGGCCATTATCTACAACATGGCTCCAGAGCATTCAGACTGGATAATGGGTGAACAATGAGGTCCTAGGAAGCTTTTAGTGTTTCGCCGTTTCTGCCTTATGTTTTATTGACACCTGCAGTGCTTACCGCTTCTCCTACTGGCTTCTGCTTAATTACAAGAGCCACACTTTGAGGTGGTACCAACTACAGCCATTACAGGGAGACTTGACAACCAGCCCACAAAATGAGGCCATGGCTCTGAATCCAAAGCTTGGAATATCCAAAAGAGATACAAAAATGTGGAATGGTCAGAGCTGGGCCTTCAGGAATGTTAATCCTGCACCTTCAAAGGACTCGTGTGAACAGACATCACATGGCTGTATTACTTGAGGAGTTTCTTTTGATCACTCAATTTCAGAATATGAGATCAATTTAATACTCTCCAAATCTCAGGCCAAAAGAAAAAAAATACATAAAAACTCAGGAGTTCAACTGTTCTTAACAACTCCCCCAAAAGGGTTTGAGCAACGGGTCTCATTTCTCACTGGCTGCATTAAATCCCTCTTACTTCATTTGGCAGCAAAGAACTTAATGACTGTTATCACTTAAAGAAAATGCTTTGAAGAAAATATAAAACTAGGTGCGAATGCAAAAGGCAGCCTGAAGCAGAAATCCTGACATGAAAGACTGCCTTCCCCAGACTCACTCAGTGCGGCCTCTGTTCTCCCCCCAGGCATCCTCTCTGATCCCACCCACACCAGGAACACCCGAGGACTCAAGAGTGTGAGCCGTACTCAGCCTGGAAAAGCCAGGGCTACAGACTACCCAGATGCCAGCCCTCAGGATGGTTGAGAGCTCGCCAACTACTCTAACAGAAAAAAAAAATGTAAAAGAAATATTGGTAGACAGAAGAATGGTGTGTCTATAGGAGAAGGGAACTGGAAGTCATTGGTTCCAATGGATAGAATACAGGAGGGGAGGCTCCTACGCAATGGGGGAATCAGTCTTCCCCTTTCTACTAAACACTCCACCTGCAAGAGTTAAAGCCATACTTCCACATGTCCAGAATAACCCAACGGCCCAGCGGGCAGAGCAGCCAGGCCACGAGCTGGGGGCCAGTTCTGCTGCCCATCGCAGAAGCAGCTGTCTCTGCTCTTTTCCCTCACTCTCAGTGATCCAGTCCAGGGCGCCTCTCGACATAGAAGAAAGACACCCATGATGTGGACATTTCCATAAAATACCCTTAAATGTGCAGATGCAAGAGTGGTATAAATCCCAGATGAGCTGAGCAGTCAACAACAAGGAACATTATCAAACCAACAGAGCTCACACTCGCCCCAAGAATGAAAAGTAACAGACGATGTTTTCTCAGTGTCGCTACAACACTCATGTACATCCAGCCTGCTTCTATGTTTAATCTGTTTTGGCATTTTGACTTCCGCAAATGTTTACATGGAGAACACCTGTTTATGTAAGTGCACTGAACAAAACAGCCAAACCCAGAGGCCAGACTGCAGTAATTAGCCCTTGGACTTAACCCATCCGCCAATTATGACAGGGAGTCACAGGGCGAGTCTTGATTCGTCTGAAGACTTAACATGGCAGCACTAGTGAGATTCAGGCTGATGTGGATGTAATCCAGTCTCTGCTGAATGAGAAAGACTCTGTCCCCTCATTATTTCACAGATATGTGACGAGTAACGGTCAGCACTGGGAGGTGCACCTACCAGGGTGCCTGCCCACTGCTCCCTGGAAATGGAAGCACGCTACCGACGTAGAATGAACACACCGCAAATCAATTCTCAGTCCTCTCATCGGTCTTCACAGTTACCTTGGGGCAGAAGCATATGAGTACCACATTTAACAGATGAGGTGACAGGTTAAAGAGCTCACAGGGTCACACAGTGGTAAAGTCTAGATGCAAGGCCCAGAAGCCTGACTCCAAACCCAAGCTCCGAATCACAGAAGCCTCTTGGACACTTCAATCCTTAAATGGTACAGCACGCTGTGATGTAAATGTTATAGCATGCTATGACGTAATGTTATAGCATGCTATGGCGTAATGGCATAGCATGATAGGATGTAATGGTATAGCACGCTGTGATGTAAATGATATAGTATGCTATGATGTAATGTTATAGCATGCTATGGTGTAATGGCATAGCATGATAGGATGTAATGGTATAGCACGCTGTGATGTAAATGATATAGTATGCTATGATGTAATGTTATAGCATGCTATGGTGTAATGGCATAGCATGATAGGATGTAATGGTATAGCATGCTGTGATGTAATGGGATAGCATGCTATGATGATATGGTATCGCATGCTATGATGTAATGGGATAGCATGCTATGATGTTACAACAACCACTCCCCTCCACACACACACACACACACACACACACACACACTGAGAACACACACATAGATATGGGGCTTCCCTCTACCCAAGTATTCACTTACAATGTACATGAGCATAGATCCTGAAGGCGCCTGTATTTTTACCTGTCTACTAGACAGCCCACAATGTTCAGTTAACACAGGTACCCTCAAAGGTCAAAGAAATTGGAGACTTTCTCTTTCATGGAGAGGGTCTGATTTAAATTTGAAACCAATCACAGCTATTTCTAAAATGTAAAATAACTTCCAGAATTGGTCAGGTAGTTCAAAAACAACATGCTCACTAGTAATAAAAATAAACAGCTAATGTTCTCGTCTTCACCATGGACCTGGTCTACTTAAGCACCTAGCTTGATCATCTCATTGAACTATCAAAAATTGATGTAGGGCTATAGCTCAGTGGTAGAGCACTTGCCTAGAAAGCACAGGGCCCCAAGTTCAAACCCTCAGCTCTGAAAAAAAAAAAAAAGGTAAAAGTAAAAAGAACTGAAATATAGCTCAATGGCAGAGTGCCTGCCTACCATGCACAGGGCTATGGGTTCAGACCCCAGTGCCACAAGAAGAAAATGAAAAATACATTTTGGTAAATCCCATCTACTGTCTAATTATGGATGGAGCACTTAGGAAACATGAGATGTCCTGGACTAGAGCAGTTGCCTATCTGGTGAGTAGGTAAACGAGACTCAACCCAGGTCCAGATCAACTAACTCTTCAATCTCATCCCTCTACAGAAGGCTTGGAAGAGAGTCATGTGGAGCTGAAGAGATGGCTCGGCACTTGGTGCATTTCCAGGTACCTAGTATAGGCAGCTCACAACTAGCTTGAAGTGCAGCTCAAGGAACTCCAACACCCTGTTCTGGCCTCTACGGGCACCCACGTGCATATGCACACCCATTCATAGACTCCTGTGTCCTGAGCTAGGTTGTTTAGATTCCTGCTAATCTAACATGAGACAGAGGAGCTTGTGTGGCCCTTATGTGGGCACTGCCTACTACCCTGAGATATGGGAACCAGTACCCAAGATACTAGCATTGTCACAACCTGGCATTCTCTTCTGCATCTCTAACAAGAGGATTATCCAGTTCTCCACTCATGTCCAAAGAAGCTTCTAGATCCAGTATAGGACACAGACTGTGGGGAGTCACAGGAAGCCAGTCCTCAAAGATGAGGTTTTTAACTGATGGTTATGAAGTGGTTGTATTTTGAAAACAAGTGACTTGGAACACTATGCCATGGGCAAGGACCAGTGACTCTGTGGTCACCCAGTCTGCTCTTCACCCTGGGTCATCGGTGGATCTTTTCAGAGATGGAGAAATCTTTGGTTCTCTCCAGCTAAGGGGAGCAGGGTCAGAAATTAGTGGCCACCTGGACCACCTGGTCACCAGTTTCCTACAATGCCTCCTTAGTCTTAAATTGTTCATGATACAGGTATGAGCAGAGGGCAGAGTTGAGGTGTCTAGGCTTCACATCTATGTGACAACTATGACTCATGGTTCAATAGAGACAAGATCATCAATATTAGGGTAGAGTCATCTAGTAAAAATTGGTTTTATTTCCCCCTATTGCCTGATATGTATGTGCCACTTGGTGAAATACTAGCCTTTATTGAAAAGCACAGAAATTCCTTCAAAGTTAATATTTTATGATATACTTTGTATCGGTTTAGGCAGAAATATTTATCAATGTGTTCTATGACTGCCTGTTCAGGAATTCATTCAAATTTATTCCGTTTTGCTATTTGTTTCGTACCGATTGTTACTGATAAATTTCCTGACTGTATGTACTAAGAAAGTATTCATTCAAATTTATTTCATATTACAATTTGCTTTTTATTACCATTATTCACCAAAGTATATGTTTGTTTTTAAAACCTGAGTGTGTATGACAAGACACCCCCTACTTATAAATTACATCAGCCACTGTTTGCCTGCAAGTTTCCTCTACTGTCTGTGACTTAGAGATGAGAGAGGGGGGTGTAGAATAGTTACCTAGCCAGATGCTGTGATGTCCTACCCTGTCTCAGGATAGAGCAACTACAAAAACAAAATGCTTCTCTCTCCACAAAGTGGGGGAGGGGAGTTCCCTTTCAACACTTTCATGTGTAATGTACTTAAATCTTTTCCCAAGGGTAATAACTTTACCGGTTGGAATGGGGGCTGGAGACAGCTCAGCAGTAAGCGTGCTTGCTACTCATGCAGAGACTAGAGTTTGGCTCCCAGCACCCACATCAGGTGGCTCACAGCTGTCTTAACTCCAGCTCCACGGGATCTGATGCCCTGTTCTGGCTTCCACTGGCACTACTTATACAGATGGTGTAATAAAAATACTAAAACAAGTAAAAATGTATTTCACAAATCTACAGTGTGTGTGTGTGTGTGTGTGTGTGTGTGTGTGTAGGTAGGTAGGTAGGTAGGCAGGTATATATTCTGAAATATCAGGGAACCTAATAGGGCCATGTACATGCTATTAAAGCTTTGCATACTTTTTCTTCTAATTTAGTTTTTATTGTTTGAAATTCAAAATTTTGAAATACACGAAAGCAGTGTTTTGGTCAAATCTGCCTTCATTCTCTCACTTGCAATTTTTTCCCCCGTCCCTCTTCTTCCCCCTCCCAACGTCACATGCTCTTTGTTTTAAACACACCCAGTCTACTCAGTGCTGGCTGGCTGCGCACAGGTGAGGGCCCACTACTGGTGCACAGGGCCAGATCCCTGGAAAGAACTGACTCTCCTCCCCACCTGCAGCCATCAGCTGCCAGTGCTCCTCGGCAAAGGGGTGTGGCCTCACGAGCCCATTCCCCATCTATGCTGGCATTCTGGCAGGCTTCGTCTTGTGCAAATCTTGCACATGCAGTCACATCTGCTGGGTGGTCACGTGTGCCGAGATGCTGTCATGTCTAGCAAATGCTACTACACTGCAGGTGCCCAATATTGCTCACTCTTCCAAGACGACTCCTGAGCCTTGGGAGCACAAAGTATGATATAAATTTCCCATGTAAAGTTTAACACTCCACTGTCTCTTCGCCTCTGCACACTGACCAGCTGTAGGTCTCTGTATTCATCCCTATCAGTGGAAAAGAGAAGCTTCTATGGTTATAAAGATAAGAACTTAGGTGGACGTTTAAAACTATGTCCATTTAGCAGAATAATAGTCTCCCAGAGTCAGATATAGGGACTAATGCTGAAAGATCAGAGAAGCAGAGCAGCCAGCCACTAGTTCTTACCTCTACTGAATCCACAGACCAAAGGGGCGATTCTATCCCTGCGAATCCTCAGACTGAACGCAATGCGCTCCTGTCTCCTCCCACCTTATATTCCTCTCTCCACCCAGCCGTATCATTCCTGTCTCTACCTCCCTAGTGCTGGGATTAAAGACGTGCGCCGCCACCACCACCTGGTTCTCTCTGTTTCTCTCTAGACTAGATCAATCCTGTGTAGCCCAGAGTGGCCTTGAACTCACAGAGATCCACCTGCCTCTGCCTCCTGAGTGCTGGGATTAAAGGTATGTGCCACCACTGCCTGGCCTCTATGGCTAACTAGTGGCTAATTCTGCACTCTGATTTTCTGGCAGGCTTTATTTGTTAAAGCACAAACAAAATACCACCACATTTCCCCTTTTTGTCCAAAATAAAAAAAGGTTATAACTAATATAAGAAAAACTATATCTAATAAGTACAATAACTATATACAATATATATGGAATAAATACATCACCAATTTCTAGTCTACTTGCATTTGACAGATTCAGAGAAAATACTCCATTATCTATCCTAGCTTGGTGAGTCCAAAGTCTTGTATCTAATTCACTTTCTTTTCAACCTTACATATTTCATACCTCTTTAGTGAGTTTCTTTTCTGAGTCTGGTAAAGAAGGAAAACTATAACTATCTAGTCTTCAATTCCTCAGAGACCTGAGAAGGAAATAATATTAACTAAGTAAGCAGGAAGTGCAAGCAAGCGACTTCCAAAAATGTGAGAAATGACAGAAACAGCTGGCTGCCTGGACAGCACTTTTAGCGTAAGGTAGAGGTAAGAGCTAGTGGCTTGGCCGTTTGCTTCTCTCTTCAGTTTGAAGTCTGTACTCCAATATCTATCTCTGGGTTTTTATTTTTCCTGTTACAAATGTGTGTACAGTATGTTCTAACAAAAAATAACCTTAAATTTATATCAATATACAAAGACCCCTATCAATGTAAAATATTTAAAACTAGTAGTTACTTTTGAAAGGAGATTCAATAATCTACCTTTTATCTTATATCTGTATCCTCCACTTTTTCTTTTTAGAGTAGATTCAGTAATCTACCCTTTATCCTATCATTTCCATATCTTTTTCCTGGACTATGACCTAGCCAGCCAGAGGTTTTTTTTTTTTTTTTTTTTTGGCCAAATTAATTGTACAAGGCATGGGCTCCATCTTGTGTAGCAGGCCTTAAATCAAATCAGAAAGTGGTTGGTTACACCCATATACTGGTATCACTGTTATGCCAATGAGACTGTCTTGTCAAGCCAGTCATGATTACTGTAGCTCACAGTGTTCACGGTTGGGTACCACTGTTAACTGTTTTCTCCCCCAGTCATATACATAGAACCTGTCAGCAGTATAAAAGGGAGCTGGTAGGTACGATTCTTCCAAATGGTTACCAGCTTGATTTGTCCATCCCATGCCTCACCTGTGTGATATCTTCTGAAATATGTGACTAACCATCAAGTTCTGGAAGGTAACCAAGGGTAACAGCCCTTTAATGTTTGGGTGTGTCTATAGGACTCCACTGACCAACAACTTGAAGAAGTAACACATACCCAGCACTGGGCTTTTTATTTGCTGGCCTATGATATTGAGGAGAAATGTTTGCTCCTATTATAGAGTAAGTCCATTAAATCCCTTATTATTGCCAGGTGGTAGTGGTGCATGCCTTTAATCCCAGCACTTGGGACACAGAGGAAGGTGGATCTTTGTGAGTTGGAGGTCAGCCTGGTCTACAGAGCGAGTGCCAGGAAAGGCTCCAAAGCTACATAGAGAACCCAAACAAAACAAAACAACACTTATGTATATGTAAATATGGAGGTTTCTACAGTAGCAGTTTCCATGTGCTTTTTCAAGGGTTTCTTGATGGGGAATGTACTGTGTATGTTTATCTTATTGATTGTTAAATAAAATACTGTTTGGCCAATGAGACAGCAAGTTAGATGGGACTAGGAGTCAAAGAGGATTCTGGGAAATGTAGTAGAGAAGTGTGATCCAGGCAGGAAGTGACATAGCAAGGAGACTCATATTTAAAGACGGAGAAACAGGAAGTGTCCCTCTTTTTCCCCTCCGCTCCTGCTCCAGCAGCACGATGTGATCCACCGACAAGGAGGAACGCCAATAAGGTGTCCGATAAGATAAGTCTTATAAAATATATAGATTTATGATAATTAAGACTGAGCTAACAGATGAGAATCCTAGTCATTGGCCAAGTAGCTTTGTACCTAATACAAGTTTCTGTGTATTCATTTGGGCCCTAACTCAGGTGGGCGGCATAAAGCTTACATGTGGCAGTGGGGCTTGGCGGCTTTTGGTGGAAAGATTTATCATAACAGTTTCTTGTATGTATTATCCCTCCCTCACTCCCTCCTCTACCATGCCCCCCAAAATGTTTAACCCTTCCTGCTCCACTATTTCCTTTTCCCTGTTCATACCACTTGCATTTTATCTCCGTTCCCATGAAGTCTTTCTCTTAAGACCCCTTACTATTTTTCTGATTTCTGTATGTAATCCCATGCAAACACACACATGCAAGGATTCAGTGAGTATTCATCTATGAGGAAGGATGTGTGGCATTTATCTTCCTGGAGCCTGCTTACTTCACTCAGACTGATTCTTTCCAAACCCCACCCATTTACCTGTGCATTTCCTTGTCTCACTTTTCTTAGCAGCTACGTAATATTCCATTGTGGATATGTACCACATTTTATTAGCCATCAGTTCATGGACAGCGTGAACAGAACAGCAATGAAATGATGAATGGGTATCGCTGAAGTAGGATGTAGAGTCCTTGGGGAATATGCCCAGGAGTGTTACAGCTGGTTCACATGATCGATCTATTTCTAATGTTTTAGGAACCTCCACACTGATTTCCATATTGGCTGAACCAGTTTGCACTGCTATCAACAATGGATAAATGTTGCCCTTCACACCTTCACATTCACTCCAATGTTTGTTACACACACACACACACACACACACACACACACACACACACACACACACTTCTGACTGGGATTCCATGAAATCTCAAACAGTTTTAATTGGCATTTCTTTTTAAGCCTAAGGATGTTAAGTGCTTTAAAAAATATTTCCCGGCCCTTTGTATTTCTTCTTTTGAGAACTCTCAGTTTAGTTTCATGCCCCAATTTGTAACGGGATTGTGTTCCCAGTCAAAAAAATATAATCAGGAAAAAACAGAATCTTCGCCAAATGTTGCTGATAAAACTGGATAGCTAATTACATGTAAAAGTATGATACTAATTACTAATATCACCCTGCACAAAATTCAGCTCTGAGTGAATCAAGGACCTCAAAGTAAAACTGAGTACCTCAATCTGTCAGAGGAGAAGGTAGAGAATATACTTGGGCTTAGAGGCAGAAGAAAGAACTTTCTGAACAGGACTCCAGTAGCAAAGGCATTAAGACCAACAACTGAAAAATGGGACCTCACAAAACTAAAAAGCTTCTACATAGCAAAGGACACCATCATTACAGCAAAGAGGCAGCTTATTGAAAGGGGAAAAATTCTTTCCTAGCTCTGTCTCTAACAGAGGGCTGGTGTCCACAACACAGAAAGAACTCAACAAGCAAACACTAAGAAAGGTCTCCGAATCTTGAACTGCATCCCAGAAATGAAGAGGTGGAGGAGGCATGAGCCTCTTACAAGCATCAACGGGACCGAGTCCTAAATACTCCATCCCATCTTAGAGGTGGCAGAGCTTTGGGTCCTCAAGGACAGATGAGGGTGAAACCAAGGTGCATCCAAATCTGTTCATTGGCTCTATTGCCATTGTTCTCCTTTTCCCCAAGCCACACACTTGGTGCACTGCAGACCTGGAAGGCAATCAGAAGACTACTGGAGCAGAGGAGAGCAGTCAGCAGCTTGTTGGGGGCACCTACCATTTATCATTGCATTCCCATCTCAAAGGTCTACTGGTGGTCTACTGGTGATCTTTTATGGTTTGCAATACTTTTGGAGGAAGAGAAAGACCATAGGTACAAGCTTAAGTTACAAGAACAAGATTCTAATTTTTACACTGCAGTTGGCAACCATCACAAGATGGTCCCCGAACTGTGGTAGTAACACCCCTCCTAAGATATCATACTCAGAGTGGGTGTGGCAACAGAAAGAACACTTCATGCATGGCATGATGCACCATTGATTTGAAACAAGCTTGTGAAGGATGCTGGCTTCTGTTTTGGTCACTCTCTGGCACATGGCACTAATGGGAGTCATGCTGTGAGTAGCCCTTGGGAGAGGTGTACATGTAAGAACAAAGTGTACAGCCAGTGTCCCTGGGAGCAAATCTGAAAGAGATCCTCCACACCCTTTGACTAGAACGTCATGAGACCAGCATCTAGGCCATTCCAAGCCTTCTCATCTTCAACCTTGGGCAACGTGAGAATTTAAATTTGCTTTATGGTGCAAGGTTTGAGGTAATTTGGAAGACAGTGACAGGTAATTGATGGAACATCAAGTTCCATATTCCTCTCCTAGCTTTCTCCAGGAATGACAACACGAGTTACCACTGCAAACAAGAAAATAAACCTAGTGGTTTTCTAAGTTTCATTTTGTGCAGACTTTGTTTGTGCTTCCCACTGGTGCTTCATTTTTCAATACTGTAACAAACATCTACAAGAACCAGCACGAGGGTGGGGGATTCATCTTGGCTCCTGGTTTGAGGGAATGTTCCCCATCATGGCAGGGAGACACAGGGGGAATACTGTTGGCAGTGCAGACAAAGAAGCAGAGGAGTCCATCTTGAAGACAGACACAACACCCAGCAATCTACTTCTTCCTGCGAGGCCTCACAGCCTCCAAAGCAACACCAGCAGCAGAGGACCAAGTGTTCCAACCCAATCAGATCATAATGCAGGCCAAGGAAGAGCTGAACTGTGGGAAGTGGTAAATTCCCCTTAATGTTGCTTAACTCCTGGGCTGAAAACCATGCCACTTGGTCCCGAGATGCTCCAGATGTGGGCACAGACAATGGCAAGCTGGACATCATTCTTTCTGGGGAATCCTCAATCATTACTGATGTCCAACAGCCAGCCCATGCCTACTTTTCCCACTCAAATAAGTGGATCCCTTGTTGACTGCAAAGTGTCCCATGAAAATACTCAACCGTTGAGTCCAGTGTGAGAGGTGACCATAAAAAACTAGAGGAAGGGGCTAGAGAAATGGCTCACTGGTTAACAGCACTGGCTGCTCTCCCAGAGGACCTGAGTTCAATTCCCAGCAACCACATAGTGGCTCACAACCATCTATAAATGGTATCTGATGCCTTCTTCTGGCGTGCAGGCATACCTGCAGGCAGCACTCATACAAAGAAATTATTTTTAAAAACTAGAGGAAAATCTTCAACTTATTACAAATGTTGCTAATGTCTAGATCCACTTTGTAGACTTATAAATGGAAACTGTGGTTGATAACTTATAGCTAATGTTTATACAAGAAACATCTCAAGGAAAAGGCCTCAGCCCTACATCTAAACACCCCTGGTACTTATAATTTTATATCAAGTGACAGACCACTGGGAGAAAGGACACCCAGGTCTCCATTTGCAGAGCAGTAAAACAAAATGCTATTCATCATGGCACTTTAAAAATAAACATTTATCATATGGTTTTAATTTTAAATGTGGCCTCATCACTTTAACTCAACCAATTTCCTGTCTTAATTGTATTGTAACAACAGTACTTCAACTCCAGCAGTACAAAATAACTTCTATTAGGTTCTCAAGCTCACATAAAAAAATACATAATTGATGTGTATATCACCTGGCCTTTTGTTTGTTTGTTTGTTCGTTTGTTGACACAGGGTTTCTCTTTGTAGCCCTGGCTGTCCTAGAACTCACTCGGTAGACCACACCGGCCTCGAACTCAAAGATCAGCCTGTCTCTGCCTCCTAAATGCTGGGATTAAAGGCATGCACCAACATTACCCAGCTCACCTGGAATTTCTTATGTGATACATGTATTTGCATACATGGATATGAACACGTAATAGTTCCAGGACTTGAGAATTTTAATGTCTTCAGAGAATTTCCAATTTCTTGCCAAAATAACATACCCTTTATGATCATCTAAATTCATAGCTTTGTTTATATATGACTTCAAAATATTTGACTTATCAATTCTATACAGTTTTAAATGATGTGACATAATATTGTCTTAGGAATAAAGGCATGCTTGCCTTATTCCTAATTTAATTACATATTCAACACACAGCAGATAAAAGGCTCTGGGGTGTGTCAGAACTTTTCTGGCTCTAGACCCACAATTCTCTTAAATTCCTGGCACAAAAACATTGTACCATCTGTTGTCCCCACTAAACCCAAAGTACTGAGGGACTAGGCCCAGGCTCAGACAGTGGATAAAAGGGAAGCTGTATAATGCAGGGCTGAACCTGGGGTTGGCTGGACCACAAAATGAAAAGGTGCGACCACTGAGGAGGTGGGGTACCCACATCAGAATTTTGTGGTTTTTAACGAAGGCAACAAGTATGGAAAGCTTGGGAAAGCAGAGGAGAGAGGGAGGCAGTCAGTGGTATCAAAGGAAGGGTAACTTCTCAATCACAACACACAGATGGGCTAGCTGTAAAAGAACCTGATCTGAACTGATCTGAAAAGAAGGGATAGCACAACCTCAGCCACCGCCAGGGTGTACATTAATGAGGATGGCTTTCAGGAAGAAGTTTTCAGGTATTCATTGCCCATTTGGGGTTATTCAAAGCAGACATCCTATGTGGAAAGTCCAGAATAAAGGAAAGGGATGCCTGTGTGCAGGGGGTGCCTGCTGGGACGTCCCCGTATAAGTGGTCAACAGCGGTGGCCTGCATCTAGCTTATCCCTCTGTGCTGGGGGCTTCATTTTTCTGCTTGGAGGATGTAAAACTAAAGCAGCTGGTAGCTGTTTCTAACACTGCCTGGGGACAAGTTTGCCTACACAGCCAACACAGAAAGGCAGAGAAAGAAACAAAGAGAGAGTGATTTCTAACATCACTGGGGCAGGTGGGTATGGCCAATTCCAAGTAAAAGCCTCACCGACTCTTCCATTTGGGGGGGGGGGCATGACCCAACAAATTCCTGTTAGTGCATGAGTCAGCTGCTCTGGGGATGTGATGGAGGGAGTGTCAACAAATTCAAACTGTAAATATCCTGCTGCAATCTACTGTTTTCACTTAATCACATTTATTAGAGTTGACGCTCTGGGACAGGGGGCTTATCCCTATACTTAAGCCACCTACTCTTAATGGGCTTAAAATGCCACTCAACTGGGAATGTGTATAAATGTAAGACACTCTATTAATAATTCCAACAGCAAGTTGGAATTTTCTGCTAGCCCAGAAAAGGTACATGTGATGTGAAATAAATGTTTGCTATTAGCGTTATAAACGCTGTTAATATTTGTGCATTAATATAGGATTTATGTATGACCCTCACAACATTTTATAGTAAAATGTTTTACTGGCTTCCTTGTAAATGAGGGAAAAGGGACTCAGGGAGGTTACGAAACTTACCCAATACTACAGCAGATGGTGAGGTCAGAGCCAGATGGAGCCGAACACGATAGCCAGAACATTTGCTCTTAGACACTCTAGTCCACCCCTCTAGAACATTTTGCTGCTACTGAAAGGCCACCAGCTTGGCTCTGCTGTGCTCAGCCACTCAGGATATCTTAAGCCACCCCTTACCACAGTTATCTAAAAGATCACAGTGCACAAAGCATCTCTTGGGGGCAGTTTTCTCGTTGTAAATTACAAACCATGAGCCAATCATGGCACCAGTTTAATGAGTAGAAACTAGAAGAGTATTTCCCCAAACAGAAAATATATTCTCAGATTATAGTATGTACATTTCTTACAAGAGTGCTTTGTAAAATACACATATATCTATGTTTATACTGGGTGTCATGAAATAAGACATATTTCGTTATATATCGTGGTCAGAAACCATTTGAAGGCGACAATGACAGAAGGGGAAGCTGTGAATGTTGGCTGTAAAACTGCCTAAACCAAGATTCACAGGCTCGGGCAGCAGAAGTGGATGGCAAAGCCAAACAGGCTAGAAGGTGAGGGGAACATCAGAACTGGGCCACACTGCAGTCCATTTGCCCTCAACTCATGCATCTGACAATTCCCTGGGGACCTTTTCCCCTAACTAAACATTAGAGACCATGACAATTCCCTGGGGACCTTTTTCCCTAACTAAACATTTGAGACCTTGACAATTCCCTGGGAGCCTTTTCCCCTAACTAAACATTATCCACTAAGAGTCCTTCTGGGTCCTCCATGTCCAGTGCTCATGTAGACACTGCTTCCCTCGAAACTTAAACTGCCTTGATGGTGACAGTGAGACAAGAATGGGCAGAACACTGGCTGATGAGGTTCACATGTCAGACTTCACAAAAGCAGGGCTCTCAGTAGCGCCCCCCACCCCCATGCACGCCCATGAGGCTGAAGTCAAAATTCACCAGAAAACCATGAATTCAGAGTGTGTGCGGCGGGGAGATGTCAAACTGGATAAACATAATGGGGACTTTGACTGAGTCAGAAGTTAGGGCCCACCGCCCATGTTCGCCCCATCTTTTCATGTGCAGCCAAGAGAGGCTGGGAGACAGAAGACCTTCACACCTCACCTTAAACTTAAAAGTTCCCCGAACAGCTCCCTGGTTCTCCTCGGAGGGAATGGAAACTCCTGAAATTTTTATTAAATGGCTGTCATAAATTGCTTATGAGAATAAAGCTACATTTTATCACTTTCCTTTTCTCTTCCAAATGGCAAGAGGTGGCCTGAGCCTGCTTCAGAGCTCTGAGCCAAGATCAGCTGGTGTCGAACTTCCAGCCATTAACTGAAACTGGAAGGGCCAAGGAGGCCCATTTTATTACAGGTTCATCCATAATGCATTATGTTCTCACCCTGTATGGACCAAATTCGTTAACACAGCCAACAGTATGTCCCCAGGCTCACAGTCTTCTGTTCTCTTCCTAACTGGCATCACCCGAGACTTACTTAACTTCCGGAAGCCAGGAACCACTTCCTCTCTGTCAACAAAAGGCATTTTCCAGCAGTGGTTGGAAGCCGTTCGGGGGTTGGGCATCCTTCTTTGTACATGTAGTAATAGTTATTGGTCCCTCTCTCAAGAAAAGTACTCACAGGTGTGGGCGTGTGACAGATTCTTGCTGGGATTTCTTGCTAGGGACACATGGCTAAAACCCTTCATAGCCCCTTAGGAAAGCATACGAACCTTGGTTCTAATCCATGTCACATTTCAGTCTTAGCTATGTATGTTTGTTAGATGGTGCAAAGGATGGAATCCCAAGCCTCATGATGTAGAGGCAGATGCTTCCTTCTGAGCTGCCTGCTCTGCTCCCTGTCATGTATGATAACATACTCATGGCAATAATAATAGTAATAACAATAATAATCTGCCCACAAAACTCTCCATAAAATAACTTACAGTTATTTTATCTCAATGATACTAAAACAAAATAAGCAAAAATGAAAATGATTACCAGTTGACAACAACAAAAGTTGCTAGAATTACCTATTTGGGGCAATGCTGGTGCACACCTTTAATCCCAACACTTGGGAGGTAGAGGCAGGCAGATCTCTGTGAGTTTGAGGCCAGCCTGGTTTACAGAAAGAGTTCCAGGACAGCTAAAGCTACCTAGAGAAACCCTGTCTCGGGAAAAAAAATAAAAATAAAAAATAAAAAAACATAAAAAAAGCAGCAATAAAGCAAAAATAAAGACTTACCTATTTAAGGCTATCACCCTTTAGAAATGTCTGGATTATTTAGACTTTTGCATAGAATGATGCCAAATAAAGCTGTATTGTATCATAATAAAGCTAAAACAATTCCTTCACACAGCATAAGGTAAATTAAATGGTCCAGCTAATAGTTTAATGAATCAAACTTCACTCCTCACTGATCGCATAACTGGACACTGGGGCTTGGTGGACGCTGCGAGTCTGTTTCCCTTCTTCTTGTCTCTTGTTAGGCAGCATGGTGCTGGCTGCTGCAGCATGGGATAGCAGAGCTACCCATCAGTGCCTTTCTGGTGATCAGTGCATTTTACCTGCCTTGCTATGGGAGCCGGCTTGGGAATACCAAGTCAATGAGATGCAAACCTAACATTCTGTGTGTGCACATAGTTACATATGTGTGCATGTATGAATGTCGTGTGGGGGTGCACATGCATGTGGGAATCAAGGGACAGAAGATAATCTCTGGAATTGTGTTTATTTTCGACAGTATCTCAGCGGCCTGGGGCTCTCCAATTAAGCCAGACTGGCGGTGCCAAGGCTTCCTCCCCAATGCTGGCATGAGTTCTAGGAATCAAATGCCTAGCCCCAGGCCAACTCAACTATTCACTAACCCCATAAACCAAAGACTCTTACTCAAGTATTAAACCTGCTTATTAGAGTTGTTAAACTGTCAGGACAACAGGGGATGCTAAGAAGGAAACCAATCAGGAGAAAGCAAAGCCAAGGAATGGAGAGCGCATGGGGACACAGGCAGACCACTCGCTGCACCTGGCATCACGAGAGCCTATGAGCCTGGAACCTCCGTCTCTCAGAACAAACTGAGAATGGCATCATTTCTGTCCTCTAACTCCTTCACCTCTCCAAGACATTGGAAACACACAAAGTTCTCACATATGTGGCAGATTTAAAATGATGAGTGACCCACCTACTGCTACCTAGACGCACCCACTTGCCCGCTAAGGAACAATGGTGTCCATTTAATTAAAGGTACCCATTTTTAGCCTCTTATGTAATAGGCATTTAAGTTAAGGCTGTATTTTATGAACTAACATCTTTTGTTAAATATATATATATATATATTATTTAAACTAGAAACAAGCCTGCTTCACATGTCAATCCCAGCTCCCTCTACCTTCCCTCTTCCCCCACCCCCCCAAACCCCACCCCCACCCCTATCTCATCCCCCATCAGCTCCCCAGGAGGGTGAGGCCCTCCATGGGGGATCCCCAAAGTCTGTCATATCATCTGGGCCAGGGCCTAGGTCCTCCCCCATGTGTTCAGGCTGAGAGACTATCCCTCTATGTGGAATGGGCTCCCAAAGTCCATTCGTATGCCAGGGATAAATACTGATCTTCTACCTGAGGCCCCATAGATTGCCGAGGCCTCCTCACTGACACCCACGTTCAGGGGATCTGAATCAGTCCTATGGTGTTTCTCAGCTATCAGTCTGGGGTCCCTGAGCTCCCCCTTGTTCAGGTCAGCTGTTTCTGTGGGTTTCTCCAGCCTGGTCTTGACCTCTTTGCTCATCACTCCTCCCTCTCTACAACTGGATTCCAGGAGTTCAGCTCAGTGCTTACCCATTTTGTGATTGTATTTAACTTCCTGGGGTTGGGATTTTTCTTCCAGTACTTTCTGTAGGGCTGGATTTGTGTATATTAAGGTTAAAACTGGTTTTGTCATGGAATATCTTGTTTTCTCCATCTATAGTGATTGAAAGCTTTGCTGCGTATAGTAGTCTGGGCTGGCATCCATGGTCTCTTAGTGTTTGTAGAACATCTATCTAGGACCTTCTGGCTTTCAGAGTTTCCGTTGAGAAGCAGGTTTAATTCTGATAGGTCTACCTTTATATGTTTGCCTTTTTCCTTCTCGGCTGTTTATATTCTTTCTTTATTCTGTATGTTTGGTGTTTTGATTATTATGAGGCAAGGGGACTTCTTTTTTTGGTCCAGTCTATTTGGTGTTCTGTAAGCTTCTTGACTTTCATAGGCATGTCCTTCTTCAGGTTGGGAAAGTTTTCTGCTATGATTTTGTTGAATATGTTTTCTGCACCTTTAAGCTGGGCTTCTTCACCTTCTTTTATACCTATTATTCGTAGGTTTGGTCTTTTAATGGTGTCCCATATGTCCTGGATATTTGTGTTAGGGATTTGTTGAACTCAAGATTTTCTTTGGGGCTGGAGAAATGGTTCAGAGGTTACCAGCACTGACTGCTCTTCCAGAGGTCCTGAGTTCAATTCCCAGCAACCACATTGTGGCTCATAACCATCTGTAATGAGATTTAGTGCCCTCTTCTGGCCTGCAGGGATACATGGAGGCAGAATGTTGTATACATAATAAATAAACTTTTTTTAAAAAAAGATTTTCTTTGGTCGATGAACCTATTTCCTCTAGTTTATCTTCAGCACCTGAGATTCTGTCTTCCATCTCTTGTACTCTGTTGCTTATGCTCGCATCTGCTCCTGATCATTTGCTCAGCTTTTCTATTTCCAGCATTCCCTCAGCTGGTGTTTTCTTTATTGTCTCTATTTTAGTTTTCAGGTCGTGAACTGTTTGAATTGTTACCTTCATTTGTTTGATTGTTTTTTCTTGGCTTTCCTTGCTTTCTTTAAAAAATTTATTGATTTCTTGCATTTTTTTGGTTTGTTTTTTTCTTCCATTTCTTTAAGGGATTTTCTCATATCCTCTTTGAGGTCCTGTATCATTTTCATGAAGTTGTTTTTAAGGTCATTACCTTCTGTTTCATCTGTGTTGGGATGTTCAGGTCTTACTGGTGTAGAGTCCCTAGACTCTGGTGGTGTCATATAAGTCTTTCTATTGTTAGATATGTTTTTTTTTTCTTTCAGATTTTTTTATTTGAATTAGAAACAAGATTGTTTTACATGACAATCCCAGTTCCCTTCTCCCTCCCAGCCTCTCTTACCACCACCCCCAACTAAAGCCCTACTTATCACATATCCTTTCTGCTCCCCCTGGATGATGAGGCCTTCCAAAGGGTGTCATCAGAGTCTATCGTATCTTTTGGGATAGAACCTAGGCCCACCTCCGTGTGTCTTGGTTCAGGGAGTATTCCTCTAAGTGGAATGGGCTCCCAAAGTCCACACCTATGCTAGGGATAAGCACGGAACAACTACAGGAGGTCCCGTAGATTTCCGAGGTTTCCTCACTGAAACCCATGTTCCTGGGGTCTGGATCAGTCCCATGTTGGCATCCCAGCTATCAGTCTGGGGAGCAAGAGCTCCCCATTACTCAGGTCAGCTGTTTCTGTGGGTTTCACCAGCCTGGTTGGGATCCCTTTGCTCTTCACTCATCCTTCTCTGCATCTGGATTCCAGTTCAGTTCAGTGATAAGTTGTGAGTGTCAGCTTCTACTTCCACCAGCTGCTGGATGAGGGCTATCGGGTGGCATATAAGTCAGTCATCAATTTCATTATAAGGGAGGGCATTTAAGGTGGCCTCTCCTCTGTTGCTTAGATTGTTAGCTGGTGTCATCTTTGTAGATGTTCAGACATTTCCCTAGTACCTGATTTCTCTGTAAACCTAAAATGTCTCCCTCTATTATGGTATCTCCTTTCTTGTTATCGTCTATTCTTCTCCTGACTCAACCATTCTGCTCCCTCATGTCCTCTGCACCCCTCCTCTTCTCCCCTTCTCATTCTCCTAGCTCCCTCCCCCCTCACCCATACTCTCAATTTTCTCAGGGGATCTTGTCCCTTTCCCCTTCTCCAGGGGACCATGTATGTCTCTCTTAGGGTCCTCCTTGTTTACTAGCTTCTCTGGCAGTGTGGATTGTAGGCTGGTAATCCTTTACTCTATGTCTAAAAATCCACATATGAGTGAGTATATATCATGTTTGTCTTTTTGTGATTGGGTTACCTCGCTCAGAATGGTTTCTAGTTCCATCCATTTTCCTGCAAATTTCAAGATTCCATTGTTTTTTTTCTGCTGAGTAGTACTCCATTGTATAAATGTACCACATTTTCTCTATCCATTCTTCGGTTGAGGGGCATCTAGGCTGCTTCCAGTTTAGTGCTGCTATGAACATGGTTGAACAGATGTCCTTGTTGTATGAATGTGCTTCTTTTGGGTATATGCCTAACAGTGGAATTGCTGGATCTTGTGGTAGACTGATTCCCATTTTCTTGAGGAGTTGCCATACTGATTTCCAAAGTGGCTGTACGAGTTGGCACTCCCACCAGCAGTGGAGAAGTGTTCCCCTTTCTCCACATCCTCTCCAGCATAAACTGTCATTGGTGTTTTTGATTTTGGCCATTCTAACAGAAGTAAGATGGTATCTCTGAGTTAATTTGATTTGCATTGATGGCTAAGGATGTTGAACACTTTCTTATGTGTCTTTCAGCCATTTTAGATTCCTCTATTGAGAATTGTCTATTTAGTTCTGTACCCACTTTTTAATTGGATTGTTTGTTGTTTTGGAAAATAGCTTCTTGAGTTCTTTGTATATTTTGGAGATCAGCCCTCTGTCAGATGTGGGGTTGGTGAATATATTTTTCCAGTCTGTGGGCTGCTGTTTTGTCTTGCTGACTGTGTCCTTTGCCTTACAGAAGCTTCTCAGGAGGTCCCATTGACCAATTGTTGATCTCAGTGTCTGTGGTACTCTGTAAGGTTCAGGAAGCCATCTCCTGTACCAATTAATTCAAGGATATTTCCCACTTTATCTTCTAATAAGGTTAGTGTGGCTGGGTTTATGTTGAGGTCTTTGATCCATTTTGACTTATGTTTCGTGCATGGCAAAAGGCTTGGGTCTATCTGTAGTCTTCTACATGTCCACATCCAGTTATGCCAGCACCATTTGTTTAAGATGTTCTCTTTGTTCCATCGTATAAATTTGGATTGTTTGTCAAAAATCAGGTGTTCGTAGGTATGTGGGTTAATATCAGGGTTTTCATCTCTATTCCATTGGTCTATCTGTCTATTTTTGTGCCAATACCAAGCTGTTTTCAGGACTATAGCTCTGTAATAGAGCTTGAAGTCAGGGATGGTGATGCCTCCAGAAGTTCCTCTATTGTACAGGGTTGTTTTGGCTATCCTGGGTCTTTTGTTTTTCCATATAAAGTTAAGAATTGTTCTTTCAAGGTCTGTGAAGAATTGTGCTGGGATTTTGATGGGGATTGCATTGAATCTGCAGATTGCTTTTGGTAAGATTGCCATTTTTACTATGTTGATCCTACCTATCCAAGAGCTTGGGAGATCTTTCAATTTTCTGGTATCTTCTTTCTTTCTTTAGAGACTCAAAATTCTTACGGTACAGGTCTTTCACATTTTTGGTTAGTGTTACCCCAAAGTATTTTATGTTGTTTGTGGCAATTGTAAAGGGTGATGCTTCTCTGATTTCTTTCTCCACCAATGTGTCATCTGTATATACTAGGGCTACAGATTTTTTTTTTTTTTTGAGTTAATCTTGTATCCTGCCACTTTGCTGAAGGTGTTTATCAGCACAGGAGTTCCCTGGTAGAGTTTTTCGGGTCACTTATGTAGACTTTCATATCATCTGAAAATAGTGAGAGTTTGACTTCTTCCTTTCTGATTTGTATTCCCTTGATCTCCTTTTGTTGTCTTATTGCTCTAGCTAGAACTTGAAGGACAATATTGAAGAGGTATGGAAAGAGTGGACAGCTTTGTCTTGTCCCTGATTTTAAAGGAATTGCATTGAGTTTCTCTCCATTTAATTTGAGTTGGCTGTTGGCTTGCTGTATATTGCTTTTATTATGTTGAGGTATGTTCCTGTTATCCCCTATTTCTCCAAGACCTTTATCATGAAGGGGTGTTGGGTTTTGTCAAAGGCTTTTTCGGCATTTAGTGAGATGTTCATGTCGGTTTTTTTTTTTTTCCTCAGTCTGTTTATATGGTGGATTGCATTGATGGATTTTCATATGTTGAACCATCCTTGTATCCCTGGGATGAAGCCTACTTGATCCAGATGGATGATTTCTCTGATGGGTTCTTGGATTCGATTTGCCAGTATTTTATTGAGAATTTTTGCATCAATGTTCATGAGGGATATTGGTCTGTAGTTCTCTTTCTTTCTTTTTTTTCTTTTTTCTTTTTTTTTTTTTTTTTTTGGTTTTTCAAGACAGGGTTTCTCTGTGTAGCCTGATTTTAGTTCTCTTTCTTAGTTGTGTCTTTGTGTGGCTTGCATATCAAGGTTATTGAAGCCCCATAAAAAGAGTTTGGCAATGACCCTTCTGCTTCTATTGTGTGGAATCCTTTGAGGAGAATTGGCATTAGCTGTTGCTTGAATTTCTGGTAGAATTCTGCATTGAAACCATCTGGCCCTGGGCTTTTTTTTGGTTGGGATGACTGCTTCTATTTCATTAGGGGTTATAGGTCTATTTAAGTTGCTTATCTGTTCTTGATTTAATTTTGGTATGTGAAATCTGTCCAGAAAATTGTCCATTTCCTTTAGATTTTCAAATTTTGAGGAATATAGGTTTTTGAAGTATGACCTGATGGTTCTCTGGATTTCCTCTGTGTCTGTTGTTATGTCCCCCTTTTCATTACTGATTTTATTATTTTGCATGTTCACTCTCTACTGTTTGCTAAGTTTGGATAAAAGTTTGTGTATCTTGTTGATTTTCTCAAAGAATCTACTCTTCGTTTTATTGATTCTTTGTATTTTTCTCCTAATTTCCATTTTATTGATTTCAGCCCTCAATTTGATTATTTCCTGACGTCTGTTCCTCCAGGGTGTATTTACTTCTTTTTGTTCTAAAGCTTTCAGTTGTGCTGTTAATTCTCTAGTGTGATTATTCTCCTGTTTCTTCATGTGGTCATTTAGCGCTATGAACTTTCCTCTTAGCACTGCTTTCAAAGTGTCCCATAAGTTTGAGTATGTTGTGTCTGCATTCTCATTGAATTCTAGGAAATCTTTCTTTTTTATTTTTCCCTCGACCCTATTGTGCAATAGGGTGTTACTTAATTTCTGTGAGTTTGTAGGCTTTCTGTAATTCGTGTTGTTGTTGAATTCTAACTTTAAAGCATGGTTGTCTGATGAGATACAGGGGGTTATTTCAATTACTTTGTACTTGTTGAGGTTTGCTATGTTACCATGTGTGTGGTCAATTTTAGAGAAGGTTCCATGTGGCACTGAGAAAAAGGCAAATTGTTTTGTATTTGGATGGAATGTTCTATAGATATATGTTAAGTCCAATTGCGCCATAACTTCTATTAGTTCCTTTGTTTCTTTGTTAAGTTTCTGTCTGGTGTTCCTGTCCAGTGGTGAGAGTGGGGTGTTGATATCTCCCACTATAAGTGTGTGCAGTTTTATGTGTGATTTGAGTTTTAGTAATGTTTTTTTACAAACGTGGATGCCTTTGTATTTGGGGCATAAATGTTCAGAAGTGAGGCTTCATCTTGATGGATTTCTCCTGTGATGAGTAGGAAGTGACCTCCTTCATCTCTTTTGATTGATTTTAGTTTAAAGTCCAATATGTTGGATATTAGGATTGCTACCCCTGCTTGTTTCTAGGGTCCATTTGATTGCAAAATCTTTCCCCAACCTTTAATTCTTAGGTACCATCTGTCTTTGAAGTTGAGGTGTGTTTCTTGTATGCAGCAGAAGGATGGATTCTGTCTTCTTATCCATTCTGCTAATCTGTGTCTTTTTATAGGTGAGTTAAGACCATTAGTGTTGATGGATATTAATGGCCATTGATTGTTCATTCTTGTTTGTTTTTGATTTGGTGATGGTGGCAAAATTATGTGTGGGATTCTATCCCTTTTTCATTTTGGCTGTTGGTAAAGTGGGATTATCTATTGCCTATATTTTTCTGGTTGTAATGAACTAACATCTTAAATGGAGCAGTAAGTAAAATAAACTGCTAGGCAACACTGTGCAGATTAAATTACCTAATTTTCTATCTAAACGTACCAGAGTAAATTAAATAAAAGCTGAAACGATAAAATAGCATTTTAGCACCAACCTTAATCTCCAAGAAGCAAGAAAATTAAAGTTGAGGCCAAAACACTAAAATGCATCTTAAATGTTAGACAGCTTAAAAACTGTTATCCCTAGGTGGCAGTATTTCAGAAAATTTGGGGGAAAAAAAGGAAGTGGTGGGGGGGGGGGCATTTCCAAATGGTCCGTCTAAATAACACTATCTAGATAATGGGTTAAAATGAGCATTCAGAAACAAAAAAAAAAAGACAAGGTAATGATTGAGATTGAAAATAATGATATGCTTCTCCCTTGAGAATGCCATAAGAATGGACTCACACGCTATAAAAAATTGCTCACACGCTTTTATGGGAATTGTCTCCCAACAGCACAGACCCATCTTCACATTTGCAGACACGCCTCCAAGTTGCTTCTGGGGGTAACCAGATCAATGTGTCAAAATCAGCGGCAAAAGCAAAGACAATGCCCACAGCATTCTTAGTGAGATGTTAAATTCTAACAGGGGCTTGTAATCAACAGGTTTTTGTTCTTGTATTATTTTTCCAAAATAGACCACCAGTTATATTTGATTCTTGATCTTTTCTAATATGAAAATTTCCTTATTATAAAAAGAAGCATCTTGCCTCAACTCCCGAAAAAGATTTAAGGTCTCTGGTTCCAAGACCAGCTTTTAGCTTCTTAGCAGTTTTCTTATTTTTGAAACCTGAAACTCATTTGATTTGAAATGTGAGCTTATTGATTCCAAAGTCCCACCATGAGCTCTAGTCTGCACTTGCTACGTTCACAGTGTGAAATATCAAGGAGCAAGCAGACAGGAAGGTTCGAGTGGCATGCCACACCCCACGTCCTACCACACCCCACGATCAGCTCCATCCCACGTTCCGACACACCAGTTGTACTTTTCCAATTGTTGCTCACGCCAGTGTACACAATCATCACTATCAAAGTTTACTATAGGTCTGGGGGGGTCAGTTCAGCCGGTAGGGTGCATAAAACCTGATGTCCTTAAAACCCTGGATCTGGTCCCCAGGACTGCAAAGCAAACATGGTAGTGCACACCTCTAATCTCCAACACTCAAGAGGTAGAGCAGGGCCTCTGACGTTCAAGGTCAGGCAGTGGGGATGGTTCAGTGCCAAGCCGGACAAACTGAGCATCATCTTTTAAAGGCTTATGGTCAACTTCAGCTACACGGTGCGTTTGAGGACAGCCTAAGTTATATGAGTCCCTGTCTAGAAAAGGGAGGGGAGAGATTCCTTATGGACTAATTCAGTGGTTCTCAACTTTCCTAATCTTCAACCCTTTAATACAGGTCCTCATGTTGTGCCGACCCCCCCCCAGCATAAAACTGTTTCATTGCTACTTTGTAGCTGTAATTTTGCTACTGTTATGAATCATAATGTAAGTACCAATATGCAGCATATGTGGTTAGGCGATCCCTGAGGGGTCACAACCCACAGATTGAGACCGACCGCTGCACTAACTGAGAAAGTCTCATCTTGAATACAAAGCCATCCGAAATTACTGTGCTATCTCCAGTTTATTTACAGTTTAAATTTGGTTGGGCGCCTACAGGCTTCTTATATAAAATTCTGGATTTAGTGAACAACACACCCTGAAGTATTCTGTTATCGAACAATAACTATAAACTGTGTCAAAATAAGCATTAAATATGCATTAAAATGTAATGAAACAAAAATTTTGGCTTAGACCTGAAGGATGGATATACAGATCTGAGAAAGAGTCTCCTATAGGGCAAGTCTTGCTTTCTAAGGAAGAGAAAATATTTGACGAATGCATTAGAGAACAAATAAACTTTTAACAGTATTTCCAGGTACAGGTCTGAGGCAGACACTGGGTACAGCTGGCATGGGAACAGCCTGCATGCTGCACTGTGTTTTAGATCCTGGAGGGTGTAAGAACAGACTGCAAACAACACCAGAACTTTCTGTGAGGTAAAGCCCTGGAACATTAAGTGAACTTTACCTAAGAGAGACTAAGACAGGAGTGACCATAGCACCCAGCAAGGCCCCCACAGTATCAGAGAGGATGCCTCCTGACCTAGGTTTTGACTATGTGGGTACTTTCAGGGTGTGAAAACATGCCGACGTGCCCTTTTCTAAGGGGAGCGCACATGGGAGGTACCCTCAGCCCAACCTACTCCCTGTACAGTTTAACACCCTACTCTCTGTAGTCATATGGGTCCACTCTTCACTCCTTTACCATTCCAACCAATCCCCCCCTCCCTCTTCTCATTCAGTGAAGCCACCCTTCTCTTGGAAGAATGCGCTATTCTTACTTATCAGGGATCATCTCAATGGTGCCTCAAAGGAGCCTTTCCTGGCCACCTGTGCCGCCTTCCCCACCTCTACCACAGCTGCCACTGTTCAGACTAATCCATTTTCATCCTATTGGCAATTGCTTCTGAGGTGAGTCCCTTACCAGGCTGTATGACTCAAGAGAGCTTCCATTTCCATCTGGTCCACCTGTGATTCCCCCAACAGTGCCCTGCACCTAGGACATGTATTTTAAAAAGGGCTAAATGAATACAGGAAATCAGCTGTCCCCACCCCACCACCAATTCAGGTATTTTTGCTAAAAGGCAAATGTACAAACAAGTAAGTAAACAAGAGCTTTTAAAAATAGCCTGAACTGATACAAAATGCCAATCTTCAGATGGCTATCACATATCCCATTACCCCGCTGCCCAAAGCATAATCACGTACAGTGCCGAGGGCAAAAGAACCCATTAAGCTATGCTTGGTGTCACACACATCATGTCCTGGCTATTTGGGAACTGAGGTTGGAAAGCCATGGAGTGAGACCCTTGTCAAAACAAACACAAAACAAAAACCTAACAAAATAACTTGGAAATCAGATCCTGCATTTTAAATAGAAAAGACCCACCACAGTGATGGGGGAGTTATTAATTATTCTAACTAATTCTATCCTTAGCAGAATTGCCATTAATTCGTGCTTTCCATACAATAAGACTAGTAAGTAACTCTGGGCACATGCGCTCACATGTACAGTCACGTGCATTCCTGAACACAGGATGCATGCACACAAACCTTGCTGGCAATGCTCTGGGACCTCCTAATTCTTGCACAGTGCTGGCCTGAGATGCAGAGGAATTACATGCTAATGTTGTGGGTGGGAAAGAACTCCATCCTTCCTGCAGAAGGACGGGAGGATATGAAGATGACAAATCCAGGGCCGGTGGAAGACTGCCTTCCTGTCTCAGGAAACTCAGGAGGCCCGCGCTGCCCCCACAAACAGGCACGATGGCTTTCAACCATGCTCAGAGCACAAACCACCTGGATATGAAGCCAACATGGAGGAAGACAAGGGGACACTGCAATGTTTTTTCTTCCTATTAAACAGGATTTTTTCTAGTATAAATGATGATATATGAAAAACATGTACAGAGCAAAAAACCCCAAAAACCCCAGCTTAAACTTGTGTTCTCAGGAAATTATAGTTACTGAATTGTCTGCTGCCTCTGAATGTTTCTGTTAAACACTTTTTTGCTACTTATTCATTCATTTTAGTAACGTCCACAAATAAGCATGCAGGGTCGGATGCCAGTTTAAGAAAAACTGACAGGAGAAAATCAACACTGGGAAACTTACATCTTTCTATTAACTTCTTTTTCTTCTTTAGGCTCAAAGCAACAACTATTCACTTTTAGCAGTGGACTGTGGGGAGAGAGACCCATCTGTGAAACACTGCAGAAGGACAAACCCCTGACCTCACAACTAATTCTCTGCTGAAGCCCAGGGGCAAAAGTACGTAGGCTTCTACGCTTTGAAAAAATATCTACTTCTCACTGAGAACATACTCAGTAAAAAGTAAAACTGATTTTTAATTAATAAATGTGTTAAAAGTGATATGGAGTGTTTTCAAAGAAGCAGTAAGTCAAACATCTTAGAACCACACTGTAGTATAATGTGCACGGTGCTACACGTGAAGTAATTCAAATTTGACCTACATGAGAAAAATCTTCAACAATATACTCTTATTAGGAGTTACTTAAAGTCAAAGGCAATTAATCAGTGAACATTAAAAGACATAGCTGACAGTTATGTCCTTACAATACTTAAAGACATTAAAATGACAAATGTTTTCCTAATCACATTTCTCTAAACAGGATACATACCCACAGAAATACATATATGACAAACAGGGCCACAGACTCCAGAAATGCCAGAGAGCTAACTGAAGCAGAAGAAAACACCAGACAGCACTGGGCCTTGACCCAGAGCAGGAGCGGGCAGCATCTGACACTTGTGGCAGGTGCTCTGTGCCCACGGCCTCTGGTCAGGGCTGGATGGCTGATTTGGAAAGTTGCTTCTTCCCTTCAGTTAGAATAAAATGGCCACCACAGCAAGTTTATAACTACAAAGAACAAAACAGCATTCTACCATCGAAGTTATGTTTAAAGTCGCATACTCAGAGTACAACAGAGAGCCTCTTCCCAAAGTAAGCTAGGGGACAGTTCCCATTCACTAAGTGTATGTGTGCAGTGACTTCCCTCTGAGAACACAGGGTAGAAAGGAGGGAAAGACCAAAGAGGGACTTAGAGCAGAGAAACGTGGCAGGTTCTACTGGACAGGTGGTCATGTGGTGGTAATTCATGCCAACTGGATGCCCTAGAAATGACAAAAAAGGGGCATTTTGTCTGGGACCCCCACACACACCCAGTGTGTGTGTGTGTGTGTGTGTGTGTGTGTGTGTGTGTGTGTGTGTGTGTGTGTGTGTGTGTGGTACATGTTCACATATGTAAAGTAAGTATGCCATGTTGCAAACCGTAGGTCAGATGAAAACCATGATCTGCTCTAAGGTGTCTCCCTTGCTGCTCACTGATACACCTACAATGCTAGTTGGCCCAAGATTTTCCAGGGATTCTCCGCCCTTTACCACCCATCTCATGGTGAGAGCTGGGATTACAGATACTCACTACTGCATCCTGCTTTACATGGGTGTTAGGGATCTGAACTCAGGTCTCATGAGTGCACAGCAAGCCCTTTACCCACTGAGCCATCTTGCCATAGGCAAGTCTTAACTGGGGGCACTCTATAAATACTGAACAGCATTCCTCAGGCCTGTCAAATATAGCCTGGGAAACTGAAAACCAAGAGTACAGTAACTTGGAACTGAAAGGGATAAATGGTCCAACCCTAAGGGACTCAGAACCTGGGGTGCAGCCTAGAGGCAGTGGGGATGTGCTGGCTAGTTTTATGCCAGCTTGAAACAAGCTAGAGTCATCTGAGAGAAGGGAGCCTCAATAATGCCTCCATAAGACTGGGCTGTAGGCAGGACGATAGGCCATTTTCTTAATTAGCAATTGGTGGAGGAGGGCCCAGCCCACTGTGAATGGTGCCATCTCTGGGGTCCACTGCAGGTTGTGCAAGACATGAGAAGCAAGCCATGAAGCAGAGCTCTTCCATGGCCTCTGCATCAGCTCCTGACTCCAGGTTCCTGCCCACTTTGGAGTTCCTGCTTTGGCTCCCCTCAATGGGCCATGATTCAGGACTGTAAACCCTCCCCATGTTGCTTCTGGTCATGTTTCAGCACAGCAATGATGACCCCAGCTAGCTCAGACAGAGCCATCTGCAATGCCACATACATACAAAAGAAGCTACAAATGTCAATTTAGGAAAGCATGTACTGTACCTTAATTCATAATAATCAATTCTAGTTCATAGACTGCAAATACACCATATTAACATGAGATCTTAATAATAGGAAGCTGAGCACTGAGTAAATGGGAACTATGCATTAATTTTTTCATTAATCTATAATTTCTAAAAATTAAATTCAACTTTAAAAAATATAACTGGGTATGTTGGTTTGAATAAAAATGGCCCCCATAGGCTCAAAGATTTGAAGACTTGGTCATGAGGGAGTGACACAATTTGAAAGGATCACTGCGAGTGGGCTTTGAGCTTTCAAAAAGCCCATTCCAAGACCAAAATCTCCCTCTTCCTCCTGCCTGTGGATCCAGATGTAGAACTTTCGGCCCCTCCAGCACCATGTCTGCTCGCATGCTGCCATGTCCCACCACAATGTGATAATGGACTAAACCTCTGAAAACTGCAAGCCAACACCAATTAAATGTTTTCCTTTATAAGAGTTTTCTTAATTAACTAAGACACTCAAGCTTCTTTATTTAAACCTTCCAGTAAGCATGCTCATAAGTGTAACATGCACATGGTGAACCAAAAATTTAACTAGATTTTATATAAACAGTGAAAGAGATCTTCCTGTCCTACCCATTCTAGCTACAGTTACATTGGTTACAGTATAATAAGTCAGTCATCTAATATAGTCCAAGAGGTGAGGATTTTATTTCATCAAAACTCAGTTGGTGGAGACCCAGAAGAAGGCGCAGAACCTTCCCTTAGAATCTTTTGGGCTTGGGCCATCTTGTCACTCATGGAGATACTTACTTTAAACCACAGCAGTTGAAAGCAAAGCTGACAAGAGTCAAAGGTATGTGTGCCTCAAGAACTGCCTGTTCCAAATGTAAAAGAACATGGGCTGGGCTGTAGCTCATTGGAAGACCACTTGCCCACAATCGACAAGGCAGTAGGCTCAACTCCAGAGCTGTAAAGAATGAAATAAAGTATTACTCTATAATTTATAGTTAGGTAATATTCTAACCTTCAGTTAGTATAAAGCCTAAAAGCACTTCAATTGTTATGGAATGTAAGGCTGAACAATGATGAAACTTCTTTGAAAAGTGAGCAATTTCCTATACCTGGGAAGGTAATGTCTAAAGAAATTAGCAGTTAGAAATTAAATCTCACGTTTTCCCTGGCTCCCGGTCTCCAGGTTAACAAGAGGTCAGAACTGAGAAAAGGCTCTGAGCAGCCTGTGGAATGGCTGTGTGCTGACATCCAATGCCCTTACTAAGGAGTTCAGCCTGCTGGCCCTCCAGAGGTGGGCTGCTGTGGTACCCCCGTTTAACATGCACAGAGCATCAAGATGCTTTGAGAACTTCCTTCTGCCAGCTCCACGCTCCAGCTGCGGCTTCCTCTGGGCTCTGACAATCCTTCCTGCTCTTCTAGGCCCTCTGTTAGTCTCCCACATCCACAGACACCTGTATATGCCAGAGAATTTCAGCAAAGCACAGCCACTTCTAACAGTGTGGCATGCCCGTCTGACTGTGCAGGGGCCACGGTCCAGAGGCAGGGAGACTTTTCTGACTGACAACTAGACAACAAACGCAAAACGCTAATTTCTTCCCCGTGGCGCTGGGCACAGGAAGGTGAAGAGGTTGCTTAGGACCCTGACAATGAAGGCCCTGCAAATTCTCTCACTTTAGTAAGAATGCCACAGAATAAGCCAAGAAAAGGAACCCACCTCCCCATTAGGATGGAGCAGCAGGATCCTAACCTAAGGCTCTGCCCTCTTTCTGCTTATATGCTGTTCCCAGAGTATATCCATGCACCACACATGCATGCGCACGCACGCACGCACGCACGCACGTGCACGCACACACACACACACACACACACACACAAACACAGATGGAACATCTCTGTAGACTCTCAGGTGATAGGAAGACAATGTCTCTTCGTATTGCAGCAAAATGGCAGGGATGAGGCAAAGCTACCAGCCTAAATGCTTCCTTTCCAAGCTTCCAAACTTGGAAACCTTGAAGAGCAACTTTAAATATATAAGCAGCTACACGGTACTATATAGTCAAGCTGAATGCTCCAGCTAACCCTTCAAGGCTGTTTCTAGCGGTAGAGTGTTGTCTAGTATGTATTGGGCCTGGGCTTCCAACCAGAACACCAGAAAAACAAAACACACAAACAAACAGCCCACACACAACAGTCTAATGAGGTAATTTTATTATGAGGGGGGGGGGAAAGTTGGCATTCAGCTTTATTCATCTATCTTTTTTCAAGAAGGAAAATTTATCAACGAGTAAGCATAGGATAATAAATTAGCAACTAGGAGGCCCCGAAGGGTTTATAATTCTTTATGTATGCAAAAATATTAAGTATGCACTCTGTTTTCGGGAACACTGTTTTAAGACAGCTTTTTTTCCCTCTCTTACTAACATTGGGCTCTGTTTTTTGCCTTTCATAAGCAGTAGCTGAAAATCCTTCATGACATGGAGAGATTCCTGATGCTCTTCCATATTTGCAAATGCTGCAAATACCAAGCCAACACAGCATCCTCAGACCCGTGTCTTCAGACAGAGTTTGGAAAGTCAGGCTCTTCTCAAATTATGCCTCTACACTTGGTAGAAAGCAGAAATTTGAGTCAGCCGACTATCCCAGCCCACAGACAACCAACAAGCACTTCACCTTCCCTCAGTGTAGCACGACCTCTCCAATCTGGGTTGTTCTGTGTTTCCCCCTCCCGAGAGGCCACCTCCCTCCCTGTGGAATCTCCAACAACACGCAACTTAATTTTTTCCCCACAAAACAAGCTTTCACCTCAAGCCAATTTCTGCTGTTTCTATCCACAGTACCCTAACAGAAATGCAGTTTTACTAAGTGGAAGCATTTCTCCCTTTTCTCCCAAGTAGACTTCCAGATTGAGCCTGATTGCCCCTCAATGACTAGCATTCCACCCAAACAAGACAAGCCGTTAGCTTAGCATCTGATGACAAATGTCTCTTTCTCCCAGTTCCCCCAGTGGCGTTATTATTAGCAATGAAGAGACTGTCTTTCTCATAAGCAGAGTTTTTCAAAGGTTAAAGCAAAGCAGAGATTTTATTTCCTCAATTTTTTCCTCCATGATCTGCAAAATATTTCACTTATATTATCATAATTTCCTATAACCTAGTAATGCATTTACTTACAAGGAGACCTCGAAGTAAGCTATTAACTGTTCTTTTGTGCCACAAACAAGCAGCCAGAGAAATACCATTGAACGAGGTACTAAAGGGAAATGCATTTGAGGACAGCAAGGGTCTACCCACCAAACCCAGCAGGTATCCCTGACCTACCTATGACAAGGGCTGGGTAGCAAGATTTACTGACATACAGATAACAAATCTCTACCACTGGAAAGTTCAAGAATCCTTGAAGACAAGTGTCAGACATGATTCTAGGCTCAGCGTCAAACAAACAAATCTTGTCTGTTTGAGTCAAACTCTGGTCAGGTAGATAAAACCATGAGACAGAATGAGAGCCATAGCAGCTCTTAGGGAAAGGCAGTATAATGGGGCAGGGAGCTCAGAAAACTCCCAGATGAGACAGGATTTAGACCACGTGACACTGCAAACTCCACAATGCTCTAGTGTGCTGGGAATGTTCTACCAACACAGGCTGTGACTAGTTCCATGGGGTGTGTGGCTAAGCTGCCTACCCAAACTGTTTCCTCTTTTGGGGGTACGCATTGAGTCTACACCTCAACAACTCTTAAAGTCTGAATGGCTTTTTAGGCATGGTGTGGGAAGCAAATGGTTCTACCCCAGTTTCTCCTTGCTCCTTCTACAGAAAACAGAGCTCAATACCACTAACAGAACCATAAGAGAGGTTCTGGGTCCCTCAAGCACTGAGTGGAAGATAGCCAGCCCTTCCAGGGACCAAGCAGGCAGCAAAGCAGGAACAAAATGGACTCCCTGGTGACAATGGTCAGGGCTTTTCAACAGTCACAGCTCTAGAGTCTGGCTAAATGCAATTACAATTGGCATTTACTCTATTATGCTACTGAAGTAGTAACGAGCAGACAGACTTGTCAATAGGAAACTCAGGAAAGGGCAGGGAACTGCAAGAGTGCAGGAAAAGGACTTTTTTTTTTTTAAGTCAGCAGTCTTACTGAAGACAAATGGACTAGCATTCACAACTTGAATGAACATAAGCTATGTTGACAGCTTGCTGAAGTCCACAGTCAGCCTGGTTGAGGTCATGGCTCGGTAGGTTATAAAAATGGAGTCCAAGATGTCCCCCTGGTAAAAGTTTCTTACTAAAAGTCAATCAAAAACACCAATGACAGCCTATGCTGAAGAGGATGTGGAGAAAAGGGAACACTCCTCCATTGCTGGTAGGAGTGCAAACTTGTGCAGCCACTTTGGAACTCAGTATGGTGATTTCTCAGGAAAATGAGAATCAGTCTACCTCAAGATCCAGCAATTCCTCTCTTGGGTATATACCCAAAGAATGCACATTCATGCAACAAGGACATAGGCTCAACTATGTTCACAGCAGCATTGTTTGTAATAGCCAGAACCTGGAAGCAACCTAGATGCCCCTCAATCAAAGAATGGATGGAAAAAAATGTGGTACATTTTACACAATGGAGTATTACTCAGAGGAAAACAAACAAACAATGAAATCTTGAAATTTGCAGGCAAATGGATGGAACTGGAAGAAACCATCCTAAGTGAGGTAACGCAGTCACAGAAAGACAAGCATGGTATGTACTCAGTCAGATATGGATATTAGACATAGAACAAAGGATTTCTAGCCTACAATCCATACTACCAGAGAAACTAGGAAACAAGAAGGACCCTAAGAAAGAAACACATAGTCCCCTGAAGAAGGGGAAAGGCACAAGAACCCCTGAGCAAATTGAGAGCACAGGAGGAGAGGGGAAGGAGGCAGGAAAAAGAGAAGGGGAGAAGGGGGAAGGAAAACAAGAGGGATCAGGAAGACTGAGACAGGGGAGGAATAAAGGAGAACAAGAAAAGATATGTCTTAATAGAGGGAGCCAGGACAGGTTTAAAGAGAAATCTGACACTAGGGAAATGTTCAGAGATCTATAAGGATGACCCCAACTAAGAATCTAGGCAGTAGTGGAGAGGCTGCCTTTGATGACCTTCCCCTATAATGAGATTGATGACCACCTTAATTGCCATCTTAGAGCCTTCATCTAGTAGCTGATCGAAGCAGAAACCCACAGCTAAGCACTGAGCCATACTCCCAGAATCCAGTTGTAGAGAGGGAGGAGGAATGAGCAATGGAGCCAAGACTATGCGGGAGAAATTCACAGAAACAGCTGACCTGACCTAGTGAGAGCACAGAGACCCTAGTCGTAAAGCTGGGGAACCAGCTTTGAACCAAATAAAGCCCTTTGAATATGGGTGCCAGCTAGGAGGCCTGGGCAGTCTATGGGACTTCTAACAGTGGAGCCAGTGTTTATCCCTAGAGCACAATGGACATTAGGAGCCCACTCCCTATGAAGGAATACTATTTCAGCCCAGATACACGAAAGAGGGCCTAGGCCCTCCCCCAAATGTGACAGATTTTGATGATCCCCTGTGGAAGGCCTCACTATCCTTGGGGAGTGGATGGGGGATGGGTTGGGGGGGTTGTGGGGAGCGTGGGAGCATGGGAGTGCGAGGGAATCAGGGGATTGATATGTAAAATAAGATTGTTTCTAAAATTAAAAAAGGTCATGTGACAGTGACAGCCCAGCACAATGTTACTGTCACACAGTGCAAATGACACTAGGTCAACATACATGGGCATGCTGCCAGGGTGTGCCACTGTCACCACGGTCAGGGGACACACAAGTACAGCACACTTCAGTGGAGCTAGTCCTAACCACTGGTTGCCTGTTTCTATCTGCACATTATCCTCAGGGGACCAGTGGTAAATGCTTATTTCCAGTAAACCAGCAATGACAGTTCACACTACCAAGTGACACTGGAACCCATTTTTCATATAAAATGGGTTCCCTTTTTCATATAAATGACTGCCTGAGCACAATTGTCCAAGTGCACATATGAAAAGCTTGGCTGGATGACACAGCTCTTGTCAAGAATGGAGTACGCCACTTAGAAGCAAGAAGTGCTGTGGTATATATTCCTGGCAGGAAGCAGAAGAAAACAAGACACTTTGAGGAATGTCAATTCCAAGACTCTCCCATGGCCTTGAAGCATTTAGGCATGACCATTCATTAAGCACCTCTGGGTACCAAGGGACTGAAAGGCAGCCTGAAGGCCAGACTCACATTGAAGGCAGACCTAAATGACAAGCTGCAAAGACACACAGCATGAAGCATTAATTCTATAGGGTCAGGACACCATCACTCAGGCCTGACCTGAGACTCCAGCAGACGCTGCCTGGGCAGGTCCCCAGGCAGAACGGAGAAGAGCATTTGAGCTCAGGGAACAAAGACAGTGCAGCCCCTGAAGGTGGCTGCATGAAGGATGAGAACTCACTTTGTTCACTACTGACTCCCTCAGCCTAGACCAGGCCCTAAGCTTAGCTGATAGGGGATATTCAGAACTGAGGAAGAACGGACTGGACAGACACAAAGACCACAGGGCGAGAGAGAGCATCACATCCACCACCAGGGAACAAGGAGGCCAGATGTGCTCTTCCCTTTCTATTATCATTGGTGTGTGTGTGTGTGTGTGTGTGTGTGTGTGTGTGTGTGTGTGTGTGTGTGTGTGTGTCATGTATGTGGGCATATCTGTAAATATGCACAGGAGCTTCTAAGATGGCTCCTAATTTTAAGGCAAGTGAGGTTTAGAGTAAATAACATACTTCAAGTGTGTTACAGCTACGGTGCCTACAAAGAAACATTCAAGAGGTAGCTAGACAGAGTCATGATGCTCCAGAGAAGGTCTTAGATGTAAATGAAACTGCCCACAGATGTTACTTACAGCTGTGAAAGTTGTGCACTGCACAGCTCCCAGGGCTCCAGCTTGCTGGGGTCACTGGAATTGTTACTATAGCTATCTTGAGGAGTACCTCTTCCTAATTCATCATAATCACTTACAGGTGACAGGCTTGCCAAAAGCAATGCCAGGAGAGCAGGGGGGAGACTTGGGTAGGAGAAGGAGAGAAGGTGACAAAGAAGGACACAGAAAGTCTACTTCTATGTAGGTCTCATTTAAAACTGATTCATTAAAAAAAAAAATACATCCATTTAGAGTCCCGTAACTTTTAAAAAAAGCTCGTAAGTGGTCTTAACAGAGTCTTGGAGGCCAGCAACAGCCAGAGTTTAGTGACAAAAGCTTCCTCCTCTCTACAGGAACTCAGTGTTCCAGAGTTCCACCTCTCATCCACGGGTGTCCAACTCACTTTTCACATTATGACATGACATTGTCATCTACAAATGTGTTGGACTGCAGTCATCCCTACGTTGGAATACATGTAGCCTGTGAGTGACAGCTTAGAAACTCCTGCCAGATGATGAGGTGGTCATGATGCAGACACCTCTAAATGCCCACACTTACGTGTACACTCCTGAGGCCTCTGAAAACATGTAAGACCAGAAGAAAAGCCATGCAGGACATTTCCTGGTGGCTTTTCTAAACCTGTACAATGCAGGAATTAAATGCCTGCAATGACAGAACACTGGTGCGTTGCTATGTCATGGCATACCACATCAAACCAAATGTTTAGAAATGAAAGTACAGTTGCTCCCCAACCCCACCCCCGAGGGACATATGACATTTGGCGCCGGGTGATGGGGAATGCCCTTCTGTATATGTTTCTCTTATTGGTTGATGAATAAAACACTGATGGGCCAGTAACTAGGCAGAAGTATAGGCAGGGCTGCCAGACGAGGAGAATTCTCAGGACAGGACACAGGGAGAAGTCACCCGGGAGGCACCATGTAGCCACTGAAGGAGTAACAGGTCCGGGCATTCTCTGGTGAGCCAAGACCATGTGGAAATATACAGATTAATAGAAATGGGTTAATAATTAAGAGAGAGTTAGCCAATAAGAAGCCTGAGCCATTGGCCAAATAGCTTATAATTAATATAAGCCTCTGTGTGTTTATTTGGGACTGAAGGGCAGCGGGACCAGGCGGGAAAGAAACTCCATTTACAGCTGGGGCTGGGATGCTACTGGCATCCAGGAAGTGGAAGCCAATGATGTCACTGAGTGATGTACAGTGCACAAGACAGTCCCCACAACAAAGGATGATGTGGCCCATGATGCTGTCGGCGATGAGGCTGAGAAAATGTGTTACACTGTCAGCTCCAGGATGCTTAGCTCCAGTGGAGTTCTTACTGCTTAACAGTGTTTGACGGCACACAGTCAAGTGGGAGATGGCTGCCACTATTTCATGAAGAAGCAGCAACAGTTCCATCAGTTTATTTTCTGCACAAAAACTGCCTTCCTTCAGAAAATGCTTTCAAATGATGCTAAGATCATCACAGGTCATTAGAAATCTAAAGGGTGCATTCAGTTTGCGCTTTTAAAAACTGCTGCATAAGCATATGTTATTTCTAAATAATAAGGGGTCTTACTAGGGCATTTTCATAATGTATTTTGAACATACCCATACACACCCATCACTTTCTCTTGTCCTGTGCTACTCCCATTTATCCCTTTCCTCTTTCCAACTATCCCCTTCTACTTTCATGCCATGTGTGCATGTATGTGAGCGTGTGTGTGTGTGTGTGTGTGTGTGTGTGTGTGTATGTGTGTGTGTGTGTGTCAACATGTGTGTGTGTGTCAACATGTGTGTGAAAATGTGTGTATGTGTGTGTGTGTGTGTGTGTGTGTGTGTGTAGAGAGAGAGAGAGAGAGAGAGAGAGAGAGAGAGAGAGAGAGAAGAGAGGGACACGGACGGACGGCACGGACGGACGGGGACGGGCGGGCGGGCGGGCGGGCGGCGGGCAGGCAGGCATGGAGACCCTAATGAGTTTCACTAGGATTGTTTACTGGAGCGTAGGGGCCCTTACCATTGACTTGACCCCTGGAGAAAACGCCTCCGTCTCATATCAACCATAAACCACCTATAAATCCTCAGGGAGGGGTGGGGCCCCATGAGAACCCCCACCCCCATTCCATGACAGTGTTAGAACAGCTTATGCAGCTAATCAGAGCCACTTGGAGCTCAAGAGGACAATTCAAGTGCTTCTCTATGAAGCAGATTCTGTCATTGCTATCAAATTCTTGCCCTAAAGACAGTCTTGAGTTAGAAACCTATTATTTCCCAGGATCACACAAACAATAGCAATGCTCACTGACTACCATGAAATATAAACAGAGCCACTTTGATCATTGTTCTTCAGCATATTAATATGTGCATGTTAATACTCTGCCAATTAACTAAGACTAATGAGGAGTTCAACAGAGTGGCGTGAGATCAGAGGCCAACAGAGGTGAGTCAGCCTCACTGGACACTCATGTCTCAGAACCAATTCCTGCTTCCCATTCCTGACCCCAACTGCCATTCATGCCCATTCTCAAAATCTTAATGAGGGTGAAGGACTCTCACACATTTATTCATGAGGCATCTACTTTAATTTCATCATTTGCTCAGATCCTGCCATTAAATTAATGGTGTTTTAAACCTGTAAGGTCCTTTAATTTGTATTGTCACCACACTAAATACAACAAAAGTGTTTCTCTCAAAAAGCCTTAGACCACCACGCTCTCACCTTCCCTGGAAACAGAGATGGGCTATGTCTGCCCCAGACCATCACCCTCAATCCTGAAGCCATTCAGTCCTCACGCTGAATGGGGAGACATTGGGCTATATCTGCCCTAAGTGTCAGCTGCCCTGCAAGCGTGGCAATGGCTGCCTGGATTTTCGTGGGACATAAACCACTCGCTCACCACACGCCACCTTACAAAGCTGCGTCTCATGAACCGCACATCATTCACAACACGGCTCGTCATATCCTCTGTGACAGTTGTGAGCAAGGGGACCTTTGCACAGGACATAAACGGCATTTTCCTTTTAGAGACAGACTTTTCTTCTCCCTGCATGATGAAATGCATTTTATTAAAATCACAGTCGCATCCGATTTCCACACGTCAGTTAAAATTTCAAATACTCTCTCACGCTTCTAGTAACCATTGAGCGTTTCAGCAAGACTCTTAAAAATCATACTTAGCTGATCACTGCTTAATGTGGCTCCGAAATCTGCTGTCAGGGTTCATACATAAAGTTCTGAGCAACTTTTCAGCCTCTTTCAGTGGAGGGTGTCTATGAAGGATTAAGGTCAGACACGGTGACACAGGCCCAGGATCCTGGTGCACAGGACACTGAGGTAGGAGGAACATGAGTTCAAGATTAGCGTGGACTGTAGAGTGAGACCCTGTGCACACATACTTACTGACTGGGAAACTCCATACAGACATCTAAACTCATTCAATCCTCTTGCAAGCAATTCGTTGAGAGGACCATGATCAAGACACTGCTGCTACTGAGACACCAACACTCTAATTCTGCTGCTGTCTCCCTAAGTCTGTTATACATTAAAGCAGTGACTCGCCATGCTTCTTCTCCAAACTCAATACATTATACCTTTTACCACACTGAGTTCCCATCATCTATGTGAAAAATGACAATGGCTCTAGTCCCAGCCAAGAAAGCCCCTGAGACATTGGCCTTGTGCTCATACCTCTCAGCTGGCCCAGGACAAACGCTCACCTGTGTGCCCTGTGCAGACAGAAAGTAATGTTTCCATGCAGCAGTCCCATCCCAGAATACTCAGCAGTCTGTAAGCTCTACGCCCCAGGCTCTGTGGAAGCTCACTGTGTAATTTAAGGTAGGCCTGAAGAGAAAATTTGGGAGCTCTGAGGAAATGGTGAGAGACCCTCTAGGTCCTGGAGTTGGCTCACTGGGTAAGAGCCCACACTGCCTCACTGACAGATGAGTTCAATCCCCAGTACCCACATATGGTAAAAAGAGGAAAAACAGCCCGTGAACGCTGTCCTCTGACCTCCACAACCTTGGCATAGAATGTTGCTGTCCTGCAGATCAATGTAAGAGACATATCAGCCTCATTCTGGCCCCTGGAATCCATGCTTGGAATTCTGAACTCTTTCTAGGGTCAGGAGAAGCAGGAGACTCATGAAACTGGGGTGGAGTGAGAGTTACAGGTGCTAACTGGGCTCCATACATAGGTGCTAACTGGGCTCTGTGCATAGCAGGCCCTGCGTTTTTCTAAAGTGGCGGACATGGTGGTGAAGGAGGAGTGGGGATCCACCAAAAACAAGCCTCAAGGGAAAACAAATGCTTAGTGGGGGAAGAAGGCAGCAGTAGGGACACCATGTGCCTCAACCCCAAGGACAGACCCCGGCAAAGGCCAGAGCATGTGCCACAATCCCAAGGACAGACCCCGGCAGAGGCCAGAGCATGTAGTTTCAATGTTAGGCTGAAGCCCAGCTGCAGCAGCCCTGTGAAAGAAAGATGCCATAGAGGAGGAGGTGAAGGCCAGAGCCAGTGAAGAGGGTGACAAATTGGTGCTCTGGTGCCACAAGCAGCAGGCTTGTTTTCTCCTGGGAGCTGAGGAAGTGAGAGGCTTTTACAGGGGAAGCCCAGCTGTGGGAAGCAGGCGGGCAGCATGTGTGCACCGCACCTTACTCTCAAAGGCTGGAATTCTGTTACCACCAGTCCAGCAGGGATATGGTGACTCACACTGAGATAGATGCTGGTCTCAGGGACCAGTGGGAGGCACAGCCTTGGACAAGGACAGGGCACACTGGATGGGAGAGTCACGCCCAAGGAATGCATTCCCTGCGGGCTAATAATGTTGGCTTGGCTTCCAGTGCTGTGGAAACAGCTGTCTGCAGCCTACACCAAGTGCAGGAGACCTTGAGATCCTGGTTGGGGCAGAAACAAAGTTGCCCACAGGGGCTCCAGGACAGACCCTTGTAAAGGAGTGACTGGCAAATGATTTGTGTATAGTCTAAATCTCTCCCTCCAGAGTCTCTCCACTCCCTGTCCGAAAATTCAACAGCAAGGATCAGATGAGCTTCCAGTAACTTGTTAGGTTCATGAAGGGGCAGGAAAATGAAGTAACACTCCCACTGCCCTGATGTTCATCAATCAATGAATGGAAAATGAAAATATGGTACATATAAACAATAGAATTTTATGCAGTTGCAAAGAAAGGGAAATTATGAATATGAAAGAAAATAGAACTGGAAATTATTATATTAAATGTTGCAATCCAGGCTCAGAAAGACAAAAACATGTTCTCACTTAGATCCTAGCTTCTTGTGCGTGCGTGCGTGCGTGCGTGCGTGCGTGCGTGCGTGCGTGTGTGCGTGTGTGTGTGCGTGTGTGTGTGCATGTGTTTATAAGCATAGAGGCCAGGAAACTACAAAGTGGCCCAGGAGGACAAGAGGCTTTAAAGGTACGGTGGAAGAGGGGTACAGGGAGATGGAGAAAAGGGGGGCAAAACTAATTACATATGAAAATTCCACAAAGAATCCTATTACTCTGTATACTAATTTTAAAAAATGGTGACAGGCATTCCTGGTCTTCAAGGGGCTTAGTGCCAGTCCAACTACTGTGTGTGGCCTCCAGCACTGGACAGTCAGCCATCAACTGAACATCACAAATCAGCATTGTTTATAGCAAACACACACAAAGAACAGAAGAAAATGTTCTAGAGAAACTGGGCGTGCTTACTGTCACCAAAGTCACAATATTAAAGAAGAGTCACGTATTGCATAACAATGTTTCTGTCAGCCGGACAAACATACAAGAGTGGTCCCGAGAAGTCCACTGTCTGTGACAAAATGCAGCCATCTTAGTTTAAGTAAGTGTGCTATGTTCAAACAACAGTGAAATCACCTAATTATACATTTCTCAGAGCACAGCCACACCGGTAAAAACACCGGACTATATCTGTTGTTACCGTTGGGCCCAGCAAGAGAACTAAATGACAAGGGCATGCAAAGGGCTTCTAGATGAAGCTGTGGCCTAGGGAGCACCCTGCTTGGATACGGAAAGTGAACCAATGCCCTTCTCTTTGGAGATGGTCCAGACGGGATTGTAGAGCTCAGAACTTGAGCAGAGACACAATTGTAGATTATGGCAGAACCATGACCCAGGCCCCTTTTTTACACGGAGAAGGACAGAAAAGCAGGCTGGCTGGCTCAGAGAGGCTGACAAGGGTCTTGGAAACAGGCAAAGGAGAGTGCCATCTGTGGGAGTCCAGCCTTGAAAGGCTTTTAAGGAAAGAAGATGGGGGCATAACAAAGTGGGACTTCTGCTTTCAGAGTTGAACTTAAGAACCAGATTTGCTGCACATCTGTGCGTGCGCGCGCACACACACACACACACACACACACACACACACACCTGCTAAGGCCCATAAAGCTAAAAGTTCGAAGTCTACAAGTGGGAAACTGGATATGCAAAGCAAATATTCAAAGAGAACAGCAATGGCCTTGAGCTCAGAGCAGCATCCACAGCGTCATGAGCAGTGTTGGAACTCACAGTGGAGGAACTTCCTCAGTACCACACTGGAGACTCCCTGATCATGATGGCGACACTGGGGACTTAACCCGATGCCATCTGACACTGGACGTCTCTGTTTTTGTTCCGCATGGGCCAACAATGCATGTGACTATCCCATGGGGCTTGGCTAACAGGAGGATAATGTGTACTGATCATTCCCACACCAAGAATCCCAGGCCACCAAAGGGAACTAGAAACAGCTTGAGCCTGGCGCAAGCCAGGAGGCTCTGATCTGGTTTTAAGCAGCCACTTCCTGGGCGGGTTATGAAGATGGAGAAATCAGTTCAGGGAGGAGTGTAGGCGTGAGGCACCAAGGACGTTTGCTGAAACACACTGCCTGCAGGGATGCCTTGATGGCACAGACGAGGTACAGGATCGCTGGGAAACGAGCGTCAGCAAGAGAGCTCAGTGGTCGCAGATGGAAGGTGACCAAACGTGTACACCAGGGCACTGGCAGTGGGAATAGAGGGAGGGGAGAAAGGACAAGAGGAGCCTGGGGAAGTGCATTCATTTCATTTCTCGTTGCTGGGACAAAATCCCTGGCAAAAGTAACTTAAGAAAAGGGTTTCTTTGGGCTCACAGAGGGCACCACCCATGACGGTGGGAGACCAGCAGTGGGAGTGAGGCCACCTGCAGGAGGCAGAGCTAGATGGCTGCTGGTGCTCAGCTGGTTTTCTCCTCTGTGTTCAGTCCAGGACCCCAGCCCATACAGCAGTTCTGTCCACACTGACGGCAACTGTCCCCACTTCAAATCTAATCTAGAAAACCCCTGTAGACGTGCCATGAGATCCTAGCAAGTGGACGCTCAGTATTAGCCATCATGGGGGGAAGGAGACGCAAAGATGACTAAGGTTTTCTACCCCAGGGACTTAGAACAAATCCCCGTATAGGTGTCAAGGGAGGTTTACTGAACTTGGATTTGGTTTGCAGAGCTTGGATGAGAGACCCGCATGCAGCTGCCTAATCCAGTGGCTTGTGGAAGCCATGAGGTATTCTTGAAGTTGCTCACCGTCCTTTCATTCCGTAAGTGCTGGCTGAGCCTCTACACCAGGCTTCACTGGGCCCCTATGTTTGTGAACGCACGGCAACCGAGGTCCACAGTACAACTCACCATTTCAGTAACCACAGCAAGTGTATGATGGGCATTCACACAAAGCACAGCAAATGAACACTATAGGGACTGAACCAAGTTGCTCAACCAAAAGGTTTACCTTAATTTTAGGGAGAAGAATCAATGTCATTTTTTTCATCGTTTTGAGGTGTGTGTGTGTGTGTGTGTGTGTGTGTGTGTGTGTGTGTGTGTGTGATAGGTGTGATGTGTGTATGTGTATTTGTGTTTACTTGCACAAATACGGGTGTGCACATGCCACAGAGCATGTGGGGAGCCAAGAGGACCACCTCCAGTGTCATCCTCACCTTTGGCCTCATTTGGGACAGGGTCCTTTGTCTACCACAGCATGCATATGCCAGGTTTGCCAGCCTGAGCACTTAGGTGACTCTGTCTCCCATCTCCGTGTAGGAATGGTTACAGATGCAAGCTGCCATTTCAGGCTTTACCTTGGTTCTTGAGGAATCCAACTCAGGTCCTCAATATTTAGTATGTGTGCGTGTCCGTGTCCGTGTCCGTGTCCGTGTGTGTATGTGTGTGTGTGTGTATGAGTGTACCACATGCATGCATGAGCCTGTAGGTGTCAGAAGAGGGTGTTGAATTCTCTGGAACTAGAGTTAAAGTTGGTTGTGAGCAATACCCAGGTGCTGGGAATCAAACCCAGGTCCTCTGCAAGAACACCGAGTCCTCTTACTCACTGAGCCCTCTCTCCAGCCCATCCATTTGAAGCTATAAATCCACAGAAATGGCTATTTCTCTATTAGATGTCAGTAGTATCTTAACTTTATGTCCTTTCATCATAAGGGTGATGACACAGAAATACCAAGAAGTCTAGAAAACCTATCTAGTCTGCTCAACTGCAGAAGTCTGGGGACAAAGTCCCGATGACAACACAGAGTCACACGCCACATGCGTGACATGACAGCACAAGGGAAGGCAAACAGCTAGAGCTTGGGGCCAAATGCAAGCCCAGGGGCGGGGGGGGGGGGGGCTGCCCACGCAGAGACCACACATCCATTCAGTTTCATCATCTGACGCTAACTTTCCAAACCACAACTCAGGCACATTCCCCATTCATTGAAAGCTTAAGACAATTCCAGGACATGGTTATCTCATGCTCAAATGACCTTTCCAGGGGTAAGGTCATGTGTACAGACAACAGGGAGCACAGCAGGTCTGCCAAAAATTATGAATTCTAGATAGAGCAGAATCTCCTTCAATCACTGGCTAGGATAAACAGTAGGGGAAAATGCAGCCGAGAACACTGCATGGTGGGTATTGTAAAAATGCAGACAAACAGCAAGAGGCAGAAACAGTCTTGATTGGAAAGCTATGTCTAGCCTACATACCCACCCACCCACCCCCACCCGCCTTCTCATTTTCCACTTATCTCTGTGTAACTTCCCTGATGTCTTTGCAGAAGACTTGAAGATCAGGGAGCAAGTATCTCAACTGTGCTCCTTGTACTCTTGGCCTCTGGTAGACCGTGCTTGTGGAATACATTCTTCCGTGGCCCCACTGGTCCACACTGAGGGCTATCATGGGTCAGCCTTAAACATTTTCTTACTGTATTTACTATGGGGATTTTGCTTAAGATGGCTCTCGCTTTGTTGCATTATGTATTATATTACATATATACTACAAAGTATCTACTTTACATGGCCCTTTAGTAGGATCATTTATTTTTTAGTAAGAAGCTGGCTATGTGTTCTCCTTTTAAAAGTGAGTAAGAAATCCTTCTGCAATCTTACCTTTCCTTTATGAATTTACCTAATTTACTAAACACAATGAAACAACAACAACCAAAAGACCCTTAATAACAAGCATGTGATCAGTTCTCATTGGGCAACGTACTCTAGCTATACTCACATCCCTGTATGAGTATTTATCTATACTTATATCTATATCATACTCTAGCTATCAAATGTTTTCCATTGGGAGATTATCTTTAGCCTTATGTATTCTTAGTTAGTTAGTTAGTTAGTTAGTTGTTTTTGAGACAGGGTTTCTCTGTATAGCCCTGGCTGTCTTAGACCAGGCTGGTTTCAAACTCATAGAGATCTTCCTGCCTCTGCCTCCTGAGTGCTGGGATTAAAGACATGCACCACCAATGCCTGGCTATGTATTCTTAACCATACATACCTATATATACAATCACATTTTTATTTGTAAATCAAGGATATATGAAATATACATTTATATCCAGTCACTCTTCATTAGCCATTGGGAACTGGTTAAGAATCCTATGGACATCAAAGTGTGTAGTTGCTAAGTCCCTTATATAAATAGCATAGTATCTGCAGAGAGCCTACAAACACATCCTCCTGGACACTTTCAATCATCTCAACTACTCTTAGTACCCAGCACAGTGTACACATCACATAAGTAAGTAGTAACTGCCCTGTGCTGTCTAGGGAAAATGGCAAGGTACAAGTCTACTGACACTCTATACAAGGCCTTTTTTGTTTCCTAGTATTTTTGATCTACGATTATTTCAGTGGCAGACAGGGAACCTTGGGGTCCAGGCTAAACGTATATGCTACACAAATTTTGTCTGAAAACACAAGCAGATGAATGGACAGACTGATGAACAGGAGGAGAAAGGCTTCATTTCCTCAGTGGCTTTTCCACCCAGTCACAGGGAAAGGACATTAGCAGTGGAAAATGGATGAAGATACACTAGCGAAGACCTTGGTCCACCCTGGGATGTGGGCTATAGATTCCTGCATTAACAGCAGTTTGGGCTCTGTGCGGAGAACCAGCAGGACCGTAAAACAAAGCTAAACAGTATAAGACAAGAGAGCACCAGAAAGGCTGAAGACTTCACTTCCTTGTCCTAGAAAAACTACAGTCTCTCTTTGCAAGCCTGCCTTGCTTGTGGGGCACACACGCCTGCTGACTGCAAATCGCAGCTCTTAACAGAGTGAAGAAAAAAGCGAGCTGCAGGCATGAAAATACACGATGCAGTTTTCAAGCTATCTGGACACCAGGGTGGCTGGAGCAGAGAGGGGAACAAAATGAGAGATGAGGAGCTGAGGAAACATCAAGACGCTAACCTTCGCATGAGCTGTTGGTGCTGCTATCCATGCCCTCAACCAGGCTTAAGATCTCTCACCGGGCCGCCTCTGTTCCTGCAAACACTCCCACCTTGTCACAGCCACACCCCACCTAAGAACTGTGCCCGACCTCCCTGTGGGTGGTGCATGCCATTCCTCACTGAGGCAAGTCCTTGAAGAGCCAAGGACCTGGCCTTCCAAGGCCTAAAACCAACCAAACAAATTCCTGCAGATCAGTCAGAAGGTATCCCGCCATGTCCCTCATTCCAATGGCTTCCAACAGGCCTGATAACTACTTTCAAACGGGGCTTTTCACAAAGCAACAAACCTGAAGCAGAGGAAGAGGCGGTCAGGAGCAATCCCAACAAAAGCAAAGTTAGCCAGCTAGCCAGGAAAGTAATGAAACGTCACACAGTGTGAAGAGGGAAGCTACTCAGTGTGTGAGGTCCACAGTGTGTGGACGTGACTGTGGGGGATCAGAGTCCTCGAGGGCCAGCAAATGCTACTCCAGAGAAAAAAGTCTCCTACCCACTGTCCTGGCCACCTCTCAAATTTATATTAGTAAAAGTGAGAAAACTATTAAAAAGCACTATTAAGCTAACTACTGTTACATAAAGTTTCTCAATCTGATAAGTAAGAAATACGTGTACTGTGGTTTTGTAACGGGTAAGAAAAAACGCTGAAACAGGAGTCCTGTATAAAGCAGTCAGCCACTCCTGGTGCAGCCAAAGACAGACCTGGATTCAAACCATGGTCACTTCCCTTGGTTAACCTATGTGACAGGATGGATGGGGAAACACCCACCATTTAGGCTGCTGGCCAGGAACAAGCCTGGCTAGTGACCCCTCCTCGGCTAAATTAGTTGGCTCACGAAGTCCAAAAACAAGTGCCCATCAGAGAGTTGGACTGAACATGGCAAACACTGCAATGAGGCCCACAATTTGTTCTCAGGGACGGCATGGGACCAACAACCAGAGCCCATGATGAGTGAGCACACCAGGCCTGCGTGTCATGTCTACAAACTAGGGAGGAAAAAGGTTGTGTTGTAGAGTGTTAACGAATCTTTCCCTTACTTCTGCAAATGCTGGACCCCGTAATGTGCAGCTCTGTCACAGCAGAGAATAGACTGAGTCCCCTGCCCTTATGAAACTCCCCTGTGGAAGGGCACACTCACTAATAAAACATTAAAAAAAAAAAAAAAGAAACAACACACAATAACTCAGTTAAAAAGTGTGATGAAGAAATTTTAAGTGAGGAAAAGGAGATGCCAAGGAAGAGAAGGAGGGAGAGAGTGACAGCAATTTTGAACACGCAAACACAGACATGGGAAGGGAGGAGCCAGGGCAAAACTCCGAGGGGTGACCTGACCACCTTGTTCATCCAAAGCCTGCTGCTGCTCTGGATAGCCCACCTTCAGATGGCAGGGGCATTCAACACGTTCCATTCCAGGTGATTTTTTAAAAAAAATGGCAACACGGATAAAAATCCCCCAAGGAAACAGTCCTAGCGTGATGGGAGGCTTAGCTTTGTTGATTTGTTTGCTGGAAGGAAGCTGAATCCAGGGCCTTGGACACACTGGCCCTCCCTCCGGTTTGCCACTGAGCTACACCCTACCATTAGCTGATTCTATTCGCTTGAAGTTCTTGGCTTCCTTTGTTCTTTTGGCCAGGAAGATCAATATGCAAATGAAAAGACACTATAAATATGTTCCCTCAGGGAGCACCTTTCCTCATTCACCTGGCACATGTTTACGTGGTGTGACAATAAACAGTCCAGATTGTCTACCTCGTGAGTAAGAGCCGTGTCACAATTGCGGTGATTTGTTTAAAGAATGTTGCCCACTGCATAATTAGCCTCTAGGTTGCTATCTGTCTCCAAGTCCTCATAAAACTAACCATATGCTGTTTTCATCAATGCTGATCCAGTCACACATACCCTTCTCCAAAGAAAATGATACACACCTCTCCTGTGAGGTAAGGGGATGCATGCGGACGCTTTTCTACCCTGTTTCCTTCCCATTCAGAGATGTCTTCTTGTTCTGCCCATACTTTGGCCATGACTAACAACTCAAGCAACATTACAAGTGTCTACAAAGTTCTGAAGGGGCCTTAGAGACACTGAGTGTGCAGGCATTAAATCCAGAATCGCATTTGTCCCCTGTGACTTGACCTGGAGAGATGAGGAAAAAATATACTCAAGCAAATACATCTCAGCAACACTTTTCCTCACTGCCATCTACTGCATTTTTAAAACACTGCATGGGGAAACAGCACGTTTCAAAGCACAGAAGGACAACTAGGAAGTAATTTAAATCATTGCTTGAAATGGTGTGAAATGGTCACATGACACTGCTTTGATTGACATGACCAAGAACTCCCAAACTGTTAAAATAAGTAATTTCGTATCACCCATCAATGACCAGTAAGCAGTATTGGTACCAAGAGTTCTGGATCTGGGGCTGATTTGTCTTCCTTTTTAAGTAAAATGTGAATAATGAATATCTCCAAAGTATGCCTTCGATTTAGAACAATACTGCAGGGGACACAAAGGCATATCGGTACCTTAAGAACATGGACTCTTGGGGCAGCGCTGGGCCATTAACACAGCGGCTGGATGTAGAGACACTAGCTCTTCAACAACTGGGTCCCTTAGGGCAGCACTGAATTAATCTCACCCACACTCTATAGACTCAAACATAAATCACAGTTGCACAACCGGCCGCGATGTCATCATTTTAAAAGGCCAAGGGTTTCCGCCAAGGCAAATGGTTCGCTTGGCCTGGGAAAATCTGTGTTGGGCTGAATTGAATGGTGAGGAAAGGAGGCTTTCAGCCCTCCAGCTCTCTTAATTCATTAATCCCTAAAGTAATCCTTATCACCAAAACCAGCCAGCCTGCAGCCTTCAAAGGCTTAGCACATAGTTCCCCGTACTCAATGAAGTTCAACTACAATCCCACCGACCCCCACCCCAACATATCAGCAGTTAATGATTGGACAGAGTCCTCTCTGTGGATCTGAGTTCTGCTCCAGGGCATTCCCCTCTCTGCACAAGCAGCAACCATCTCTCTATGTAATAAATAGGGCAGGCTCATTCCTGGCCAATTATGGCCAAGTGAGCCCCTTCATAGATCTTGAACACTCTCCCAGGGCCTTCCTAACTCCTGGCATTTCAGACCAGATCTTACTGGGAGCACTCCTGCCTGGCACATGCTCAATGGCCATCCCAGTGGCCTGTCAAGACCTCCCTCCCCATGCAACGTCCCAGCAGGTCACAACTAAAATAAACAATACAGACCTGGCTTCCTATCACAGCTTACACCATACTCTCAATCCTGGTTTCATCTTTTTCTGAAATGAAATGCCCTCTCCTTACTCCTATTCTAGGTAACTAAGACTACTAAACACAAGCATGAAGAGACCTGAGCCCCAGCACAGAGCGAATGACACCACTCCTGAGGAGTGAGAAGACTTTCTGCAGTTAGGCCGAAATTTTAAACGCTAGTTTGTTTATACAGCCTTTGGCTACTCTACAGAGTGTTTCATGTCTCTGAATGAGAAATGGTACCACGAATATGGAATAGCTTGGGACTACTGGAGGGAGGGCTGGGTGGATGAAGTACTTGCCATCCAAGTGTGAGGACAGGTGGGTGTGGGTGGGGGCTGGTCTGTAATCCCAGTCAGTGTTCTGGTGGTGGAGACAGGCAGGTCCGGGGTCAAGCAGCATAGACTAGCTGAACTGCTAAGGTCTGGCTGTAGAGTGAGACCCTGCCTCAGTAAATAAAGTGGAGTTCAATCAAGGAAGACTCTGAGCACTAACTTCAGGCATCCTTACACAGGTGTGTACACACACACACACACACACACACACACACACACACACACACACACACACACAGAGGAAAACAGATTAAAAGCTAGCCTTGTAGGGCGGGGCGGGGAGGGGATGGGAGGAGGTAGGGGTAGCTGAGGTTGGGATGTAAGACAAATGAGCAAGTTTAACTACTGCTACTAGTAAAAGCTAGCCATGTAAACAGGTAGGAGCCAGAATGGTCCAGATCTGGAAGAGTGCAGGATGCACAAGAGCCGGGTGGGTACACGTAGTGAAGAGGCTGGAGCACAGAGCACAGAGCCATGGACAAACACAGCTCACAGGCTGACAGAGCCAGTCTTTGACAGTGGCTTCCCGGGCATACTGAGACAAGGCAAATTTAGCTTGAAGCATGTAGGCACAGATACAAATACACAAATAACAAAAAAATCACAGAAAATTACTTATATAAATCATCAGGATAATAAAAACCTCTCAAAGTTTTCTCAAATCCTTCTTGTGCATATATGCAAGTTTTCTAAAGTTTCAGGAAAGAGTTGAGTATGTAATATATCCACAGTGGGGGGGGGGGCATTGTTTTCAGAGAAGAAAAAGCTCCACCCTGTCAGCCAGTCCTCCCAAGGAAACACTATTACTGCTAATCCTCCACCCTGAGCCTTCACACACACACCACACACACACACACACACACACACACACACCGGGGCTGGGGGGGGGGCGCCTCGGGAAGCAGCTGCCCCCACTTTTCTGCTTGTCTTTTCTCCTGTTAAGATTTATTCCATCCACTCAGAGCCACTGGGGTTAATTCCAGAGCTTTGTTTCCTTACATTAGACAGGGGAACAAGGAATAATATCTCAGCAATTTTCTATCTTAATTCACAACAATAATAGTCTCCTTTTTAAAACATCTCCTAAAAATAAAAATCTCTTAAAGGCTCCCCTAAATAATCAACACATTACACATCTACATAATATTCTGAAAACTGTTTCATCAGAAACTAAAATATCCTGATATTACATTAGCTGATATTTCATATATCTGCTTACTGTATTTCCTTTCTCTGGCTCTGAAGGGCTAGAGTGTTTTATCATCTTCTAGATGCTCACATAATTTACAAGAGGATAAAAAAGATCAAACAGTATTATTTTTTCTGTCTCACAATTTATATGTACAATCTACTTTTCCAATGTTATTAAGACTTCAGTATTGAATCTATCTTATACACATACTTACCACCAAAAAGATCAAATCCACAACAGAATTTAGAACTAGAAAAGCAATTAACTTTATATCTTCTTTCATACGGCATGCCAATTACCCGCAGTCCGTCCCTCTTCACTCCCCTTATATTTAGCCCATCTTGTACTCTTTTTCCTTCATGTTAAGAAAAAGCTTCAGATATTTCGGTTAAGTCCAAATTAATCAGCAATATTATGGAAACTTAAGCCCAAATATCCACAAATGTTGCTTTTTAATGAAAAAATAATAATAAGCATTACTATGGAACTTAAGTCCATATATCCACAAATTTGGCTTTTTAATGAAAAAAATTAAAATAACCTAGGTGTACATTAATCAACATAGGTCATCTATGATCACCATGCAGTGATCTGCTCCAAAAATTGTTATGGCTAATGATTTTTAAACATGTATTTACTTACATTTTACTGAATCTCCTCATTCAGTATTCATGGGTATAAAAAATAAGTGCTTTAAAGTCTATTTAAAAATAAAAACCATTCCCCACACATCTTCCTTTTCGTATGTGTTAACTCCGGGTCAGTGCTTTTGACTCTGAAAGCTGTTGCATTCCATTGGAGTCCTGGGAAGACTTGCACTTCTCCCTCAGAACTGAGTGAGGCGCTACTGACAGGAATATCTTCTGCTCTTCCAGTTTCCCCAGAGTCTGCCCACCAGGATCCTTGGTTTGTGAAACTCCAGGACCCTCCCGGTGGGGCCTTTTCACTCTGGGTTTCTGCTACTATGAAATACACTTTTCCCTCACAGTACCTCTCCAACATTGACTCCAAGGCCTTGCAGGGCCATGACCTACCATTATCAAGTGATGTCATTTGCTCCCCTCAAGAAACAAAATCAAACACAAACAAAAAAGTTCCTAACTGTGTTCTGTATTAGGGGCCATTTATCTGGGACTTTTTCTATACCAACACGCTCAAGATGTTTAGCACATCTGACAGTCCTCACAATGGACCTGAGAAAGGCTGGTGCAGTCCAAACTCAGGCGGGGGATGTGGAGCAGCACTGGTTTGAGAGTCTGACCTGGCAGCTCCAATCCAGAGCTGCTGTGGGCTGGCAGTGTCACCTTGGGACAATTTGGAAATGGGGATTATCTCAATGCTAAATCTTGGATTTGCATAATCCAGACTGGCTGAGGATAACCTTGAATTTCCACTTGCAACCTTCCTGCTTCTACTCCCAGGCCGTGGCTTTACAGGCAGGTGCCACCATATCCAGTTCATACTCTTCTGAACCCAGGGCCCCTTGCTTGTTGTAGCAAAGGCTCTACCCCCGGAGCTACTCAGATGGGTGTTGGGTTGATATAAAGAGATAGCTAAAGGGAGTCGCTGGGATGCCCTCAGCACCGTGCTTGGCACATGGGAAGCCAGTGGCACTAACTCCTTTTAGAGACCAGTTTCCCAGTTCAAGACTAAACATCTTCACTGATGCAAAAATCGCTCGGTTACACCTTTTTTCCCCAGGAGCTGCCGGAACCACAGCTAATCACGAGTCAAACACACACCCTGGTTTTTTGGCACTTATTAATTCTGGGGAGTTAATTAAAAAGTGGAATTTATTTTAGGAAAGGAATGCAAACAGCAATGCCAAGTTAATCAATTATGCAAAGCTGTATGGTCAGGAGGCAGACCAAGGCTCACAAAGCCTCCTCCTGAGACAGGAACTTGCAACATGAGTGGAAACCCTGTCACCTTTATAGCTGACAACTGTGAAGGGGTTCACTCAGGGATTCACCCCCAAAATGCTTACACTTCGGTAAGAGAAAATAACCCTGAAGTGATTCTCAGCCCATGTATTCCAAGGCAAATTCTCCTATCAGCTCTGTTCCAAGAACATACATATATGGACATTGTGTGTGTGTGTGTGTGTGTGTGTGTGTGTGTGTGTGTGTGTGTGTGTGTGTGTGTGTGTGTACATATAAGATTAAAAAAAAAAAAGACAGTTATAACCCTTGGGACCTGAAAATAATTCCTCTCTCTGGAAAGTTCTCTGGGCATAACGTGGAGCAATGAGATGAGCAGTCTGGTTATTTCCACCAAAGGAAGAACAAATACACTCCTGCTCCATGGCTGAATGCTCTTCCCAGTTTTTACCCTTGAATTTAGAACAACCTGACCACAGAAGAAAGAGCAAAATGTCTCCAGCACTACTCCATTGGGTAGATAGTGTCAGCCTGCCTTCCTGCCAGACCAATGTGCTTGCCTCCCTCCCAGCCACCAGCTAAGGAATCCCTTCTGCTGAGCCAAGGAAAAAGTTTTCTGAAAAAGCACCCTGTCCATCCACAGGTCAGCTAAAGGCTTCAGGAGGACAGCAATGGCTGCTTCTCACTTGGGGGTACCCCCAAAACACTGAATGAACCCTGTTCTCTTTAACACCTCCACAGCACTGACATCACTGATGATGCCAAGGAAATAAGGACAAGTGAGGCTGGGACTGGAAAGGGAGGCTCTTCTGCACTGGCCACTGAAATAGCCCTCCTTCTTCCCTGAGGCCCCAAGCTGGCCGTGCCGTCCCCTTACTTCTCCCTGGCCTCCACCAGCATCCTCTCTCAGCCCCTCTCTCCTCCTCTGCTCCCCTCCTCCTCCCTTCTGAACCCCTGCTTCAGAACCAACACAAATACCACTACAAAAGAAAACCAGTTCCCGGCCTCCATGCTGGTATGGGCACAGCACTGTCACAGCCAGACCGCCATCCCTGGATGAGCTGTCAGATGGGCAGGGTTAGCACCAACTGGACCAGCTGAACAGAAAGGACCTGTGGGTCTGTTTTCAGAGGACTGACAGAAAGTGAGCCAAACGATGAATGCTCAACAAAGGCCAGGCTTCATTTTAAGCTAAGTTTGAATATATTTTAAACCACTTTAAAAAAATAACATTGTTATTAGTCTCCCCTGTGAACAAGGCCGAAGGGAAAACTGTATTACACAGAGTACATCAGCATTAAGGCTTTCCAGGACAGCAGTCTCTCTGTTATGCTCTTCAAGGGCTTCTCTACTCCTAGCTATCATGCCAGTTCAGGCCTATCTGAACGGCAAAGGCTGCAGAGGTATGTCCAGACAACTCAGAGTTTCATCAACAGTGTAAAGGGCAGACATTGAAAAATGGAAAATAATTATGATATTCTCTGTAAGTTGTCCCAATCAGAAGGAATGAAAGTTTCCATTGACCTCTAAGAGAACTGGCACACTATATGATGGCTGGCTAGGACAGTGCTGTGAGACTTTAACAACATTGTTTCTTCATTAGCAATTTGCCTACAAAACATATGTTCACATTTCCAGTCATGGTGGCAAACACACCTGTAACCTCAGCATTTGGGAAGCAGAGGCAGAACAAATGCATTCCAGACCAGCCTGGCTTGTGTGACAAAAACCTGTCATCACTTTTTTAAGGGTTAGGGATAAAGTTCAGCTGGTAGCTGTCCAGTACCATATAAACCAGGTGTGCCTGCATACACATACATACATACATACATACATACATACATACATACACACACACACACACACACACACACACACACACACACACACACACCACTGCATATACACATCTATACTGCACACCTGTAATCTCATCACTCAGAAGTTAGAATCAGGAGAGTTACGATTCTATGGTCATCTCTAGCTACCTATTGAGTTCAAGGACGCTCTGGACTATATAGGACCCTTTCTCAAAATAAAATCCTAATAAGAATTTAGGCACGTTAGTAGAAACCATGATTTCACTTACCTTCTTTAAGAAAAAATAATCACTTAGTCATCATAATTATAAACACACACAGTACTATGTAGGCTTCACATAGCCGAGTCTCTGAAAAACTATTTTAGATTGTGGTCATCCACTATCACCAAGCTAGTGCCGACAGGCCTGGTGGTGCAAGTGGCATAGTCAATCTTTCCCCAACAAAAACATCACAGAAACATCCACTCAGCTAGACTACAGATTCCAGCTGACCTCCATTGAAAGCCAGGGAGAGATTCTGAGGGTCAAGTTGCCCCAAGCTCAAACGTCCCAGGCAGGCTGGAGGTCCCACCCACAGCTGTTTCAATCAACCTTCCAGCAGACCAAGGAGGCAGAGCAACCCAATATTCTAGAGTCAAGTACAGCTGCCAGCTGAACGCCAATGCCAAGATGGAGTGTCCTTGGTAGCAAGAAACTAACAGCCAAAAGTACATCTGATTTGTTTACAAAGTTATTTGCCTTCAAAGCGAAAACACAAATTTTAAAAAATTCTTATATGTGTACATATACATATACGTAAGTTCCAAAATGAAACCCTAAGAATATTCCCAATGCCAGAAGATGGTCGATGGTATAGGAAGAAGCCCCTCTAAGTGGGTAGGGCTGGGAAGGGCGGAGCCAGCATAGTCATGCCTGGAACCTTCTTCATCTCTCGTGTTTTTTAGAAAACAAAAGATTCTGGCTAGCTCTGGATTTTCTCCTCTGTCCTTTGACTTCGAAAATCCCTCCTGTTTTGGTCAAAGTTAATGACTTCAAGCTGTAAGCACAAGCTGAGCATCTGACACCCCAGAGCCAATAAAAAGGGCAAGAAAACTTAACCAGGACTATTTGTTGGTACTTTGAGCCCCACCCACCAAGCTGTGATACACAAACAGGAACTCCATGGCACAGAGTTCCTACTCATCTGGCTTCCACCTTCTAGGACGTGGGTTAGCATAAGTGACGACCAAAAGGTCTTTCAAGAAAACAAAGCCTCCTAAGGTGGGGAAACAAGAAGGCCTTTTGGAACTCACAGTGAAGCAGGGATCAGTGCGGGGCTGTGGTTCTGCCAGCAACCAGGCTGCAGAGCAAGCGCAGATCCATGCCGGTTCAGGATCACTTCCAATTTGGGTCACCTGTGTAGCCCAGGTGCTTAGCTCTCATAGATGTGAAATGTTCTGCCAGGAAAGCTGAAATTCACCTCAGGGAACTGCATGCCTCAGCACTTCATAAACTCCCTTGTCTTTTAGGCAACTCCCCCTGCTCCCTTTATCTTGTTTTTTTTGACTGCTAATCCCTCTTGCAGGATATTAATTACTCTGTCATAATTACATGACCCACAAACACGAACAACACAATAAAGTTCAAAGTGGATTAACTTTTCATTTACTCTATTAAAATCTTGATATTTCATAACTGCATCGTTGAAACACATTTTGCAATACATTAGGCTGATCCTTTGCCTTCCCTTCAGCCTTCTTCATTAAGAAAAAAGAAGAAGAAATATTTCTAAGTAACCCGTGGAACCAGTAATTTGCCTCTCAGAGAGAGGGCTGTGGTATGTGAAGGCAAGAGTTGGTGGGGCTCCAACAGCACAAAGACCCAGGATTAAATAAATACCAGCTCGTGGCAGGGTTATATGAGCGCCCAGGATCACTTCTTCATTCGTGATTTGAGAGCCCCCAACTAGGTGAAACTATGTTAAGAGCCTCCTAGGGAAGCACCTGCTGGGTCACTGTCTCCCCCGCCCCAACCCCTCTCCACTCTGCAGCCAATGCCAGCATTTGAGTCACTTGTTCACACACTCACCATGACTCTGCTGTACTTGTCCCAGCCCCCTTGCCACTGTCCAGTCTCAAATGCCCCCCCTGCGAAAGCCCACAGGTCCCTACTATAGCTTCAGCCACAGCAGAGAGTACTGTGGGTTATTCTCACTGTAAGAACATAGAACTAACACCACTGTGTGAAAAAACGAATTCAATCATTCCCGTTACATGCACACCATTAAAATGTTCCTCTCGGAGGCTGGGGGGGGGGGGCTGGTGCAGTGGATACTGTGCACGCCCTGAGGATCCAAGTGCACATTGCAAGCACTCATGTAAAAAGCAGCGCTGCAGTAATCCCGGTGCTGGGAGGTGGAGAAAGGAGGGTTCTGGGAGCTCACTGGCTGGTGAGTCTAACCAAGCAGCGCTCCAGCTTCCATGAGAGACACTGTCTGGAAAAATAAGGTGGAAAATGATAGAGAAGAAAGCAGACATCCACACGGATGAGAGTCTACACCTATATCCATACCCCACATACACACAGCCCTCTTTTTATCTGAAAATGCCCTGTGACCAAACCAACAGGTACACCCAAGTATTACTGAAGCCAGAGGTTCTGAACCCGACTCAGCTCTGCTTCCAGGGCACTCAGAGTGCACGGCACTTAAGGGCAGCTCAGCAACTGCCATACCACCAGATAAATACACTTCCCATCCTTGAGCCAGGAGGTAAGAAAACGTGTTTCCCAAGGCAGAATGAATACACAAAGTCACTCTGAAAGATAGATACTCTACATAGTCCCTGCTATGACATGAAGCCTTCTGCCTCAAAGCCACAGTCAGAATACGGCACTGTGTTTAAAAATGACGGCCTTCCTAAAAGTCTGTTTTCAAAGTTTCTGTACTTCCCTTGGGCTAACATGTTCTATACAAGTTTTCAAGAAGAAAACATCTAAAAGTCATTTTACTTCCTCCTGCTGTAGGTAGATCACGGCCAGGCAGCACAGTGAGGGGAGCATCACAAGAAAAATGAAGTCACAAAGAGAAGGGACCGTGCTGAAAGACACATTGATGGCAATTTGTGCTCAGCGCATGGGAGGTTCCAGACTCAATCTAACTCCTTCTATCACCTGAAACAAGGGACTTAGAATTTGAGGTTACATGGCCTTCTCTTCACCTTTGCCAAGCAAACTGAATGCTGTTTGGCTTCAAGACAATAGCATTCTCACACACCTCCTCACTCAGCCTCACCTCCAAGGCACACTGAGCACGTGATTCACTGAGTCAGGATGGACAAGAGGAAAAACTAAAATCAAAAAGCAAAAACCAACCCACTAAACTTGGGAGTCAGGAAGCCTGACTTCAGGAACAGATTCTGCCCTGCACAGGAATGAGTGCTGGGAGATTTTCCTCAGCTGGGTGCCAGGTTCCTCACCTTGGAGCAGAGAACCTGGAGAACTCTCAAGGCTTCCTCACCCACCGGACAAAAAGGCAAAGTCCTTGGCTGAGAAGGTGGGCCACTGTTGTTCACTGGCTGCCAATCAAATCTAACTCTTCAATAATTCCAACTGAGTATTCTGATAATGTTACCGGAACACACCTCTCTCCTTTTCATTCCCCACCCTATTCTCCTAACCCCTGAAGACATTTCAGAAGAAGAAAACAACAAAAATGTAACCTTTCCAATTCCCCTGCTTTTCCTGCTTTAAAAAAAAAAAATAGACAGCAGGCCTCATGCAATTTCTAAGCTGGGGCACTGTTTCCAAGGTAACAAGTTTTTCAAAAAAGCACGGATAGGTCTAGGACACTAAATATGTAGATGAACAGGGTCAGCCACTAGTTATTTCATCAACAGGCAAGAAGGCAGACCAACTTCTTTCTTCTCCATTTACACCAGGAAGAATCTGTTTGATGCTTTTACATCTGCAATGATTCCCTTTGGGCAATGTGGTTTCTAAAGTATAAAACTCCAAAGAGGAGACCTTGACGGTTCATCAGAAGAAAAGCGGCTTCTTCGGAAAGTCTACACGGAAGGGGGAACCAGGAGCCTGGGGTGTGACTTCAGACGCCGTTTCTGCAGCTCCCTCACAGCCACAGTGGCCCAGCACACGCTCCGTTTGCCAGCTCACCACACAACGGGCAGAAGCAATTCCCTTTCTGATCTTCCCACTGAGCCACTTGTATGCACAAGAAACACCCAGTGCCCTGTCGGAGGAGCGACTTTGGCTCCCACAGGGAGACGGGGAGCCAAGGAGGTGGTGCCCCCTCCCACCCACAGACAAAGGCAAGGAACTGAAGCCCCTGGCAGCTGGACGATGGTGGGGCCACCAGCCAAGGGTGGGGGGCAGAGGGATAGTAGCTCTTCCTGGAGCGGATGTCCTGCCATGGCCAGCACCCAGAGCATGCCACTGTGTGCGGAGGGCTGTCCCCAAGCATTCTTCCAAGAAATGTGAAGAAGCCAAAGAAGGGAAATGGTGGTGCACTCATGCCACGGCAGAAACAAAACCAACAAGATGCCAGGATGCTGTGGGAGAAGAGGTGGCTTCCTGCTGTGGGCACCAGGAATCCAATTACAGAGCTTGTCTGGCCCAGTCAGGTCAAACCTCCCGCAGCTACAGAAGAAGGAGGCAGCACCCAGTTTCCATGATTTCTAGAGTTCTGGGGTGCAGACAAAGACCCATTTGTGTTCTCTTGGACATCCACACTGCCAATTTGTCTCTCACCTTCTAAATAAGCCCAATTAACAGTCTCTTAGGCTGGCTGCCCTCTCCTTGGCTCCATTTAAAATAAGTATATATGGCTCTACTCAGTAGGGTTGTGTCCTGACCAGGAACTCTACACCAGGCAGGCCAGGTAAATGCCAGCTCCCTAAGACCTCGGTGCTCCAACCTGGTCCATAAACACGTGCACTTGCAAACTTTCCAATGACTGGTCCTCTCTGGTGTCCTCCTGAAGGTGTTCCTTCACTCACCCTGAGGGCATCCAACACAGGGCCTCATGCAACATCCCCAGTCTTCACTGTCAGTTCCCACACGGAGCCCTTTGCCAGCCATCCTGTCCTGTGGCTCAGGCTGGGCCTGTCTACTCTGCAGACTAGGTGTTCTGTCTCATTCTTATGAGAGTCCTTTCATTTTCCTGTTTTGTAAAACTAGTGTGTCTCAGAGAGTTAAAAAGGAATTAACTTCCTTGTGGCCTGCAGGATGAAAAAAGTAAAAGGCATTCCATCTCTAAGACATGGCTGAGCCTTTCAAAAAGGAGCCAAATGTGCCAATGTCACACGAATGCAGAGAATCACAGAAATCTGTTCCCTGCCGAATGTCTCAGCGAGTAAAGAAAGGACAGCGTGGGGTGTTAACTTCAACTTTCCAAAAATGTCACAGCCCCATTTCTCATTCTCCGAGTCTGTCATTTCTGAAGATAAAACTTAGCATTGCCATTGTCAACTTTCAAAGACGCTCTTCTCCCGGCTCTTTGACTATGTCGAATGTAATTTCTTCTCTCTTCCCACGGGCCTCCCACTTATTTCTGTTTACTGTTATCAAAATATTACAGGTTTCCCATCTTTCCCAGGATTCAAAACCACAGGACAGAGAGTACTAAACAACGGAAGGGCAAATAAGATCCAGTTATGTCACTCAAACAGGTTCACTTCCCGGAGGCACCCCGATGTGGCCTACAAGGCTTCAGAAAGGGAAGTCACAACTCTTCTGTGGTATGTGGGCTCCTGGGAAATGCAGATACTGTCTCTCTAATGTAAACGCTCAGATAATGTCACTGAGTATATAATTAATCACAGCTCACACTTGTGGAAAACTTTGTTTTTTTAGAGATGACTTCGTGGATGCCATATGTTATTTTATTCTCTGGGTGAGAGGTCAGATTACAAACTGTAGACATCACCTAGAAAGTACTATGACATTGTTCAGGGGAGAGAGCAGATCTGGACATGTACCATGGAGTTGGGACTAGAATCACTCCCCTAGACCCCTAATGCTGGGCTCATAGAGAGACACTTCCCCCTGCAATGCTCCCCATATGGGAAGAGAATTCCCCAAGATTGACACAGGCTGCAACCCAGACCCAAGTCATCTTGAACACCAGACAGCTGTATGCCAGAACACCAAGTTCCCACACAGCCAGCAAACTGGGGTGAATGCATGTTTGCCTTATAGTATTTTAGGGCCACCTCACCTCCTGGTCGCAAAGCACAACTGAGCCCCAAAAGGTGGGTCCTTACCAGGGGGATCCCCGCCTCAGCTTGGTGGCCGGAAACACTCCCAGGCCTTCACTTACAGCCTCTGACGAAGGTAGTGGAAGTGGATTCCCAGGGCATCTAATTCTCTATAAACATCAATTTTCTGTAATGATGAGGGAGTGATGGGTGTCTTTCTTGCTCCTTGGCAGGATTTCTTTGCATTAGCTGGATAATTGCTTCCTTTCTCCCATTGCCTAAATCTACAACCAGGGACCAGGCTGCCAGCCACATATAGCATACCAGAAAATAAGTCCAAAACAGGAACATCAATAATATAATTAAGCTTTTAAAAATACTTACCATGATCCCCAAAATTCAATTACCTTGTGCTAAGTATGGGGTTTTGTTTGTTTGTTTGTTTGTTTTACTTTCTGACAAAACTACAAAGCAGAACAAATCACTGTGAATTCTCCATGTGGTATTGCAATCCTGCTAGCAGTATGTGGCGGGGGGGGGGGGGGATATGTCACTGTGGAAGGTGCCCCGCCCTTGTAGAACAACCTGCCGAGTTATTTCTATAGCGCACCCAGCTCCATTTCCACAGTCGCCATCTCCTCCCTGGGTCTGCAATCACAGGTAATGAGCCTCCAGTGAGCAGATTCACTCTGAGCCTGGCAGCCATGGTCTGTTATTCTAGTCACATCACTGTATATTAAGGAACTGAAGTGCCCAGCAAACCAGGAAATGAAGGGGCCTGTCCCCACCTCAAAAAGACCAGGTTGTTAACAAAACAGCCCCTGTGGTCGCAAACTCTTCTGGCCTCGTTCTCTCCTCAATCCCTGGGTTTGCAAAATGAGCAGGGCGTTACCAGATGTTATGAGGCGTCACCAGGCATTCAGCTCTATAGCAGCTGGTTCAGAGCCAGGTTCCCAGCCGAGAAGGGTTTACAAAGGCCTGCCATGCCCACTCATCTAATTTTCTAGAAATCCCTGTGTATTCATTCCTTGCCTTCAGGCTGTGACAAAACAGCTTGACAAAAGCAACTGAAGAAAGGAAGGCCTTATTTTGGCTCACAGATCCAGGGTGCAGTCTGTTACGTCAGGGAGGCCTGGTGGCAGGAGTGGGAGGCAGCTGCTCATGTTGCATCAGAAAGCATAAAGCGAGAATTGCTGGTTCTCAGCTCAAGTCTCCTTTTTGTTTGCTGTGCGGTGGGTCTTCCCACCTTAGTAACCTAACCCAGAAAATCCTCACAGACACACCCAGAGCTTGGTCTCCCAGGTGACTGTAAACCCCATCGATGGTGACAGGGTTAACTACCACAACCTATGAAATGGCTTTCTCATCTCAAAGCTGAACTCACCACGCTCACAAAACAAGCTACCTGCCTAAAGTCACAGAGTTGATCAGGGTCACGATGCCCCCAGGAGTGCCGTGTCTGGGAGAAACTGAGACATAAGTGGTTGGGTTCCGGTCTGGTTTTTCCAGGAAAGCACAGGTCCAGGCCACCAAGAGGCTCACCCCTAGGCTCCAACACACTATCAGACAGCAGACCCCTTCCCTCAAAAGCTCCATGGCCTAAACATTCAAAAGACTGGTGTCTTCAGAAACACAGTTACCTCTCATTTGGGTTTTATCACATTTAGGTTTGTCAGGACGAGAGACCACTATGAAATTTTGAAGTTCCTCAAGTGGCTGACTCTCCAAATAAGTGCTCCACAGGACCCCAGGAGGAGGTAGTAGGACCACACAGAACACAGATGGGGACAGCACGGATTTCTAATGCTTCTGTGCATAGCAAGTAGCAATTCCCTTCCCCACTCTTCTGCCCTGGCTCAGGGGCTCTCAGAGGCAGCCTTCTGTCCTACCTGGCTTCTGCCAGTCACTGTATGTTTTCTCTTTACCGAGCACAGGACAAGGGAGCTCATGTTCTAATTTCAAAGGCAGAAGAGACAGGAACCACGGGGTGATTTAACATAAAAGAGGCAGGACAACAGGAAAGGACAAAAGAGCATGCCAAAAAGAACGCTCTTCTGCTGTTATTTATACTTTTGAAACAATGCAAGTACAATGCTTGCCAAAGAGGTACAGGAAAATCCTGGGAAAACATGCACTTGAAACGGTCTCCAAAGCCCTATGAAAATAATAGAATCCAGAAGGCTGTCCAGAAAGAATTAAAATGGAATAATAGTCTGTGCATATGAACAATTCCCAATTTTATATAGATTATAATCTAAAATGCCACTTTTACATTTTTTAAAATTTGAACTTGCTCCTATCTATATGGGGAAGAAGCCATAATTGATATCAAAATTTATAAGGAATGACAAAGATGTCCTACATTTAGACATGAATCTTTAAAAAACAACTTTGATGCATAACTGTCTTAAGATCCATGCGGGCTGCATGTACAGCTAAGTGTTTTGACAAGTGTATATACCCATTCGACCAGCTACAATCAAGAGGAGAACATGATCACAGCTCAGAGTCCCCTTGCTAATCCTAATCCCCACATGCTGAACAAACCCCAGATATTTCATCCACCTGTTTTGTATAAACACAGGCCAGTTTTGTCTACACTGTAATATCATCTAAATGGACTTGCACAATGTTCCCAAGTTCCCATGAATGTCGTTGTATACATCTATAATTCTATTCCTTTCTGTTGCTGAGTAGTATTCCATTGTATGGATGTACCACCTTATATTAACCACTCACCAATAGATGGCTATTTGGATTATGTCCAAGTTTTTGCTGCTATGTATAATGTTTTTAATTATAATCACAATGTGTTTCTTTTTTTGTGGACACCTGTTTTAAATGATTTGGAGTAACTCCTAAATGACTTTCAAAAGCAAATGTGCTATTTTATCCTGTGATGAATGGTACAGATTTAAGGCTAGCCTTCGAGTGCCTCTTAACCTACAGCACCCCTGATACTGTCACTGCTGGCAGGAAAGGGACTGAGACTGGTATGGGAGATAACGAGACAACCTCTTCTTCCCCATTTTGGGAAAAACTAGAAACATTTTGGCTGTGCCAAGTTTCTTTTTGACCAAATCCTATTCATGTAACTCTCCTCTCCCCGGCCTCCGAAGATGCCTGCTACACAGAACGCTTGTTCACACTAGCCCAGTCTTCCCCAGATGAAGCCCAGAGTATGGCCACTTGAGTGCCCCATTCCCAAAGTCACATTCTTCCTTTTTTCTATTTCTCCCCAACTAAAACAAAAATATCCTCCCCTGCTAACCTTCTTGTACAGTCCTGTGCAAGGAACTGGTGGGGCCTTAAATGACAGTGGTCCTGAGGTTAAGAGACCTGCTAGAGTTCCACCTGGCTGCTCTGGTTACAAACAAACCAGCAGACAACACATGTCAACGTGCCAGGTGACTTGCTGGAGAATAATTTACCTCATCGTTTCAGGGTAGAAAGTTCACTATGTTTACACATTGGACCTTTCTTGTCATTCTCTCTCTCTCTCTCTCTCTCTCTCTCTCTCTCTCTCTCTCTCTCTCTCTCTCTCTCTCACACACACACACACACACACACACACACACACACACACCTTCAGTTTCTTTTCTCCCTCTACACCCCAGAATTCACAGATTCTCACACAGTCTGATGGTCTCATTTGCATCATGGTAGTGGCAACAGGATGAGGTACATAAAATACTGGTTGTCATCTCCCCAATAACAAGAGTGTGACTCACACTACCTTCCAGTTCCTGGGGACTGCACCCTGTCAGGCACTCCGCAGCACACAATTATCCATCCCAGGAATGTATGTGCATGGATGGCTTGCTGAGGACGCGCCTCCTCAGGGCAGGATACCAAAGTCACAGATTTCCATGGTGTGGCTGGAGGAGAGTTACCCTGGACCTTTTACAAAAACCACATTTGAGAAACTCTAAAGGAGCAATTCCAAGGGGATGGAGAGATGGCTTGGTGGTTAAGAGCACTGGCTCTTCTTCCAGAGGACCCAGGCTTGATTCCTCACAGGGAGGCTCACAACAGTCTGTAACTGTAGGAATCTGGCATGTCTGTCAGCACAGACATACATGCAGGCAAAACACCCATACGTATAAAATAAACACACACACACACACACACACACACACACACACACACACACACACACACACCTTCAGTTTCTTTTCTCCCTCTACACCCCAGAATTCACAGATTCTCACACAGTCTGATGGTCTCATTTGCATCATGGTAGTGGCAACATTTTAAAAGGAAGTAATTCTGCTACCAAGGCCAGTATGTTGTTGATAGATCTGAAAGCCAAAACTATCATTAGTTAGCCACCTCACACCAGGGTAAGAAACAGAAACGAAAGGCAAACTTTGAGCCACCCCCACTGTGTTTTCATCTTTAGCTATCTTCACCCCAGGAATAACTCTTCTGGAGCATGCAACTTGAAAGTGTCTTTGCAACAATGAACCACAAACCTTGCCGAGCAGCGCAATTAAGGGCAGTGCAATTAGGTGGGCTGCCAGCCACGGTGGTACAGCTCTTCTTCCAGGGTGTGTCTGCACTGCCGGCCCTGGTCCCCACTCACGCACATCCCCTTCATCCCTCCAATGGCTCTGCAACAGGCAATGGGCTCCGGCCTCAGGTAAAGTCAGCCAAGCAACCCCTCTCACTTTCTAGCCATGCATACTCTGAGGTGGCCCAATCCCAAGTGGCACTAAAAAAGAAAAAAGCTACTTTCCTGACTATGAGGAATGACCTAGGTCATTTTGAACTGACACTCTATCTGCCTGGCCTGTTACTTCCTGCCCCTGCCTGATGTTTACCTGGACAGGTGTGAAAACAGGTTGAGCCAGGATAAAAAGGGAGGAGGGAAAAAAGAAAAGAAAGAAAATACATTAGTCGTTTTATCATTCAGCCTTGCACTCGGGCCTTGTTCTTTTTGGGAACAGCCATGATGGAGTGTCACTCCAAGAGGCTGAGAGTTGGCAACTGGGAACTCTCCCAACCCCCTCCTCCTCCCACCCCCAGGCTTTGGCTATGTCTCATCCTGGTACCAAACAACAGCACGGGGCAGTTTTCAAGAGTTCTTGGGCTTCCTGGAGGCTATGTTCTGGAAAAATGCATGTTTTGTAATGTTGGGCACACTCACACACAGAATGCTGTGCTAACCCTTCCTTATCAGCATGACAGGGTTACTTACTAATCTCTGCCTCCAGGCTGCTCTGAGCCCAGGAGCTGAGCTGAATCTGTGCCAGACCTCCTTCTAACCAAACTGCTAGCCCTACACGGACCCATTCATGAGAATGGTCCCAAAACACTCCACAGCACAACCAAAGTATAATAACTTTAATACTATAGGCAGACCACCTATGAAAATACAAACTGGGATGAGCTGGGGTCGTGCTTGCTTAAGAGATTTAGACAGAGCACGATATATTTTAATAACGTAAAAGTGAAAAAACAATGACCGACTAAAAGGGTTTCCAAAATAACGGAGAAGGAAAGAGAACCTGTACTGAACACATATTCTCTGCCTTTTTGGGTGCCAGTGTTCTTACTGTTATGTGTGAGACAGTACCTGTGTCATGTAGCCAAGGCCAGCCTTGAACTCCTCTTGATCCTCTTGCCATCATCTTCCAGTGGCTAGGGCTGAAGGTGCACATTGTCAAACCGTGTTAATAATGCTACACTGTGGTTAGAACTCATGGCTTCTGCATACGAGGCAAGCATACTACTAACTGGGCTACATTCCCAGAGTCTTCTTAAGTCCTTACATTTTTGTGAGTATTTTTAACGGAAGAAGAAGAGAACTCTTCAGCTTGGGAAAGCAATCCAATTTGAAGCTCAAAAGCTTTACTGTGTTCTTGTTCCAGTGTTAAAAATACATTTTCATCTTTCCAAGGCATTTCTGAATAACCATCAGGCGACTGTGATTTGGAAGAAGATACAGGACACAGGACTCTCTGCAGAGGCTCGGGAGGCTGCTGCAGCAAAGTTCTCCAGCCACTGCTCAGCTCCCTCAGCTAGGAAGACCAGACCCTGCTCTACTGCAAGACCCAGAGCATACTGCTAAGTGACCATTTCCTAAACAGAACAAAGCATCCCATTCACTGCCTACACCAGTGTGGGCGGGCAGCTCCCAGGGACAGCCTGTGGAGACCCTCCAGCTCCTAGCAACCCCACAACTGAGTTCGCAAACTAAGAGAAGAGAACTAAGCTCACTAAGGGCCAGAGGTGAGGCCCATGCTAGGGAGCTCTCAAGACTCCCGTGAAAAACCAACCATGCAGGTGGAAACTGTCATGAAATGACCTCAGATGTCTGGTCAAGGTTGCCAAGATGGGAATACACACAGTTACAGACTATATATAAAATCCAGACAGGAACAACAGAGTTTCTCACCTAATGACATAATTGTCTTTTTTTTTTTTTCTTTAAGAAAGGGTTCTAGTCAGGCTTAGTGGCATGCCTCTATCTCAGCTAATTAGAAGGTTGGGTGGATAGATGGATGCATGGATGCATGGATGGATGCCTGGATGGATGCATGGATGCATGGATGGAAAGTTCAAAGTCAGCCTGGACTACAGAATAAATTCAAGGTCAGTCTAAGGAGTATAGCAAGGTTCTGTGTCATTTCTCCTTTTTTTAAAGTAAAAACAAGGCTGATGTTAGAGTACTTGCCAGCATGAGTGAGGAACTAGGATCAATTCCCAGTCCTAGTATTAAAAAAAAAAAAAGAAAGAAAGAAAGAGAAGGAAAAGGGGATGGAGGGAGGAGAAAGAAATCTATCACCTACAACATTTTTCTTTTTGCCTTGGTTTCTGGGAAGCTCACGTATAGACGTCATATTAATCTGCAAAAGGTGAGATGGTCTAATGCAGATGGGGTGAGTGCTTTCCCTTTCCTGTGTCAGCTTTTATCATTTATTTGCAATTGTCGGTCTCTCTCTCTCTGTGTGTGTGTGTGTGTGTGTGTGTGTGTGTGTCTAAGTGTTTAGTCCAACTTTCCTAAGATACTTAGTCTGTAATTAAAGTACATGGTTTTTAAAAAAGGAAACCATTTGTGATGCTCTACATGAAATCTATATACACCACACCTACCCATAAATTGACACTTTTTCCCACAGGATTTCACAAAAAACACTTTTAACTTTGGAACCAGATTCATTATAGTGTAACATGTGAGACACGCTGCTAGAGTGTGAATGAACCAAGTCTGTTTGGATTCACAGGATTCTAGGGTGTGCTGCAGGCTCACACACACCCTCGAAAGAATACCTGTGACATCAATTTATGTACTCCCCCAAGGATATCTGTGACAGGGACCCATAGGGACCCTATGGCAGGGACTCTTTTCCATTAACTCCTTGGATCTAAGTTTTGAAAACTCACTGAACTTCTCCCCCTAAAAACTGGTACTCTTGCCCCAGCTGGTAACTTGAGGGTGGGGCATTCAGAGACCCTGGTTCCATCTAGCTTGCCTCTCTTACTGCAGCCAGACTAAATTCACTGAGATGGGTCACGTGGAGTCTTCTTGTGCCCCACAATTCCAACAGGCCCACTCTGTCGAACTCTTTCTCTCTCCCCTGGCACTCACCAAAGGTCCTGTCACTTCTGGTGACAACAGTCATATGACACCCAGGTGTCCTGGCCCCAGTATGGTCTCTAGCAAATACTTTTAGCCCCTTTTAAAGTGTCTCTCTCCAAAAGGAGAGCATGCAACATTCCAAGGCTGGTACAGTAGACACTGGTCACTGAGGCCCATGACAAGCCCATGTTCAGGAAGCACACGCCACGGCAGTGTTTTCTGGTTCGCCCTCCCATCCTCCCATGTTCCCCACCAACCCTCCTAAACCATTCCAACTCCTCCCCAGGGACAGTGAGTGAGGCCCTCTACCAGAGACCTTCAAAGTTTGTCATATCATCATTTTGGGGAGGCCCTAGGCCCTCCTTGCTGTATCTGGGCTGCAATAGTATCCCTCCATAGGGAATGGGCTCCCAAAGTCCATTTGTGCTCTAGGGTTGAAGACTGGCTCCGCTGTTAGAGGGGACAGGACTTTTAAAGTGTCCCTGTTACTCCACTTGCAGCCACAGCAAAAAGATTAAGCCAGACTAAAGCTGAGAGAGACGGGCAGGGGCCAGGGCAGCAGGCAGTGGAGGCAAGCTAAGATGGGTCTCTGTGTGACCCTTTCCATGGCTCCTTCTGGGTAGAAATAACCACCCAACACAGGTGTCTGTAGCAATCCATTTCTAAGTAACACTGGTGGACAGTGGTGGTGTCAAGAGTGGAGACAAGAGTGGCGACCCAGGAAAGAAGGAACTGGGGCATGCCGCCTCCACTCCTCTGTGATCACAGGGCCTCGGTCCAGTCTGCTCTATAGACTGAGCTTGGTCATGGGAGTGTTAAAAGCATGCTTCTGGCGACTTCTTCAACACTATCATCATCACTTCTCAATGTAGGGACCAATGCCCTAAATCCCTCTCAATCCCTCTTCCATAGATGGTTAAGGAAGAATTTATTGGTCCCTTGCCCTCAGAAGACAGAAGAACCACCACCACCTCCCCAAACCCAGACTCGGGGGGAAAGAGGGGCAGCCAGTGATGAGCTTGGGAGGGATGGACCATGGTGGCTAAGGCCTGAGAGTACGAAGGAAGCTCACAGTGAGCCAGGCGGTACTGCTGCCTACTCTGTGGCTTCTTGGTGCGAGCAGGCTAATGTGATCTGCAGTCCTCAGCCCAGCTGCAAAAAGGAAGGGCCTCGGGCTCACACAGCACTATCTCCAGCTGAGCCCACTGCAGTCCTCCCAGTAGGAAAACATTAAGATTTGACAATAGCCGAACCAGCTTCCCTCTTATTGGGTTCAAATTTAGTTATAAAGCAGGGCTTTCATCATGAGCCAGGTTGGCAGAGGCCATCGTACAGACACCATCAATTACTGGGCTGCTCAGTGCTTAGCACATATTGGTGGAGTGAGTGAACTAAACCCAAGAAGCACATTCGAGCTGGTGTACAAAGAGCAGCCTGGCTAATTTCGGGCCAATGGTAAAATGACAGTGGCAGCCCTTCACTGTGCGTTTTTATCATCTAACACCCCACCTGGGGTCCCTCACCACCCTGAGGTCAGATTAAGGAAGAGCACAGAACAAATGAGGCAGGTAGGTGCCCAAAGCCTCCTTACTCTTCTGAGCACTATCTTCCCCAAGGCTTCCTGGCAGGGTGACACAGACATGGCTTCTCAGGCTGAGGCAGGGGACTGCTTTAGGCAAGGAATTCAAGGTCAGCACAAATTCATTAGCTCTTAAAACACCCATAGGTGAATAAGCCTGGTGTGTGCCCCCAACCCCTGGGGAAGGGCACATTTGCCAAGCTCCCCGGATACTGCTTATGATCGGTAGGATATAACTTGACATGAAGACTCTATCTTTGAAGTCACCTACTCGCTCTGTTTTTGGGGGAGGGACAGTACTGGGTATCAAAGCCATGGCCCTATGCATGTTGAGGTGATTGAATATGGATGGGGCCCTATACCTTGAAGTCATCCTCTTAAAGAAACAGTCATTTCTATTACTGGATAAGATATGGTGACAAATGTAATTGCAAGGTAGCTGGTCAGGTCCTGGCTACTCACTCTGTGACCTGAGTCCCACTATCCTCAGGGATGTCCTCGTCACAGGAGACAAGCTGTTTTCCAGCCCCAACTCCATCACGTAAGAAAAGGGCCTTATTGGGCAGAGGGGTCCCCAGAGCTTACTGAGTGGGGTTGTATCCCACACAGGACTACCTTGAACTCTCCAAGCTGGGTGACTGAAGTGTTTTCCTAATAGAAGATACCCCCTTCCTTTGGGCTGACCTAGCCCCATGGCCTGGTTTGGGCCTCTGGAGGCTGGTGAGTGGCTACACTGCGGTGGATTCTGCTGTTCCTTGGGCTGGGCTGAGAGCATGGGGACAGAGAACCTTCTCTCTAGGTCACACAGGCTCCTGTCCCAGACAGACTGTGGTTGGACCTAATGATTCCCTAGGATCCTGATTGCAGACTGGGGAGCTAACCACCACCTACAGTAAATGCACCAGAGCCCCTTCCCTGGAAAAATGAGTGCAGTTCATTCTGAAGAACTAACTGGGTGAGCTTCCTTCCCTGTCCCAGGAGGAATAGAGGGAAGAGGAAGCCAGCGCCAAGCTTCACAAAGACAAGCTGGAGGTGAAGGCTTTACAGCACAATGCTTCACGTAGCGTAGCAGCCAACGAGCAGAATGAAAAGGCTACAAAACAATGGCCAGACATTGGAGGACTTACAAGAACAAGATGCGCCCTTCAATCAAGTTCTTTTGCTTAAACTAATCTTTCAGTGCTTGTAATGCTTTTCAGGTGAAGTCCATTTACAACTCCTCAAACAAAGCCGACGGCAGGTATTTCCTTAGCAGGCCTAAGCAGGAGCAGATACGGCTAAAACCGACAAGTCATTCTGTAAGCAGGGGGCGAAGGAAACAGGAGACACAGCATAGAATGACCACTGCCACCTCTCCCAGAGTCACAGTCCCTTCTCACGCCCCACTAAACCTAGCTCTCCACGCACCCCGGCCTCCACTGTCTCACAGCAAGCTCTCCCCGACACTTCCATGTGGAAGTGCTCTCCGCAGCACCCCATCTCCAAGCTCCTCCCCATCCTTCGGGGACACCTTCTCTCCCATCCAAACTCCCTTTGACCTCTCCCCCCCCTCTGTCTTACCTTGCCCCTCTCCTGTGTTCTACCTTCCCTCATAGCAACAAATCTGATTTCCCCATGAAGTATTTACATATTTATTATCAAGCTCTAAGGCACACAAATAATAGATAGATAGATAGATAGATAGATAGATAGATAGATAGATAGATAGATAGATATCATCAAACAGACATGATTTCTTGTTTTTTTTGTTTTCCACCATTTTAGACTGTGACAATCATCAAGCCCTGTATACATTCACTGTATACATGGGAAGGTAGGAGACACTCGAGAATGAAAAGTTCAGTACCTGGGGCTCAGGAGATGATGGTTCAGTCAGTCAAGTGCTTGCCGCTCGCACGTAAGGACCTGAGGTTGAAGGGCCAGCATCGGGGTGGAAGCTGATCACGCTGGCACATCATGCCACCCTGGTACTGGGGAGGCAGAGGCAAGAGGACCCCGGGAGCTTGCTGACCAGCTAGTCTTGCCAAATTGAGAGCTTCAGGTCCAGCGAGAGACCCTAAAGTAAGTGAGGGGAATGACAGAGGACAACGCCGGACGCTGCACTCTGACCTCCACAAGCTCACGCGAATACATACGCTGCAGTACAGCGCCCAGGCCCAGCCCTGTCAATTCAATCACAACTAATCAGGAGTAAATCCAAAATCTGCTTTGTTTTGAGTTGCACAGGTAGGTTCGATGCCCTTTGCAGAGGAATATGAACTTGACATTTTCCTGGCAAACTAATATACTGAAATATAGCAAGGTCCAGTAAATAGCTCGATATGAAGGGTCTGGAGAAAAATTCACAGTAATGTTACAATTTCTGATAAGCACCCTCTCCCCACAGAGAAGCAGGCTCTCAAATGGTGCTGGTGCTGCGCTCTCCAGCTCTCCCTCGGCATCTCAAGGTATAGTTACCGTGCCATAAGTGATGGAGGTAAAACCAACCCACTATATTATGATTTCAATAAGCAAAGAAAAGAGACTTTGCGAATGACCAAGAATTCACATCACTAGGCTACTTTAGCAGGTGCCAACATTCTATCCATAATTCTGTGTTCTCTAATCATGTAAATGTAGCCTTTGTAGAACACTGAGGTCCAAAATCCCTTCCTTCATAACACAACGGGGTCCCAGACTGCTTACTTTGTCATCTGCTAAACATGCCAATCTTTCCCTATAAAAGCTTTGGTGGCTTCTGTAGACATCAAAGTTTTGGCCAAACAACAAAAAGGGTGACGGATGCAGCCCAGCCCAGCCTAAGATATCTTCTGAGAGTGTCTGTGCTATAAACTATTACAAGCTGTAAATAGGAACTGGGAAAGAGTGCTAGAGGGTGGTGTGTAAATTTAAAATTGCATGTCGGTAAATACCAAATATCAAGTGTTTACTTTGATCCTCACCCCCCAAGTGGTTTAAACTTCGTTTTCACATTGCTTTCCAATTTTAACCCTCCCTAAGCACAGCCAATTATCACTTTCAGCCTTCATCTAGCTGACTAAATGGCCCCTTGCACCTCTTTATCCATTCCTGATTTCTGGAAATGTTTTTCTCGTAGATCTGTTTATTCTGTAGCTTTCCTGAGACAACAACCAACGGCCCGAACAATCACTTCACCCTAAGGAAACAGCTTAGCAATAGCTTGATCTCTCAGAAAAGAGATTTACAGGGTCCCCAGGCTCTGTGTGAGCCACCTGCACTTTACAAGTACAGATACCAAAAAGGAACGAAGCCCAAAACTTCAGGGCCTCGGGACTGAATCAGAATCCTGCCTTAGTCTTCAGTCATCTTCAACTCAGCCACAGCCCTGTCACCCCCACACATACCACAGTATTTCCTGAGGGCAGAGGCTGATTCACATGTCAGGGGCAAAGGTTTCTATACAGTGATGCCTCCATGCCCGCCAACAGGACCAGAAGTGAACACATGACCGAGGCCAGCCAATGTGGAGGCAATTCAGCAGGCCTCTCAGAGGCCAAGAGAGGTCAGGGCCACGCTCATCCTCCTAGCGCCTTCGGTGATGTTAAAAATAAAGAATGACACAACATTTCAATGCCTACACTGAACAAATTAACATTTCTAACACCCAAACACTTATGACTAATTATGCCCTCCATAAGACAGTTACAAGAGTTATAAAACATATTAATTCATGGTGCACTGCAGGCAGAATGTCTGTTAATGAGAAACAAATTTAAATTGGGATGATGAATGCTATCGTCTTTCAATCCTGCCAGCTTGCCTCTGACTAACTGTGTAAGTTCAGGGGGATAATGGAAAAGTGTGTGGGAAAGAGGCCTGAACGCTGGCTTCCCCACAGCCTACCTCTGCCCGTCCTTTCTGACACACACACAGATGACATTTTGATACCCAGAAACCTGTGGCCACCTCCCCAAGTTCTATTTACACGGAAATAATGGTTACTGGCCCATCACAGTCACCCTGGCAGAAATTCTGACAAATTATTAGTCATAAACTATTGCTCAGTGCTACTGTGGACTTAGAAACATCTGTCAGCCTAGTATCCGTGAGACCTAGCCAAGGGCCACGCTTCCTATCCTTAGCTACTCTCAAGACTCCCGTCCCTCGTCATGCGTAACCGGCTATATAGCATCGCTGCTGGACACTCTTCGTACCTCGAACCTCCAAACCAAGCTAATGCCACAACTTTCTTGCCCATGTGTGAAAGGCTGCTGTTGAGGAAGTTAGGCCAGCATGAAAACCCCAAGCCAAAGAGAAGATAACAGTCCCTTGGTAGTCACGAAGGCCTGGCTCCAGTACCCACCAGCAGTAAACTCCAAGGATGTTCAAGTCCTTTGTATCAAATACCACAGTTTGCATGTAAGCGATACATATCCTCTGATATATTTAAGTCATCCCTAGTATACTTATGGCACTCAATGAAGTGTTGATGCTACTGTAATAGCAGTTATTCCATATAGTTAGTATGTGCCCAGAATAGATGCAAATTAAAAATAAACAGTAAAAGAAAATTTACAGTTACTGGAATACTTGGATGGGGAACACAGCAACACAGTAAGTTTCTCCCTCATTTAACAAATTGTCCCTCCTCTGTGGCGAGCATTGGCCTCTCTCTCTCCATTAATTTTACTCTCAATTCCTCACCTTCTTTCTTCTTCAAAATCTCAAGGTCAACTTAACTGTTATTTCTGGATTCTTGGGAGACTTCCTAGCAGTGGTTTTCAGGTAAAGAAAATGATTACATTAAATAATACGCTGATTCCTAAATGTTTTAGTTTCCTTTCTATTGCTGTGACGTAACAGTTGGACCAAAAGCCACTTGAGTAAGAAGGGGTTTATTTCATCTTACACTTCCAGGTCACATAACGGTGGCCATCAGGGCCCATACTTCCCTAGCTTTCTCAGGCAGACCAGGACCTAGGGGTGGTGCCACCCATAGCAGGCAGGGCCCATAGAACAAACTGATAAAGCCATTCCATTACTCAAGTGAGACACCAGACTGAGTCAAGTTGACAATCAAGGTTAGCCAGGTCACTTAGATCATCTAGAATTTCAGACATAGTTAATAAATTAGTGCTTAAACATTAATTTTAAGTGAGGAAGAAGAGGCTGTAGGACTGGGGAATAGCGGAATGGGGCTGTTGCCAGAGCCCTGAGAACTGTTGCGCGTGTTGGGTGGCTACGGTGAGGCTAAAAAGCAGAAGGGAAATGAGATGCAAGCAGGACTCAGTTCCCAGGATGCCCATCAACCTCTTCAAAGCTTTCCAACTCCACAGAACTTAGCCAGAAAGCCATCTCCTGACACCAGTGCATGAGCAAGGCCTGGCTGGTGCAGGTGCTTCCACAGATCCCCTGCAGCCTCTGAGCCCCGCGTGAACGTGAGTCTCCCAACTTCCTCACACTCCACGGAATCCTCCTCTCTCCCCATACCATATCTCTGCTTCCCTTCCAGAAGTTAAAACCCCAGGTGGAAGGAATTGTAGATGAGGACGAAAGAGGTTACAGCTTCTAAAAATATACCTAAGCCCCAAGTCCTTCTTCTAGGAGGCAGCCATGCTCAAGAGGAAACCTGGAGTTCCTAAATTAGTTCTACCTTAAAATGATGCTGCTAGATGGGTGAGGACCAGACAGCATCCCTCCCTGAGCTGCTGGACCTGGGTGAGGACCAGACAGCATCCCTCCCTGAGCTGCTGGGCCTGGGTGAGGACCAGACAGCATCCCTCCCTGAGCTGCTGGGCCTGGGTGAGGACCAGACAGCATCCCTCCCTGAGCTGCTGGGCCTGGGTGAGGACCAGACAGCATCCCTACTGTCAGGGAGAGTCAGTGTGAGAAACCTCTGTTAGGTCACTCGGCCAAATGTCACTAAACAACAAGTGAGAAAAGCACACTAAAGGAGCTCTGACGGCTGAGGTGTCAAGCTGCTTACAACCCACCTTCTACCTCAGAAGTCCATGCTGCACAGCCTCGTTTACCAGAAAACGTTCTGAGGCTTCAGGCTCCTCTGCTCAGTGTCATGGCTGACCAGGTGGCCTCTAAGTGCCTGTAAAACGCTCCTGTGCTTCTATGGTTTGCTTTCTGTGCCTTAGCTCTCCAAAACTGAGAGCAGCTAGTGTTGTCCCAACAACAAAAGGAACAAGACTGTTTATAAATACCAATCGAGAAAATGTAGGCCCTTGACACAATGACAGTAAACTCTAATTCCCAAACGACTTAACACTAGTTACTGAAAGGCTCTATCTAAATCTTCAAGTAAAAAAAAGTCAAGAAGAAAAGAAAGGTATGTGTCTTAAATAAATTTCATAAGCTCACATTTACAAGAAAATACTAAAATACATAAAAACATCAATACTATTCCATCATATTTGGACAGAAAACATAATGTAGTCCAAGTTTTCATTTTATAGGCAAAATTAACCAGGAACAGAGAGATTAAATAATTTGCCCAAGGACATGCAGCTAATGAGAGGCAGGGTAAGTATGAGAATCCAGCCAAGAACGATTTAACTATTCCAAAAGGGTATTAGAGGGTGTTAGCAATGTCTGGGACAGGCTCCTAGTCTTTAGAGGCTAATGTCGAAAGGACAGCCAAGCCCTCCCACGAAGCACCACTCTGTGCTCCACACAAGCCACAACCCCAGGCTGATGAGCACGGGATGCATGGATCCTTGGTTCCTACGGTCACACCTTCCCATCCATGCCAAAGGTGGCAAAATGTCCTGCATAGCGCAGCAGCTGACACTCCTTCTAAGTCTGCTGACAACTCCACATGGTCATGACCCCCTCAGATTCCAGGCCCAGTTTCCCATCTCATTGTTGTCATTGTACACACACACACACACACACACACACACACACACACACACACTCACCACACACACACACACACACAACACACACACACACACACACACACACACACACACACATTCATTGTTGTCATTGTACAACACACACTCACACACACACACACACACACACACACACACACACACACACACAGAGTCATCTCTCTAAACCCCAGAAAGCCAATGCAAACTGTGCCAGCCCACCAGCTGAGCAGTGGCAGCTGCCCCAAAGACATCACTCTAGGACCTCACTTCCTGTTCTGGCAACTCTGCCTATGTCTGTGCCAGTTCAGGGTCTGGCCCATCATTTTCAAAGCTTAGAACTGGACAGGTCCCAGATATCCAAGAAACCATCTGTTATAAAACCCTCCCTCCTCCAACTTTACTTCTCCACGAGCCACGGCATCTGCCGCCATCCCTGCTCCTCTGAACAGAGGACATGGTGCTCTCATCCACCACCTGTGAAATGACCGGCCTCATTTGGAGCTGGCCCTGAAGGGGAAGAGACGCCAACTTTAAATCCGATGTTATAAAACAAACAAGTCCACATTCTACCTGGCAGTGGGAACTACCACAGATGTTAGAAAAATACAGAAAATACATTCAGTTTCCAAAAGTCCTCGTTTCAGCTTACATTCTTTTTTGTTTTTTGCATGTGTGTGTGAGTGGTGTGCATGTGCATATGTATGTTTACGTGCATGTGTGTGTGTGTGTGTGTGTGTGTGTGTGTGTGTGTGTGTGTGTGTGTGTGTGCATAGGCTCAAAGCTGAAATGGGCTGTCTTCCTCAATTGCTCTCCACTTTATTTATTGAGGCAGGGCCTCTCAACTGAATTCAAAGCTCACTGATGTGACATGTCTAACTCACTGACTGCCTCGCCTCGGCATCCGGAGTGCTGGGATTACAGGCATTGACAATGCCGATAGCTTTCCACGTGGGTGCTAAGGATTCGAACCCTAGTCCTTACGTTTAGGCAGTGAGTGCTTTCTCCATTGGCCCATGTTTATTCTTTAATAGAAGCTTTTCACAGCAAAAGACAAGCTGAGAATGATCTCACTCATACTGTACCAATATTCCAGACCTAAAACAGCATAAGCTTTCCTTCCAATGAGAAACAAAGCCAGAATAAGATCAATCTTTAAAAGCCATTCAAGTACTCCCCCACATAAATCCCAAGTAGACTCCAAGCAACCGCGTCTATATAACTAATAACTAATATTGATTAAATGTTCTCCACCTGACAAACTGCAGTAGGATCTTTATAGGCATGACCAAACTGGCTTCTCACACCTCTATCAGCCCTTTTCCCTGTTGTGATGGGGTGAGGGAAGACATATGGAAGGTGACTAACTTGCCTAAGGTTATATCAATAAAAGGTGATAGGGTCAAAGTTCACACTTGGGTCCATGCAATTCCACATTCAGTGGTTTTCGACAATATACCGCACTGCCTTGGTCGTCAAGGTACAGAAAAAAAACAAAAAACTAAAACTGCATTTTTAATCACAGAGCCCTTCCACTCTGCATTGTAAAAGGTCCTATGTGAACCTGCCTGGAAATTTTACAGGCAAAGAAAGGAAACTGGCACTCGTCTAACAAGTCCGAAACAGCTGTCAGGCAGCTGTGCAGAGCAGCGAGGTAAGTGTCTGGCACGGTCACATGAGCTTCTGCCTCCGACTAGAATCTGTAAAAGAAGTGAGAGGCCAGGCAGATGAGAGAATCTCGGGGTAAATTCCCCAGAGAGTGCTAAATAAACATCATCAGCCTCATAAAGCTCTGAGAAAGGCAGTCTGTTAAAAATAAAAAAGTGTCCCGCAATCCGCCTTCCCTTCACCCAATAAACTCAGAAATCCATGAGCACACATAGCCCTATTAGCGATGGCCTCTTTAAACCTTAAATTTTTAATTCTGTTTATTCGCTTTTGTAGAAAGCATTCAGCAAACATGCCGCCTCACTTTTATTTATGTTGCTGTGTTTAATTGCAGGTGTCAACAAGGAGGCCTCAGACTGACTGCAGGATCAAGGCCAGGGAGATGGTCCCACCAAGCCTCGGGTCACACATCCTGTCAATCCTGGCTCGGTCTGTTGTACAGATCAGCGATACTTATGGCTTTGGGTTTCTCCTTTTTTCAATTCCCATCAATTTACCGAGCTCCTACTCTGTGCCAGCCACTGAGAGGCTCAGAACCCAACAGTTGGAAAAAGAAGCTTGCCGTCTCACTGGAAAAGCAGAAATCAATTAAATCAGGACTCGAAGGGGTGAGTGGATTACCAAGGGGCCCTGTGAAGGAACACAGATTGATCAGTGGCTGTCTGCTCAGGTGACGGCTAAAGGAAATTACCAGGGAGGAGTAACTAGAAATCAAGAGACATTTCTCCTGGCAGGATTGCAGCACCTGCTCTCTGCTCCTCAGATGGTGCAAAGAGGCTGCTTTGGGCTTCCTTTATAGAAGCAGCCAGCCACATCCTCTAGGACCTACTCACATCAGAAAGCCCCAAGGCTTAATACTATAGGGCTGGGGAATAGATTTCAACATAGGAATGGGGGCAGGGGGCTCAAACATTCCGACAATATAAAACTGAGTATTTGGGTAGTTACTAAATGCAGCCTCCAATTCTAGTTCTTTGTTCCCTGAGAAGTCAGGTGTGAGGCCACTCCTTGTGCATCGGGGCAGGTTCATGGTGGAAATGATGGTATGTGACTTCGAGGCTAGGAAAAAGAGGCCATGCAGTTTCTTGCTTACTTTTATGTCTGGAACTCCAGTTCTTGGAACTCTACATGTCCTGGGGCAAGTGTGAACACCTTGAAGTCACCTGCTTGGAGGACATCTCAGCTACATGAAGGCACTGGGGCAGAAGTGCTGAGCCTTGCTTCCAGTCAAGCCAGTGCTGACCCACAACTGGATACCTCCCCGGTATCCATGCCTTCCCAGGAGGCTTCACTGAACAGAAGAGAACTGCCACCTAACTGTGCACTGTCTGAATTTGGGGCCCACAAAATCGCTACCAGTAGGAAAATGGTGGCTGTTTAACTAATGGTAGTTGGTGTGCTTGGCCACAAAGAGAGGTAAGTCACCAGAACACAGTGCTATGTGTCACGAAGAGGCTGCCCTGTGCTGGGAGATCACTGGGGTTCTCCTGCAATGTAAGGGTGAAGAAACTTCCATCAGACGTAAAGGAGAAGCAGGCTGTGGACAGGAATGGGCCAGCAGCACGGAGTCAGACCATAAGGGGCTGAGCCTCTCAGACATCGGAAGTCCATCGGGGGTTTGTTTTCTGTGTATGTCTTTATGTCTTTGTTATTTTTGTTCTTTGACTTTAAAATCCCTGTGGTTGTTTATCTGCATCTGCACAGGTGCTTTGCCTGCATGTATGACTCCGCACCGCTTGCATGCCTGGTGCCCAGGAGGCCAGAGAGGGTGCTGGATCCCCTGGGACTGGAGTTACACATGCTGGGAATCAAGTTCAGGTCCTCTGCAAGAGCAACAAGTGCTCTTAACTGCTGAGCCATCTCCCCAGCCCCCCACCCCCACCTCTTCTTTCTTAACCCAAGTAAATCACACAACATAGTAGTCACTGTTATAGACTAAATGGTGTACCCTCTAAATCATATGTCAGTCATAGCCAGTGTTTCACAATGTATTTGGAAACAGACTCATTATAGCTATAATTAGCTAAAAGGAGGTCACCAAGGGTGGACACGACTCCAGTGTGACTAAGTCCTAATGAGAAGGGGAATCTGAACAGGTACTCACAGGGAGAATGGCACATGAAGGGATAGGGTGAAGGGTATCCAAGCCACTGACTCCAGACAAGTTCTCAGAGGCCAGGAGCAGACTGCCCCAAAGTCCTCAGGGGAACCCCGCCCACCTGCTCACACCTCCATCTCAGTCTCCCTGCCTATCAAACTGTAAGACAACCCATTTCCATTGTTCCTGCCACACAGCTGGGGTACTTCGTCACAGCAGCCTGGGGACAGTATAATCACCGCTTAGACTATTTTTTAAGTGGGCAACTCACAGATTTTAGTCCCTTCATAATAAAGTACATCTTTCCACACTGGCCAACCATACAACATTTTCAAATCCCTCCAAACACAAAAATAAACAAACAAAAAGCCCTCATTCCTCTTTCCCTGCATCCCAATATGCTCCCTGTCTCTCGGGGTTCGCCTGATCTGGACACTTACAGAAATGAATCAAACATGGGTTCCTTTGCACATGGCTGCTATAATTTAGCATAACTTTGTCCAAATACGTTCGTGTTGTAGCATGCACCATTACCCTCCTTTTTATTGCATTATATGAAAATATCACAATTTGTTTACCCAAACTTGTCCCTGATGCGTATCTAGGGTGTTTTTTCCCCTCCATTTTCCACTCTTTTGAATAACGCTGACACTGAACACAGATGTGTCCACTCCACTTGCACACTGGCTTTTCGGTTCCCTTGGGAGTACACAGACGGAGTGCTGGTTCTTATGGTAATTCCGTGTCTGCCTAACTTTTCAAGAGCCCATTTAAACTGGCCTCAGTGACTGCACCTTCTGCATCCCCACCAGCACAGCCATGCATGTGTGAGGCTTTTTTGACAGCTTCACGCAAATTCGGGAAACTGGAAAAAACAAAAGCCCACTTTTTGTGAAGGACCAGGCCTCGAGTCTGTCTGTCTGGGTCTGGCAAGCCTTTAAAACATTCAATGGGCCTGCTGGGTAAGAGTCACTCTGGCTTAGAAATGAGGTCAGTCGGGACTCGGTAGCAAGGAAAGATTCCTCCATAGAAAATACAAAAGGGGTTGGGGAGTTGGCCTAAGCTTTCAGGAGCCCCCAAAACTGCATGTCGGGGTAGAAGGAAATGGGTCTGCAAAGAGGAGTGTGGCAATGGAACTTGTCAAAACTATAATTCATTGCTGAAGAAGTAAGAGACAGAGTAGATGGGATTCACCTAACTGCTAAAAATCAGAAGATCTGAAAACGTCTAAATCCTGATACCTCAAAGATAAGCACCATCCTAGTTCTCTATTTTTCCCCTTCCCTTTTCGGAAGGAGGTCAGTGGTGATAGAATGAGAAGCTGTTAGCTTCTTACTCTGCTGTACGAAAGGTTAAACTACTTTGAGCCGCTATCAGAACTGGTGAATAAACGCGTCTCAGTCCATCCGGATGCCAAGCCCATATAACTTCAAATTGTCCTTTTTTGGGGGATTTGCGTGTACAGAACCCGGTCACGTCCTTAACAAATCCTATTGTCTCTGCAAAGCAATGACACCTGGCGGGGACAGCAGGACAGCACTGCAAAGATCATTAAGAAATCAGCAGAGATTAGCACGGGGAAGGGTTATCATTCCTCTACCCTCCCCTCCGCCAGCCAGTTACTTAATTACAGAGTCCAAGCAAAAGATGGGACTTCTAAGATCAAACCTCTAATAATATCCTCTGTCCTATCGAAAAATTACAGTTTAGGGTTGCTAATTTTTTTCCTCAGAAGACACAGTTCCAGAGATTATAAAACTGTCTTTATGCATTAATCAAGAGTGTAAACTAATCTTTAGGTTTTCATTACAAGGGGTTGAGTTGTAATCTAGTAATCATGGGAACAAAGGGTTTGGGGATTAAACAAATATTGCTTTCAGAAGTCCAGGCAGGAGGTCTCCTGGGTTCCAGCCCTGGGTCCTCTCAGGAACCAGACCTATCTAGATCCACCCTGTATGCCTCTAGTGTACAGTGTCCATGCCAAACCGGGACTCATAGAACAGCACCTCACAGAAGTCCCTTATTTGCATATCACACACATTCTCTAAAAGATTTCATCAATGGACAGAAGAGGTGCCCATTGAAAATCAGTTATTTAGCTCTACATCAGGCAAAATCCCATACAATACTAAGACCCAAAGAAATAACTTCTTTTGCTGCATATGAAAATGATTTGTATTAGCAAACAGAATCACATTGAAAAAGTAATAAAATAATTGTATTTGCTACATTTAATAATAACTATTCCCAAATAGTACCTATTAACATCTCCATTTCATAGACAATCCTAATTTTGCCTCCACGGCACAAACAATACACCAAGCCCCCCCCCCACACACACACACACACACAAACACACACACAAACGCACGCACGCAGCTAAGAATGTCTCTACCATTTAAGATATCCGTAAGTCTGTGATGAGAAATTTTAGAAGGTTGCTGCCAGCTTCAGACCCAAGTGCTACAAGATGACACTGTCAAAAAACGAAAGATGCTGCCCCCCCCAAATCTAATTAATTACTATGAGGTAGCATTTTCTTACAGAGAGCCCTCTGAGAAGTTACTCAGCTAGAGTTCTTTTTTCTCTAGCAAGGGAGGTATAAAATTTTAGATATGGAGAATGATGGTCACATAAAGTAACAGGAAAAAGAAAATTTCCCCATACTACATAAAGTAAAGTCCTTTTAATCAACACCCCTGCTTGGGAGAGCAGTGTGACGCTAGCACTTGGAGAGACTGTCAGAGTGGTAACTGATGCTCATTAGTACTTAATGGACTAGAGCCACAAACATTAAGTTATTCATTAATTTTCACCACATGTCCCTGAAGCAAGTGGGAGCATCCCTCTTTGACGGGGAGAGAAGGGCAACGTTGCACATGAATGGTAAACTGCTCCCAGCCACTGCTGACCAGAAACACAGGACTAACCCACCACACACTGAACGTCTTAGGCATGACCAATGCTACCCTTACCCAAAGACAGTAGCTAAGCGTCTTCCGTGTTTCAGAAGGCAAAGACTTGAAACCTCTAAAATGTGACCATGGCGATAACATTGTGCAGGAGGAGGAGGAGAAAGGGCTAATTGTTGAGTGTTTATGTCAGACTTTGAGCATTAACTGTGAGTCGTCAGTGAATTGAGGAAGCAGGTACTAATTGTTCCTTCCTTGGAGGAAACCCAAGGTAACAGGACTTGCCCATCAGGACAGGATTCTGACCCAGCTTGGTTCCAAAGGCTGTGTGCAGTTGACTTCAGCATCACCCAGTTAAATCATGGCTTGTTTTTCTTCATTGACCCAATTCTTTTTTTTTTTTTCAAACTTTTGCATTTTTCTATTTTTAAATTTAAATTAGAAACAAACTTGTTTTACATATCAATCCCAGTTCCTTCTCCCTCCCCTCCTCCCCTGCCCCCCACTAACCCCCATCCCATACCCCTTCTGCTTCCCAGGGAAGTTGAGGCCTTCCATGGGGGAATCTTCAAAGTCTGTCATAGCATTTGGAGCAGGGCCTAGGCCCTCCCCCGTGTGTCTAGGCTGAGAGAGTATCCCTCTATGTGGAATGGGCTCCCAACATCCATTCATGTACTAGGGATAAATACTGATCCACCACCAGAGGCCCCAAAGATTGCCGAGACCTCCTCACTGACACCCACGTTCAGGGTGTCTGGATCATTGACACAATTCTATCCAGGCAAAATGGAAGTTAATTCACAAAAGAAGCCAAAGTCCCTTAAAGCTTTGCCCCTAACAGCATCTGGTCCGAGGGTCAAACTCTCTCCTTCCTTGACGCTCTGGTGGAATACTAGGGCAAGCCAAATCTGGTCCTCTGGGCCCAAGACTATGCACTTGCTATTATCTGTCTTTAAGGGCTTCATCCAACCTACTCCCCAAGCCCAACTTCCTACTGAAATATTTAATAGCTTCTTTGTGAATGAATCCTGTTGGTAGCATTTATTCATTCTTTCTGAAAACCATGAATTTAGGGGACAGAAAAAGAGAATGACAGAGTTTTGTGTTTAGTCCATAAAATATGTAACTTCTCCCAAATTAAAAAAAAAAAAGGATGCTGAGCCTAGCAGTATCTTTTGTACCAGATAAATACTGAGAACATGAATACTACCATATTTTTAAGCTGAGTACTGTGTTTGTGAAAAATAAAGCATAAGAATGAAAACACTTCACAGCTAAGTATGTCTAAAGGATTTTCCATAACCCAATTATTCACTCATCCCAAAATCACTCACTCCTGTATTCATTGACATCTGCTTCAAGGACCACTCTCACCCCGACAATCCAGGTGAGGCCCAAAGAACTCCAGACTGCTCACTAAGTCACTTTCAAATAGCCCAGATGAGCTTTCTGATGTTTGAGGGCAGCGGGAAGCACTCCAAGCAGCATGCTTGGCTGACAGGCACAAGGTTCCGGGTTTAATGCTCAGTCAAGCATACTGGTGCACACCTTTAGTCCCAGCACTCCAGAGGCAGAAGCAGTTGGATTTCTGTGAGTTCAAGGTCAGCATGGTCTATGTAGCAATTCCAGACTAGCCAAGGCTACTTACTTAGTAAGACCCTGTCTCAAAAAGAACAGCAATAATGATGATGTCTGTGAAGATGATGAAGTTTGATAACCCCTGAGTGCCACTGGTATACCTAGAGGACATGCCACTGTGCGGACTATCGAGAACTCTCTCTCTCTCTCTCTCTCTCTCTCTCTCTCTCTCTCTCTCTCTCTCTCTCTGTGTGTGTGTGTGTGTGTGTGTGTGTGTGTGTGTGTGTGTGTGTGTGTCTTGCTACCTCCTTCCTCCCCTTCCTGACTTGATTCTTTCAGCATTTATCATTATCTACCATATTTACTATCTTATTTATGTGTTACCCCCACTAAAAAGTAAACTGCATGAGAGCAGGATTTTATAATTTACCAACTTTCCTCATACATGGAGGCCATTTGGCACACAGGCATCCCAAAGCATACTAGCTGTCCCTCAGTATCCTTGTGGGACTGGTTCCAGGGCTCCCAGGAACACCAAAGTCCTTGGATGCTTAAGTCTCTTCCTTAAAATGATACCGTTTGCACATGACATATATATATATATATATATATATATATATATATATATATATTATATATGAATATATATATTCCCTTGTATGTTTTAGATCATCCCTAGATTATGCATTATCCTAGAAAATGTAAATTGTATGGAAACACCCATTATGCTATGTTATTTAGGGAATGATGTAACACAAGTTTTGTACATAGGGTATACAAATGTAATTGTGTGTGTGTGTGTGTGTATTCTGAGACAGGGTCTCACTATGTAGCCCTGGATGGCCAGGAGCTTAATGTTTAGCCCAGGCTGGCCTCAAACCAATAGAGGCCCACCTACCTCTGCCTCCCAGAGCTGGGATTAAAGATGTGAGCCATATTCCCTACTACAAACATTTTTTTCAAAATATTTCAATCCACTGTTGATTGGTGTGGTGTGTGTGTGTGTGTGTGTGTGTGTGTGTGTGTGTGTGTGTGTGTGTGTGGTGTGTGCATTTGCTGGATGAAAGAATAAACATCATATAAATACCAATATAAAGAATATTTGACTAAGTGAATCATTGTAGGAATCTGGAGGAAAGAAACTCCAGATCTTCGTGTCTCTCCCACAGAACAGAACACAAGCTTGGCCAGTACGAAGGAAGGAAGAGAACAGAAAATGTCCTCTGAGGAAAAAGGACATTCTGTGCATCAACTGACTCTATACTCTTCAAAAACTGTCACCACCACGTCCAGGTACGGAGACTCAGGCTCCACAGCCAGCACTCAAGAGACCAACGAGGAGACTGCAGTGGTTGCAGGCCAGTCTGGGCTGAAGACTAAAACCACATCTCAGAGACCTGAAAAGTGACTGCTGAGAGATGATGAAGGAAGAACTCACACAGACCAAAGGAAGGCAGGAAACAGAGTGGGGAGGTGCGGTTCTGTGGGCCCCACCTTTCCAAGCTAACTGGACAATCCTAAAGAATAGAGTTCTATGGAAGGAAGCACACGGTGTTGTTTTTCCCTTTGCAACTTCCCTCTCAGTTTGAAATTGTTTCCAAATGAAAGAGGCTAGAAAACACAAGGGAAACTATACTAATATGTGCAAATGTCACGCACCAGATAATCTAGATGAAACTACTTCTTCCAAATGTTTCTATTCACCTTGCTCCCCAACCCCTGCCTCCAAGAAAGATTAGGGGCCTATATATGTTGGCTTAGAGTCAGCCCAAATATGGTCATTTTTCTTTTGGTATAAATGCAAACAAACCCCCTGGACTACAGTGGAAACACAGCACGCAGCAGAACAGTCATCTGTATAAACTCTGCTGTAAATGACATCTCTCTCCTCCCTACAGAGTCCAGGCTTGAGCTCCATGAATTGCTGTAACTCAAAACATACTTTTTACATAAAAATAATGATGGGGTTGGAAATAGAAAAAGTAAATCTTAGGACTGGACTAGTGTTGTGAGCCACAGAGAATGATTAAATATAAAACAAGGGGAGGGGAGCAATAGCACTAGGTTATAAAGGAGCAGATTGACATAGATTATTTTTTTTTTCTTTTGAGACTGGAAGTTGCAGGCAACATGCCTAGAATTTAGACGCCAATATTAAGGACTGAACACTCACCCAAGCATCTACAGCTCCCCGGGCAGGTCAAATCTCATTACAACAAACACCACAGCTATAAGACTCTCTGTGTAATCTAGAGCAGGCCCAGATAATGACCCCTTAACTCAAGCTGTATGTGATCCCTAACAGTGTTCTCCAGTCTGAACACAAAAGCACAAACGCACAGAGGAAATATACCGAATGATTACTGGCTTGTACAGAGACTCATCAAAAGCCCCCAGTCTCCCATCCAGTGGAAGAGACTACTTAGAAATCTCAGGAAAAAAGGAATTAACTTGAGAACACCTTGGAAAGGCACAGATGTGCACAGTATAGCTAAACCTTCAAAAGACAGATGAAAGCAGGCATGTGACCACTGTGCCAACAGAACAGTCCACAGATTTGACAAGGTACAGTTCCAAAGTCTCCTGCGTCTCTCCACATGTGCCCCCACAAATACTGTCCAATGTTGTTTGTTTTCATTTGAATCTTCCTTCTTTTTGACTATTAAAATTGGTAAATTCTCAACTGAAAAGTATGAGGGGTTCCAGCTACTCCTGGAAAGTGATTAGGTTTGGCAACACATGCACACATTGCCAGGTCAACTATCAACTGGAGGAGAGTGTACCCCCTCTACAAGGTCTCAGACTGCCAACTCTCCAGAATTCCACAATACATCCCCACCCAGCACTCCACTTTGCATCCCCAGGACTGCTCACCTGCAGCAGCCTGCAACCCTAGATTTTAAAGAAAGACCAGGCCCCAGCCTAACAAGACATTACAGAGCATGTGTCGGCTCATGTAACATCACCGACTTGGACATTTCTCTGTGTGGCCCAGCGGCCAAGGCCAAGTTCACCATCCTTAACTAGCTTCACTTTGCTTTGGATGTGATAATCTCCTGAATGTCTCTTAACAATGAAGATGTGACACGGCTGTTTTCAAATGGGTTCCAAACTAACCATCATGTATATTTTAGCACAGTTAAGTAAAAAGAAATAATGCTAAATAATCATAAACACATATATATACCTTTTGAAAGAAACACTGAGCATAAACTGGCAAAAGAATACTATAATCTGTTTCTGAACAATTTCAAAATCTCCTGGTTGTCATCTACGTTGTATAACCAGAACCTTCCATTTCAGGGGGGTTATTTGTGGGCACAAAACCATGGCCGTGAATAACTTTTCCATGTCTCAGGCCCTCACTACACCACATGAAGAATAGTGCAGGCACCTCATGGGGGCATCTGGAGAATTACACAGGCTTGTATATGCAAGCTTGTGCCTACCATGTTGTAAGTGCTACGTGAGAAAAGTCAACACAAACTGTTGCCAGTCTTCTGTTTTATCGTGGCACACTGGCCTAGATTAACAATAAAGTATGCCCTGCTGCACGCATTTCCATCTCCACCTTGGTATGTCTGCTGGAAGAATTTCTACCCAAAGCATATTCCATTATCATCAATGTAAGTTTCTGCTAAGTCTCACAAGTCATTAATGAAATGCGTGATTTCTCAAAAGGTTTATACTCTAAAAGGTACTTAATAGAAAAGAATTAACTCTAAGCCACTACCTAAATGATAAAGATTTATCAAAATAATTATCAAGTTGAAAGAAAATCCCCAGAGCAGTAAAAAATATCCAAGATTCAAAAAATATCACAGAAGAAAAAGACCAGTACTATTAAAAAAGAATGGCTTATGAGTGAGTGAATGAATAAATGAATGAATACCAAATGAATGATGAGGGGCTGCCAGCCACAGTTTGTGCTTTTCTAATACAAAACCAATAAAGTACATGTGCATGAAGTACAGCGTGTGTGTGTGTGTGTGTGTGTGTGTGTGTGTGTGTGTACATACATGTGTGCATTTTGAGACCAGAGTTGATGCTGGTTGTCTTACTCTTCTCCTCTCCACCTACTATCTGAGACAGGTTCTCTCACTGAACCTGGAGCTCACGATTTGCCTAAATTGGCTGGCCACTGAACGACAGGGATCCTGTCTCCATCTCTTAGTGCAGAGACATGCTGCCATTCTGGGCCTCTTACAGGAGCAGTAAGAGCTTACCTCACCGTCTCAGGCTTCCACAGCAAGTGCTTAGTGACTGAGCCATCTCCCCAGCCCTACAAAAAGCACCATGTTTTAAAAACCATACACCTTGTAGATCTCTGGACATCTCCCTAGTGCCAGAATTCTCTTTAAACCTAAAATGGCTCCCTCTACAAGGTTGACCCCAACTAAGAATCTAAGTGATAGTCGAGAGGCTACCTTAAATGCCCCTCTCCAATAATGAGATTGATGACTACCGTATATGCCATCCTAGAGCCTTCATCCAGTGGCTGATGGAGGCAGAAGCAGACACCCACAGCTAAACACTGAGCTGAAATCTGGAATCCAGTTGCAGAGAGGGAGGAGTGATGAGCAAAGGGGTCAAGACCAGACTGGAGAGACCCACAGAAACAGCTGACCTGAACAAGGGGGAGCTCATGGATCCCAGTCTGATAGCTGGGAAACCAGCGTAAGTCTGTTCCAGACCCCTTGAAGGAAGAGGTCAGTTTGGAGGTCTGAACAATCTATGGGGCAATCACTACCAGTGGGTAGGGATCAGTATTTACCCCTAGTACACAAATGAACTTTGGGAGCCCTCTCCACATAGAGAGATACTCTCTCAGTCTAGACACACTGATATGACATACTTTGAAGATCCCCCATGGAAGACCCCCCCTCCCTGGGGAGCAGAAAAGGTTTGGGATGGGGAGTTGGTGGGGGGCAGGGAAGGAGGTGAGGGAGAAGAGATTGACATGTGAAAGAAGCTTGTTTCTAATTTAAATTAAAAAAGAAAAATATTTAAAAAATAAAAACCATACACACTGCTACACTAAAGAGTGGTGTTGAACGTTTTGTCGAAATGATCTATATAAAAACACTCTAACCACCTGACCCTAAGTCTGCCCGGAAGCCGGCCATTTGTACTAACTGCATTTGATGTGGCTGGAGCAGTTCCTGCCTTCAGTGAGTGACATTTGAGGTGGGCAAGGAAAGTAACAGAAAGTGATCCCTTCAGCATATCTGTGGAACAGTGTAAGAGTTTCAGGTGGGGCACACCCAGGGTAGGCTGCGAAGGTTCTCAAAGGGGAAGAAGAGATGAGACCCTCAAAGGAAGCCCCATCGCTATTCCAGGCCACTGGACCACACTGAGAAATGCAGCCTCTGCTCTGCTCTGCTCAGCAAATCCCTAACGGTCTTCAACCCACACAACACAGCCTTCAACACGCTCACCTGCCCCACCCTCAGGCTTAGACACCTCTTTCCTCTGTGTGTGTATTTATGTGTCTTCCCTCCCCCTCACCATGGGCTCCCAAAGGAGAAGATGAAACCCAACTCTCTTATAGCCCCAGACAAACTCATTCTATAACCCTCACTTGAACAGAAAGAAGGCTTAGTAGTGGTGGTCGCTCTGTCGGGAAAGAGTGTCTCACTGCCAGGTACTGAATAGGTTGGACTGCAACTAGAAAACTGGATCGTGTAGCACTGCTCTGTGTCCTATGCTTCCCACAGGAGAGAGTACCTTTGCCCACTTACCTGACAGAGTTCTCTGAGAAAACATTTGAAGGGCTCTATTCAGGGGTCATTTACTATTGGAAAAATGACACGTTCCTCCCTTGAGATTTGAGGCCTGGTGTCCCTGGTGTCTTTTTGTTTGTTTGTTTGTTTGCTTGTTTTTGATGGGAACAAATACCTCAATGTTGCCTAAGCTGGCATCAAACAAGGAACCCTCCTACCTCAGCTTCCCAAATGCTGGAATAACAGGTGTGCACCACTGCACCAGGCCTTGTGCAAGGTCTTTTAAAAGGCGCCAGGCCTGTTCTGGCACCCAGTACAGACAGGGACCATGAATTCACTGGGTAACACTGAGGAGAGGAGCTAAGATACCCCTAGGCTGCCAAAGCTCTCTTCTGCTCACTGGCTGAGAGGCTGCCATCTGGAAGGCTCCACAGAGGGGAGGCATTGCCATGGCTGTGCTGGAATATTTCTGGTTGGCAGAGAACACAAGATGACAGAACTTGAAAAAAAAATCATGTAATTATGATTACCTTGGTTCACCTCGATCTCCAGCCAATCAAGATTCAGCCTGCTGTAGATGTTTAACCATCAGCAAGGCCTTGCAAAGACTCTGCTGAATCACCCAGCTGGCGAACCGTGGTGAAGTCTGTGAATCCCCCACATTCTAATGCTGGGGTGGCTCTGTTGCAGAAAAACAAAACAGGCACACTTCTGGGAGCCTCTCACCCCAGCCTCAGATGCACCCTGACATGTCAAACGCATGTGGCATGTCACATGCAAATTCCATCCTGAGCCTGAACACGAGAACTACCCACACCTGCCCTTAGCAAGCACAGCCCACCCTCCGGGCTTTAGCAGCTCATTTCCTTTTCTGGAACCTCCTTCTGGTCGTGCAGGCATCTCAGGGGAACACTCCTGGGGTACCCGGACCCGCTGCAGGGCCAGCATAGAAGAATCTGTCACTTCAAGGGCTGGTCCAACTGCAGTGTGGAAGGGCTTTTTGCTGTTATTGAGTCCTCAGGCTACAGAATCTGATAAAAATTATCTTCAGACTGGTGTCACAAAAGGCCCTTTTCCCCTGAAGGGACTGAGCAATTTGAAAGAGTCATGTTGTGCTTCCTTTCTTCAGAGCCTTCCCTGAGGCAGGCCAGTGTCACACCAACTCAAAGGGAGGAAACTGAGTCTCCGGGGACACCTGAGAGCAGGCCTTAGAAGCAGGGCCTCGTGCCACCCTCGGGTTTTCATTCTTTCTGATTCACCAAGCTCACCCTGGCACTGTCCACTCAGTCTTCTTTGAATATATAAATGGGCACAGAAAAGAGAAGCCTATGTCCCCTTACTGCTCCACTAATTACCAGGCTCCTACTCATCACATGACCCACACTGATCACACAACAGTCCAACCACTCACCACATGACCTTCACTAATCACAGCCTCTCCAATCACATGGCCCGACTTGTAACATGCCCCCACCAATCACACAGCTCCCCATTAATCACAGGTCCTCCCTAATCAAGTGATCCCACTAATTAATCACACAGCCCTCCCCAATCAAATGGCCCCATTAATCCTAAGGCCCCACTAATCACATAGTCCCCCTAAATGGCCACCTGGAGACCAGCTCCCTTTGGAATGAGAGCATCTCCCCAAAGTGCAGGCAAGTTCTGGCCAAGTCCATCAGCCGTGGCCTGGCAGCAGGGCCTCCCTTATTCTTCTGTCCATTTTCCAGTTCAGGCCCAGCCCAGGGCCCCTCACCATCACATCCCCAAACCCCAGGTGCATAGAGAATATTCTTCCTTCCTCAAAATGTCAAATGTCTGGGCATCTAGCCACATACGGTGCCTGAATTTAGAGCAAATGTATCTTCAATCAGGAGCAAAACAAAGCCACATCATCTGCGACCCAGCTCTCTCTCTAGAAGCCTGGAAAAGGAATCCTTCATTTCAATGGATTCAGAGCTTTAAAAAGGATCACCATACATACTGTCACCTCAAATCAGTAACTGTAAAAGTCAAAGGGGGGTGCTATTAATAGGTCTGCAGGAATTATAGTTGTGAACCATGTTGTCATAGAAAAGCAAGTCTTCCAGAGCACTTTAGGTGTGGAGTGTAGCATCAATGGCTCCACACCCTTAAAACTGAATGCTCAGTTCCACATAGTAACCAGAATACGTAATAGTGATCTATCTAGTGATGACAGGTGCTTGGAAGGAAAAGTCCTGGGAAGTATGACAGAATAGTTCAAGGGTCAACCTAACTGGGAAGCAGGGGACTTTCTGGAGTGAGAAAAGAAGGGCATAAGGCCTCAAGGTGACTGAGGAATGAAAATGGTCACTTCTAGGGCAAGGACATTCTGGCCATAGGAGGGAATCAAGAGGTAGGTGACAGAACCCTTGATGCCATTAGAAGGTGGAGGCTGGAGCAGGGTGATGTCAATGTAGGAGGATTACAAGGCTCACTCCAAATCTGGAGGTGGGTGAGGGGTTTACCAAGATTCTGTGTCACCTACAAAAACAGGGCCTAGATGTTAAGAATGCAAAGAAGGTTCCTTCTATAACCCTAAATTGCCTAGGGTAGCCTCATAATCTTGTTCACACAGCCTCAAAACTCCCTGGTGATTGTGACACCAAACAATCCAATTAAAAAGTGGGGTACAGGGGCTGGAGAGATGGCTCAGAGGTTAAGAGCAACGACTGCTCTTCCAGAGGTCCTGAGTTCAATTCCCAGCAACCACATTGTGGCTCACAACCATCCATTATAACATCTGGTGCCCTCTTCTGGTGTGCAGATATACATGGAAGCAGAATGTTGTATACATAATAATAAAATCTTTTTTAAAAAAAAGGGTGAAAATTAATGAAAAAAGTGGGGTACAGAACTAAATAGACAATTCTCATTAGAGGAATCTAAAATGGCTGAAAGACACATAAGAAAGTGTTCAGCATCCTTAGCCATCAGGGAAATGGAAATCAAAACAACTCTGAGATACCATCTTACTCCTGTCAGAATGGCTAAAATCAAAAATACCAATGACAGTTTATGCTGGAGAGGATGTGGAGAAAGGGGAACACTCCTCCACTGCTGGTGGGAGTGAAACTTGTACAGCCACTTTGGAAATCAGTATGGCGACTCCTCAAGAAAATGGGAATGAGTCTACCACAAGATCCAGCAATTCCACTCCTAGGCATATACCCAAAAGAAGCACATTCATACAACAAGGACATCTGTTCAACCATGTTCATAGCAGCACTATTTGTAATAGCCAGAAACTGGAAGCAGCCTAGATGCCCCTCAACTGAAGAATGGATAGAGAAAATGTGGTACATTTACACAATGGAGTACTACTCAGCAGAAAAAAACAATGGAATCTTGAAATTTGCAGGAAAATGGATGGAACTAGAAGAAACCATTCTGAGTGAGGTAACCCAATCACAAAAAGTCAAACATGATATGTACTCACTCATATGTGGATTTTAGACATAGAGTAAAGGATTACCAGCCTACAATCTACACTGCCAGAGAAACTACTAAACAAAGAGGACCCTAAGAGAGACAGACATGGTCCCCTGGAAAAGGGGAAAGGGTCAAGACCCCCTGAGCACAGTGACAGCACGGGAAGAGGGGGGAGGGAGCTACGAGAATGAGAAGGGAAGAAGAGGAGGGATGCAGAGGTCATGAGGGAGCAGAAAGGTTGAGTCAGGTGTAGATTAGAAGAAAGGATATGGATAGGTAGGGTTTTAGTTGGGGGAGGAGGTGTAGGGGAGGAGGGGAGGGAGAGGAGAACTGGGATTGTCATGTAAAACAATCTTGTTTCTAATTCAAATAAAAAAAATCTGGAAAAAACCTCCCTGGTGATTGTGGTAAAATGAAATGTAAATGCTAAAAATTACCCCATCACAGTTTTCCACATCTATAAATCAACCTTACCTGTTCAACAGTCTAAACAACTTGGGGATTCTCAGTGTATGTGGTGACCTGTTCAGAATGCCACCCGACAGCACTGCCAAAGATGAGGTTGTTAGAGTTCCGAGTAGTGCTGACGTCAGCCTTCTGCTTTAGATGAAGTGTTGCAACCCTGGGTATTTTTCTGAATCGAAAATCTTAAAATCACATCTGGTCCCCACTTATTTTCATCACTTTGAGAAACAGTTTTGTTTCTCAAACAGAATTTACAATGATTGACAGTCACCCTTCCAGAGAAATCTAATAAATAAAGGAATCACAATGGTTGCAATGGTGCCACTACCCTGAAACAATAACTTCAAATCTACCTTTTCTGAAATACAGCATAAATAGGGAAAGAAACAGTACTAGACTTTTCTGCATACAAAACCAAGGGTTTCCAGGCACTTAAGTCATGAGCAGGGCTGGTGACATGGTACTGGCTGCAGGAGCCTGTCACTCTGATTTCAATTCCTAGGACCCAGAGAGGAAGAAATGAACTGACTTTTGGAAGCTGTACTCTGATCTTCCTGCCTCAATGCTAACACACACATGCACACACTAACACACTCATAACTCCCGCCTGAGTGCTGACACATACATGCACACACTAACACACTCATAACTCCCGCCTGAGTGCTGACACATACATGCACACACTAACACACTCATAACTCCCGCCTGAGTGCTGACACACACATGCACACACTAACACACTCATAACTCCTGCCTGAGTGCTGACACATACATGCACACACTAACACACTCATAACTCCCGCCTGAGTGCTGACACACACATGCACACACTGACACACTCATAACTCCCGCCTGAGTGCTGACACACACATGCACACACTAACACACTCATAACTCCCGCCTGAGTGCTGACACATACATGCACACACTAACACACTCATAACTCCCGCCTGAGTGCTGACACACACATGCACACACTAACACACTCATAACTCCCGCCTGAGTGCTGACACACACATGCACACACTAACACACTCATAACTCCCGCCTGAGTGCTGACACATACATGCACACACTAACACACTCATAACTCCCGCCTGAGTGCTAACACACACATGCACACACTGACACACTCATAACTCCCACCTGAGTGCTGACACACACATGCACACACTGACACACTCATAACTCCCGCCTGAGTGCTGACACATACATGCACACACTGACACACTCATAACTCCCGCCTGAGTGCTGACACATACATGCACACACTGACACACTCATAACTCCCGCCTGAGTGCTGACACACACATGCACACACTGACACACTCATAACTCCCGCCTGAGTGCTGACACACACATGCACACACTGACACACTCATAAGTCCCGCCTGAGTGCTGACACACACATGCACACACTAACACACTCATAACTCCCGCCTGAGTGCTGACACACACATGCACACACTAACACACTCATAACTCCCGCCTGAGTGCTGACACATACATGCACACACTAACACACTCATAACTCCCGCCTGAGTGCTGACACATACATGCACACACTAACACACTCATAACTCCCGCCTGAGTGCTGACACACACATGCACACACTAACACACTCATAACTCCCGCCTGAGTGCTGACACACACATGCACACACTAACACACTCATAACTCCCGCCTGAGTGCTGACACACACATGCACACACTAACACACTCATAACTCCCGCCTGAGTGCTGACACATACATGCACACACTAACACACTCATAACTCCCGCCTCAGTGCTGACACACACATGCACACACTAACACACTTATAACTTCCATCTGAGTGCTGACACATACATGTACACACTAACACACTTATAACTTCCATCTGAGTGATGACACATGCACACACAAACACACAATTTTCTACTTAAAATGATCGGTCACAGTAAACACTAATGACAACTTCCATTTCAAACACTATCAAATTAGAATCACAAAAAATGTACCTTTCCTCTTTTATTTATAATAAATTCCATTCATTAAACAGATGGTTTAATATGTACTATTTTTAAATGTTTGCTATAAAAATAAGTCGACACATGGAAGGGGTTCTTAGGCAGCTCTCTGTCCCAAAGTAACCTCACCCTTATCTTACCAAATATATCCCAGTTCACTCAATAGAGGGTTCCAGAAAGCACCCAAGAATCACAAAAGGGGTCTACAGCTCTGGAAGAAAAGCTATTTGGACACATGAGAATGGTGGCAGACAAAATCCCTACAGATGAAGACAGAAACGTGTTGGGGAGAATTAGGCAGAAATGATAAAAGGGTTCAGGGGTTAAGTCCGTGAGATGAGGGGGTGAAGTAATGAAAGATGTCAGTCCTTGGGAAGACCTTAGACTTTGTTATAAACGGAAACAAGAACAAGCATCTGAGCCTTAGAGTGCACCACAGCCCAGTCTGGTAACCTTCCAGGGCAAGGGAGCACAAAGCTACAAAGGAGAGAGCGGCAAGTGTCGGGGCATTTTCCCTCACCCAGATGCCCCCCCCTCCTCTGCTGCACCCGAGCAGCCACCTACTTTGCAGATGGGGATGATGTGGGGGTTGGGGGGGGTACATAACTCACATGTGACTGACACTTTACAGTTAATTAAGCACTTCCAGGTTTTCCTAGTCACTCAAGCATGCAAAACAATTTATGGAATGCTTTCTGGGAGCAAAGCCTTGTCAAACCTAGGATGGAACTCTCACATATAGGTCTTCTCCCACAAGGACCTGAAAGATCACTGGGATATGGGACTCTAAGTGAATCATCATCACAGGGGGGGGTCGTTATGACAAGGGACTCTGGTGGTGCCATCCATCGTGGGATTCCTATGTAGGCAGCGAGTTGCTGACTGACATATTCATCTTAGAACTGTTTTTTAAAACCATTGCAACGGTGGCCCAAGCCAGACAGAACTGAGCCCATCTGAGCTGGAGGCCTGTAAGGCTCGGTTTAATAGCCAGCTTGTAAATTAACCATTTAAAGGCGACTTTGATATAGCCTTTAAAAAACAAACTTCTGCTGGGACTCAAAAAGCACCAGGTTAAAAAAATAAATAAAATGAGGTGCAGTGAGAGAAAGGACAGACTAGAAAATAGAAAGAAGAAGACTACCCAGAGCCACCCAAACTGGAAAGGGCACAGGGCCTTGAGGGGCACTTTCGGCTGACAGAATTCCATATCCACACCCCTTGTGCCAAACTGACCAAAAGGGGGGAAAATGTATCAACCCTCCTCTTTCATTTTACAAAAGAACTTAGAATTTTGTTTTGTTTTTGTGATGCTACAGATGGCTAAGCATACACTCCAAACTGACATCCCTAGTATGTGGAGAGAGGGAGGGAGGGAGGGAGGGGGAGGGAGAGGAGAGGAGAGAGAGAGAGAGAGAGAGAGAGAGAGAGAGAGAGAGCCATCTTTACCATTTAGAGGACCTTCTCTCCCTTGGCAGTGAGCCCCGAGCATGAGAAATCCCTCACTCCTAAAACCAAGCTTCTCTTCAAAAATAGGAGAGACAAGATGTAATTTACACCACCGGAAAAGGCCAAAGACCTTCAACTTTAAAAGGACCGTCCACTTTCTATGCCACTTACAGCTTAGAGCGGCAGCCATTACGCCCGCTTCCAATGCACACAGCACAGCTCCAACAGAAGCCATCATCATATCTAGGAGAGTTCAGAACCTGTATGTGGCAGCCCTCAGACACTGGGGTCCCCCTCCCATAGATATCTTCGTAGTAAAATCCATTTCCTGATCCGTGATTACTTTTACTGTTTCTGAATTCCTGGGTTCCAGCTTGATTCCTGCTGGATCTCAATTAGCAGCCACAGGCAGTTAAAAATGTTCTCCTATCATTAAGTGAACAAAAGAAATGTTATTTCTGTAAGATTCACCCTGAAAACAACAGGAGGAAGGTTCAACGTCGGATTTCCTGCCTGGGTGCCTCTTGCTGTCTAGTGCCTTAATTTTCAGCCCGATTATAGACATCATTCTCTTTGATTGGGAGGTGAGGGGTGGGGGGTTGGGGGGGTGTACCGCTGCAGATAACAAGTGCACATGTTTATAGGGAGATCACAAGGAAATGCACACAGAACGTCTGCTCTTGGCTCTGAGCAGCTGCATGACTGTTAATCATAGTCTTTCCTAACTTCCTTCCCTAAGCCAGGCTGGAGGTGAGCTCAGAGGCATTCTCCAGCATCGTGGCCAAGTCCTGAAAACAACTTATAAGTACCAGACAGCAGTTTCCTCAGAGGCCAACTGCTGTCACGGCATGCCCTTGCTACCTCATCTTAGAACACCTCTCTAGGTCTCTTCCCATCTCTATCTGTTCTTAAGAGCCAGGTGTCTGGCAAATTCTGAATTTTTGCCTCAGCTAGGCTATAGTCTACGCCCAAAGGGGCTGCCTACACTCCTGGCTTCAGGCTCTTTTTCCATAGCCAATAATCACACTGGAACTTAGCATACTCAGCTTCAGTCTCACCCAACACAGGACACAATTCTTGAAGGTGCCATGGCCTGTCTCCCTCACGTCCCTGGAAGCACAAAGGCACAGGAAAAAGTATCTAAGCAGCCTTTCTTGGGTCTAAGAAACCCGACAGGCTATACGGCACTATCAACCCTCACTTCCTAACCATGCTCTTTGTGGAGGAGGCCCACATTGAGTATTTCCTATGCAGGGCGTATGTAAGCACATCTAACGGGATATATAGTTGAGCTGTACCCAGTCAGGCTAGGTTTGACTGCTGTCAATAAACAAGGTGATAATTTTTTTTTTAACCTCACACACATGATTTTATCTGAGTCTCATGGAGCTGTATGGATTAAGCACAGATTATTTTTACCGTTAACACAGCTTCATAGACAAAGAAGCTAAGGCTAGAATGACAGTGTCTGTCCCCAAGACATAGAGTTAGTGAGGCTCAGGCCTTCTTACCTCAGCTCCTATACCTGAAGCTCTTGGGTCCAATACAGGAGTCCTAGTTCAAGCTGAATCACAGATAAATGACACATTTCAGATATAACAGCATCCCAAATATAGGACATACACTTTAAAAGCAGTTGTGTGGCATATATTTATACCAAGAAATGATTTGCTATTTAGCAGAAACTCAGGTTTACCTGGCGTCCTATGTTTGTAGTTCTAGCTCTGTCTGCGATCTGTGACACCATTTCTCTATGTCCCCACCCTGTCTGTTGATCAGTCTTGATACTGTCCCAAACTAACCTGGGAGTTCTTAACTTTGTTTCCCACAAGGTGATAAATTAAGTAGAGTCTGCTTTTTGAACCCTGGAAGAAGACAGATTCCTAGATCGACCCCAAGCACTTATCCTACAGAGTACAGGAGGTGGCAGGAGCATCACTTCGGCCTTGGAGAACCAAGGCCTAAAAGGTAGAAGAGGGAACCTGTACATGCAGTGGTCAGGCATCACGGCTGAGGACCGTGGTTGGATGCTGGGGCCTCACTGTCCACAGACGCTGCTCCCTGTGAACACACCCAGAGCAATGGCCCAGGCAATGCTCACTCACAGTACAATTGCCAGGAAAGCAGTGCAAGCGGATGTCCCCATGCCTGTGCTGACTTCCCCACGGAGAAACCTATCCCTCTGCAGCTCACAATCCCAGCCATTCCTTGCCAAGGGCCTCAATGCACTCTTTGCATCACAGATGACCAGTCAGGCCCTCCCTGGAAGGGGCTTTGACACCTGCAGGACCTAACTCAGGCGTGCACTTCCCTCAGTGTGGTGACCCTCCCAGCTTCTCTTCCCTTTCCAGCCCACCTTTAGAGACATGTTAGAAATGCAAGAAGTGAACTACACCACCATGAAGAGGCAGAAGCTCGTCCCAGTCTAGGTAAAAGTTGAGTTCCAGGACTCTCCTACATCAAAGAAGGGAGACAGATCACCTATGACAGCTCAGAAGGTGAAAATAAGTCCAAACTCTGTTTGGAGCTGCTTCCATCAGAGAGCAAGGCAGCTATCTTTTACCATAACACCAACCATTTTTCTATTTGACCTAGAATTTTACTTCCCAGACAACAGAAAAACAACTCAAAATGCCAGAGTGCTTAAGTTCAGCGGCTCGTAGACACCATTTGTTTTTAAAATATTTTAAAAATTGTAAGCATACAAGCGTAAATTTAATTAAGAGAATAAAGTATTCAGGATGAATTATATGTTAATAAGCTAAGTAATTTCACAAACATACCTATTTGTGTGTAACAAATTTTTTGTAGTGGGGGTCAAATGGATGCTTATTTTGTTCCTAAATGAAAAAAAAAAAGCTTACTTCAAATTTAATTAAATTATTTCAATGGATAATTATTACTTGGTATATTAAAGCCATTTTAGGCTTACTTATGTATATTTAGTTGTAATTATAATGCATATATAAATGGTCTCAAAAGGACCCCCTAGCTAGGAAGATCGTCTTGTTGGTAAAGTGCTTGCATAGCTATGGGGACCTAAGTTTGATTCCCTGGAACCTATGTGTTGGGTTTTGTTTTTTTAACCAAGCCCAGTGGTATACATTGGCAATTGCAGTACTGAGCAGGCAAGGATAGGAGATATGCAGTAAGCCAGTGTAATCTAATTGGTGAGTTCTAAGCCAATGAGAGACCCTGTCTCAGAAAAATCAGATAGATGGCACCTCAGGAATGGCATCCAAAGTTGACTTCTGGCCTCTGCATCCCATGCACACATGAGCACCTGTACACACACTACACACATGCAAGGAACCTCATGTAAGAGGAGGAGAACCTCAAGACAGCACAGCAGCAGACCACAGCGACACACGGACATGGTGGGCAGCTACAGTCAAACATGAAGTGAGCAACCTAAACCACGTGGCTGCTCTCCCCACGGGAAAGCCTTAAGAGCTGCCAGCCAAGAAGAAAGATGGACTTCCCAAGTTCCTTCCACAGGAGAAGGACAATGGAAAGCAAGCTTGAAAAATGGCTGATTCTATCCTTCAGGGGACACATCCCTAACCCTGGCTCTGGAGATTCCTGGACATGGAAGACACCGTTCTCAGGTGACAGTGACCCCAGAGTTCTCGGTGATAGTGATGGGGGTGCTTACGTGCTGTCACTGTCCTTGAGCGATCCTCAGCACGCTGGTCGCTGGTCTCTGCAATGACCCTAAAGGTGTCGCCTATATATAACCACACAGGTAAGGGGTATCAGGCTCACACCTGAGCCGGGCTGTCCCCTACCCACTAAAACATTCTCTGTCTAGCCTGAGAGGGAACAATGGAAATGAAGAGGAGACATATGTTTTTCACAGACTATGTCATTTCATACTCTCTGGAGCTCATCAGAGCAAAACAAACAACAAAGATCCCATGGCTATTTGCATTCAATAATAAAAATACGAAATGGGACATGTGAGAACTCAGAGATTGTTTATCACCACCACATCTGCAAACACCCAATAGCTTTCTCAAAATATTAGAGACAACAATCTCAAACAACGCCTATGCTGTCTAGCCTAATCTCTTCAATATGCAGCTTATGTGCCAATTAATTGTGTCCCTGCTAACTTAACAGCTGCATATGGAGTCCATATGAGGGAGTAGTTTTTGGCTGCTCATTCCAAAGCATAAGAGTAATACATAATAAATAACCTGAATAGTTACTTAACATAAGCAAGGTTGATGTTAATCAAAATGACTGAGCCAAAACTGTCAAGTGGAGCCAAATGGAGTAAAAGGGCTGGAACTTGGCAGCCTGGCTGATTCAGCATGCAGGCATCCTACCGGGAGTACCCACCAAATGCCACCTTCACCCCAGTTCAGTGTGAAAATAGTATGCAGATACCCGCACCACCGGCCTCTGCTAAAACCTGACCTGTTAGCAAACGCACAGGGGCTCCTGCTGCTATCTCTCTGCACACTGTCCCTGCAAGTGATGCTGAGGACATCTTAGACCCATAAACTGCTGAAAGGCCAGAAGAAAGTTCTGCCCCCTGGTTTATAACTTGTGGTTGGAGAACAAAATTCCATCATTAAGAGAGATCGAGTGAGGAAAGATGACTGATGAGCAATGGAGACTAGGTGGTTTTTCATGTCCTTTTCAACATAGAAGTCCTAAGGTTACATAATCAGGTCTGCAAAAGGCCAATTAAAGCACGGCTCCTTCCAGTACTCTGCCCTAAATAGACCAGCCAAGGAACAATGAATTAAATATTTGCACAGCCATTCCTGTTCAAAAGAATTCCAACCTTCTATTCTTCTGCGGCAGGCTAACCTTTTTTGAAAGACTAAGAAAGATTTGGCTTCCCTTAAGAAAACTCTCCGTCTCTCAATTCTAGAATTAAAGTCACAGGAAGAAGAGAGCAAGAGAGGGGAAATTCCATAGGACGGACCTTTAAAATTAAAACTGTGTTTTGAAAGGTGCTTAGCAATAATGAACGAGCTGTTAGCTGTCCCCAGCTGTGATGCAATAATCTCACAGTTCAGGGTTTATTTTCTAGTCCCATCTACAAATCAAGAACACAATAGTGTTCCTTCTGCATGAACTGTAAATACTGAAGCTGATCTGTAGACTTTATTTTGAACTTCAAAAGGGTTCATTTCATCAGGTCTGGTGGCTCGTGCCTATAATCCCGAAACTGCCAAGGCTGAGGCAGAAAGATTGCCATGAGATTAGGACTAGCCCAGACTAGTAGTGTGTCTCAAATAAATTAACAAAAGGCCCCATAGAGTTTGAAATCTTATATATTCTATGATAAAGACATTTTATTCTCTTAACATGAATGAAACTGTCTAGAGGTCAGACAGCAGCAACTCAAGTCAACACACACACACAAAGCCAATACATGCCTATGTTCAAAACAGTCCAAGGATTTAAATTGGCATTTAATATCCATTAATGATGCATATCTATACTTAAATTGAATACTCATAAATTTCACAAAATATAATAATTTCCATGTTGTTGTTTTGGTGCCTTCCATTCATTTCTAAAATAATGATTCTTCATCCTAAGGAAAATAAGTAAAACACTATCTCAAACTTACATACATGTGGTTTCAATCCCTCACCGAATAGCAATTTAAAACCCTAAGCATACAGCAAGAATACCAACAACTATTAAATATTACAGACTGACAGAAAAAATGAAAATGCCACATACAGTTAGATCATCTAGATAGCTCTTCATTCAATTTATTCTTTCAAAAAACAACAGGCAAAGTAAAAAGAGCTGGAACCAAAGAAACACAATTTTCCCTAGGATTCCTGCTATGACATTCAAGACCTAAGACAGCTGTTCTCCTTGAGCTGCCACCGGGTAGTGGCTGCCTTTCCTTGGCTATGAGAGGCACCAACAACAAAATGGGCAATCAGGTCATTCCAGCTACAGTGATGTGCCCACAGAAAGTCAAAGTCAAAAGCATAGAAAACGAAGAGACGGGAGCTCTCATCTTGCAGCTCCTCATCCCTGGCAATTCTTCTTCGAAAAGTACACGGTTTTTCAAATGCCTGCAGGAGGTTTATTGATTTTCCTCCCCCCCCCCCACGCCGTTTCTGGTTGAGTGAAACCAGTGTTTATTCACAAGGTATTGCTCTGTGTGTTGAAAACACTTATTCTAAATGCTATCCTGAGGGGGGAAGACACTGGTAAAGTCAAACACATGCTTAAAGGGTAGTGATGTAACGGTTTCCACTTCAATGTTGAGGAACCTTGGCTTGCTTAATTCACCGCCTCACGGATGACTAGAGTGAGACCCTAAGATGTTTAGATGCTTGCCTGGGTGGTTGGTTTTGTGCATTTGTTCACAGCTCTCAGCATTCCAGCAGGAGTTTCCAGTCTAATATAGCTGAATCAGAAAGAAGTATTACTGAGAATGTAAGTATTCTTCCTCCAAAGTTCTAGCAGTGGTTTTGTGCTGCCGTCACAATCAAAAAGCTCACAGAAATGCCCTGTTTAAAAATCATCAAATAGCCAGGCGTTTGTGGCTCACACCTTTAATCCCAGCACTCGGGAGGCAGAGGCAGGTGTATCTCTGTGAGTTCAAGGTCAGCCTGGTCTACAGAGTAAGTTCCAGGACAACCTCCAAAGCAATACAGAGAAACCCTGCCTCGAAAAACAAAACAAAACAAAACAAAAATCATCAAATAACAAGACTCATTCACAAGTTGAACCAAACAGTAAGACAGGGGGCCTGGGGGGGGAGGGGCACTCTAAGACTTCTGTGCCTCAGAGACCACGGGGTTCACAAGTTTTCTGAAGTGGAGAAGGCTTTCGCTTCCCATGCCCAGCACTCTACAAGAAACAGAACTCAGAGAAGACAAGCACAGAATGCAAACACGGTCTACAACCACAGCACCTCCAGAGATCATGACTGAAAACAGCTATGGCTTTCAAACTGCTTAAACATGGGGTCTACCAAAGTAAGATTCCTAGAGATTCAGGTTCCAGAGGAGACAACTTCAAACCACAGCAGTAAATAACCTCGAATAAGGAAGTTGTTCCCTTTCATCTCCCTTTTAAGCCTTTGCTCTATTTGATGCCAAAACACCCAACACCCTTACACCTATTCACCTCCACTACAACAAAGGAAAGAAACCGGTGGCGCAGCCTGCCCACAGGTTCCCCCAGCTACCTAGAAGTTACTATTGTCATTCTGTGCCTTTGAGTAGACATGTTTAATTTTTCCCCTTTAAATGGTATATTTAAGGTTTAAGCACAGAATTTATTTAAAAGAAAAGAATAAGCTTGAGATGAACTGGTCTTGTGACCTAAAATGTCATCAGCAGCCTGGAAGCATCAGGTAGAAGGCTGCTCAAGGCATGTGTCACGTCACTGACCCCTTCTGGACTACTGAATCCAAGCCCGGGGTACAAGAGTCCCACATGACATGCATGCACCTGAAAGATGCTGGGAAGACACAAGAGTTTGTCCAAGGCCATGCTACGGCCTTGCAATGATTGCCCCTTGGAGCTTGCGCTTGATCATGGGGGCTGGAGGGGGACTGAGCACACCTTCCATATGGGAGCCAGTGGCAACGTTCTTCATGCCTCCAGTCTTGCATGCTCTAGCCTTTTCTTCCAGGCACAAGGGAGCCTAGCCAGGAGGAAGTCTGTGCTTAGATGTGACAGCTGTTACCTTCCATGTGAGATGCCTATACTGATACAGGCACACAGTGCATCCCATTTATGTACCAGAGGAAAAGCAAGTCCGTCAGTCACTCATTCACTAGATGAGTAGGTCAATCCATCAATGATCCAGGTGGTGTAGGCCAAAATCCTAGCTGGTGATCCCCTGAAAGGACGTACAAAGGAAACTCACAAGTCATCGCTATCACTGACAGGGCTTTCACTTTTTTTCTTTTTTTTTTTTAAGATTTTTATTTATTTATTATGCATACAACATTCTGCTTCCATGTATATCTGCACACCAGAAGAGAGCACCAGATCTCATAACAGATGGTTGTGAGCCACCATGTGGTTGCTGGGAATTGAACTCAGGACCTCTGGAAGAGCAAGTGCTCTTAACCTCTGAGCCATCTCTCCAGCCCCCAGGGCCCTCACTTTTATGACTTGAAGAATGTATCGAAAAAATACAGAACAAGACATGAAACCAATGTGCAGTGTTTGCATTACAGTGGAAAGCTGAAACTATAGTTAGGCCACCTACAGAGCTCTAGAATCCCCAAGTTTAGCAGATGCCAATAGAGGACGCCCCATCCTTCAGTCCGATACCAGATGCCAGGCTTGGTACCTAACACGCACTTCTGCAACCGGAGTTCCTGGCAGAAAATTCTAATAAGGCAGTATGGCTTTGAAAGAAAATGAAGAGTCGCTATAACCAGGTGTGATGGTTCCTCACTGTCACGCTGACCGGACTACCTCGGAAACACAAGAGCCAGAGTTCTACTTTCTCTGCCTATCATCTTGGCCTATCAAAATGTGAGGAGTTCCAGCCATGTGATCACCCAGCCGTAAATACTGTCATGCTGTCCCCACCGTGATGGACTGCACCAGCGAAATGTGAGCCAAAACCAATCAGTCTCCTTTGAATTGCCTCTTACAGGTATCTGGTCACAGCATAAAAAATTAACCAATGCACTGGATACTGAAAATGACAATAAATAAATAGCTATGAATTCATGGCCTGGTCTTCAGAAGAATTTTGTGCTATCCAAGACAGCAAAAAGAGCACTATGAGCATTTGATGGATCTATTTCTCTTTAGTTATTCTCAAAATGCATTTATGTAGACAGAACATTACAGAGAACAAAAGATACATGCTACACTGTACAATTATCTTAATGGTTCCGAAGAAAGGAGGGGAAAGCCATCAAAAGACATGATGGTGTTGAAAAAACAGTAGTTACTGCTAATAAAGTAGAATATTCCAGGCAACTTAGACACATCTTTCCTCTAGTCCTCATGGACTGAGATAGATTCTAGGTCTTAATTAATTAGTGGTGGCACATGCCTTTAATCCTAGAATTCAGGAGGCAGAAGCAGGCAGATCTCTGAGAGCTGGAACCCAGTATGGTCTACATAGGAAATTCCCGACCAGCCAGCGATACACAGAGAGACCATGTCTCAAAAAAAAGGAGTGGACCTTGATGGTAAGATGCTTGCTTGCTTGCTTGCTTGCCTGCTTGCTTGCTCGCTCAGTGTGTGTGAGGTCCTGTATTCAAATGCAAGTCCTAGCACTAAACATATTATTTAAACTATGACATTTTGCAAAGGAAGAAAAGACTTAACCAGCAAGTAGGTAATTTGCCTGAGGTCCTAAAGCTGGGATGAAGTAGAGTTAAAACTGCCACATTCTTGAAGCCCAAACTCTTTTTCTTTTTCAGTTTATTGTTTACTTTATTGTGTTTTTCAAATTTTTTGCCACTTCTTTTTCTTTAGTTTTTTAGTTTTTATATATTTGAATTACAAACAAGGTTGAATTACATGACGATCCCAGTTCCCTTCTCCCTCCCTTCCTCCTCTACCACCCCCCAACTAAAATCCTACCTGTCATATGTCCTTTCTTCTAATCTACACCTGACTCAAAATTTCTGCTTCGTCATGACCTCTGCATCCTTCCTTTTCTTCCCTTCTCACTCTTGTAGCTTCCTCCCCTCTCTTCCCATGTTCTCAATTTTCTCAGGGGATGGACCCTTTCCCCTTCTCCAGGGGACAAAGTTTGTCTCTTTTAGGGTCTTCCTTGTTTACTAGTTTCTCTGGCAGTGTGGATTGTAGGATGGCAATCCCTTACTCTATTTCTAAAATCCACATATGAGTGAGTACATACCATGTTTGTCTTTTTGTGATTGGGTTGCCTTGTTCAGAATGAAGCCCAAACTCTTAACAGCAGACTCCATGTAACACAAGAGACCAGGTGCCTATGCCAAGATGCACTGTGGATTGCTGTGTACTGCCATGCCATAGAAACAGTTCTCCTAAGATGGGCATGGTGGCGCGTGCCAGTAATCTCAGTACTTGGGATGCTGAGGCAGAAAGATTGTGAGTTCAAGGGCGTCTGAACAGAGAAGAACACCTCAGAAAACAAAACCCAAGAATTTTCCTAGAAAATGAATGAATGGCCTGGGGCCCTGGTCAGTTAAAGGTGTGGGCCATGGAAGTGCAGATTTCAGGGCTGAACCTCATCATGGCTGGGTAAAAGATCCACTGTGCACAGTGAGGTTTTAAGGTTGCTTGGGAGAAATATTAACACTTCGAGAAAATTTTTGTTAGAAGCAAAACATTATACTTTGAGAAATGCTTAGGGCAAGTGCTCCGATTTTATTAGGACAACTTAATTGAGTACACAGCATTAAAATAGCTGGCCTGAATATTTATTAGAGCACCAGCTGTTCCCTCCAGATTTTGAGAAATTCAAGCTTTGATGCCAAGTGTGATTTGGAAAGAGCGTTGGACAAGTAGAAGAGCCTGTGTCGTGCAATCTTTAGATGTCTAAATAGTAAACAGTCACTGGAAGCCTACTGAACACTTCCATGCCTGTGGTGAGGGGGGGTGGCAGACTGTCTTGCCACCCATTCTCGAACCCACTCTGTTAATAAGATTGGTGATTATACATTTTTAAATTATACCTTACAATTCTTAATTAGCAATCATTTATACACATATGGATAGTATCACAAGGATAACCATAGGGTTTGTATGCCACTCTGGTTTTACGTTTTTGTTTTTGTTTTTAAGATTTTTTTTGTTTGTTTATTTTGGATACAGTATTCTGCCTGCATGTCTGCCTGCAGGCCAGAAGAGGGCACCAGATCTCATTACAGATGGTTGTGAGCCACCATGTGGTTGCTGGGAATTGAACTCAGGATCTCTGGAAGAGCAGCCAGTGCTCTTAACCTCTGAGCCATCTCTCCAGTCCCTTATGTTTTTTTTATTTGCTTTTATTTTGCTTTCTATTCTATGGGTGGGGCTAGCCCCAATGAAATATCTCAAAGAATGGAGATTTTTATTCACAATTTCAACTCTTTTAAAATATTTTCACTTTAGGTACCCATAATCTTAAGGGGGGAGGGGAAAGAAGAAAGAAACTATGGGCTGGAGAAGGAGGAGAGTGAGAGGGGAGGGACGGGGAAGGAAGGGAGGGGGAGGGAACCTTACTGTGCAGAATACTCTAGATATTATATTGTAACTAACAAATTTGTAAAGAAAACTGAGATACCCTATTTGTCTTCCATGTTTGCCTTGCTGTCACCTGTCCTAGTGACAGTGCTGCTGAACTAGATCTGGGAGAAAAAATGTCCCTTCCATGCCCTGTAGCAGTCACCTGTAAGTTCGTCACATTGGCCTCTCTGCTGACTTGCCTCCCTCTGAAGAGAGCGCTATCAAGACAGAGGTTCAGGCAGCCCAGGACATGGAGGCTGGCAGGAAGAGCTTCTGTGGACGGAAGGGTGGTACTTGAGAGGGAGGTCGGTGTGTGGCAATCACCTCGCCGTCTGTGGTTACACAGGCAGACCCCACCCATGGGTGCAGAGTTTTCCAGCCTGCCTGCTCTAACTAGCTTCCATCCCTCTACAGCCCTGAAGGTTGGCATATTAACTGCAGGGCATGCTCTCTTTAAATACACGCTCTTATTTTGTTTTTAGGGCCCTTGGGTTTAAAAATAAACTGGCAGTTTTGGATTAATAAGAAATTCCTTGTGGGATTAAATGGGCTGCATCTTTTATCCCAGGAAGTGAACAGCAGCAGCGTCCCAGGCTGGTACCCAAGCACCCATGGCTCACGTATATACCACCTATCTGCCTCCTTCAAAAAGGAGGGGTGGGTCAGGACACGACTCTCCCATCCCCCAAAATAAAGTGCAGCCTGGTCATGGGTGTTATCTGCAAAACTCTTTTTTTTAATACAATACTAATTCTACCCTGTCTGAACCTACAAATCAGATTGCCCCAATGAAAAGACTGAGGTTTCCGAGCTTGCTAGTGCGTCCAAAGGGGGGTAAAATCACAAGTCATCGTATCCTATGGAAGTCGCATCACCCATGATGAGCACTGAAAGAGAAAATTCCATTATCAGCACTATTGTTTTAATTTATTTATGTATTTGCTTACCTTCCTGTCTTCTAACCACCTACTACCTACTTACCATTTTGATTCTTGACAAAGAAAGGGACGCAAGCCAGGGCCCTGTGCATACTGAGCAAGAACTCCACCAATGATCCTCTTCCTCAGCCCCACAATCAGTATTTTCAAACATATCTTAGCCGTCTAGGCTTCCTCGACTAGAAAGATGGATCCCATGGACTTCTAAAGAGCTATGATTTCTCTTCTACATCCTCTTCCTCCTCGTCTTTCTCTAACTTATACAGGAACTGTTGGCTATGATCTGTACCACATAAAGCATGAAACCTTGGGTGCCAGCTTCTGGTACTACTGAGGGGAGGCGGAGCCTTGAAGTGTGGAGCTTCTCTGGAAGATGGCAGGTCACCGGAGCCAGGCCCTTCAAAGGGATGCTAGGACCATGACCCTTTCTCTGCCTTCTCTCTATGGCTCAATCACCATTTCATGAGGAGCTGCTTCTACACACGCCTGCCAAGACAACGCATGTGTGCTCAGTGCATCATGTACAGTTTACAGGCTCCACCCAACAGGACCACAGAGCCGTGGACCTCTGAGACGGTGAACCAGAATATACCTCCCATCCTCCTAAGCCGGGTATTTTGTCAGAGTGACGGGAGCTGACTGATACATTTCTCCTTTATTGCCCCCATGCAAAACACTTGATGGAATTCCAAAGTAATGAAACTGACAGCCAAGCTTCTCTGGAGAAGAGAGACACATCGGCTCTGCCTTCCCCATGCACAAGGCTCCTCTGACTCTTAAGGATGCCTACGGGTACTGCTGAGCTTGAAAAAGCAATGGGCCGGCATAAACATTTAAGCAGATCTATGCAATTCCAGATCCAAGCTGAAACCTTAGTGTGAAGGGCAAGGCTTCAGAGATTAGTGCCCACCCTGGGTGCACAGGCTTAGCAGAGGCTCACTGGAAAAGATGGAAGGTGTAACTTCACTAGAAATTCAACCTGAGCCAACTATGTTCCCTGGCTGTTGGGAGATGACTGGTTTAGCCTGAGTTAATAACCAGTGTTTGCACTGAGAGATTTGCTTCTTACAAAGTGCTTTCACATGTATAATCTCATTTAATGCGGGATAATGACTCTGGAAGTGCAGTCTCCCAGCCTTTGAGATGAGTCCTAAACACTGCTCTGTAATGTGAGAGTAACTTCTTCCAAGCCAAATCAGCACAGTAGAGGTTGGCTCAAGACCCCGCTCTCTGAGGGTGGCGAGCTCAAGGGTTAGAGGGTTGGAACAACCTGTGAAAAAACGTGGTCCATTCTGGTTCCTACATTAATGAAAGTGCCTGCAAATGAGACCTTGGGCACAGCATCATGCCCTAAGCCAGAGCACCGCCTGTCCATGAGACACAAGGAGAACCTGGAGTTCTCAAAAGGTGAAAAATGGGTTTAGAAATGGCATTGTGGTTATTTTAAAATAAGGAAGGAGGGATGTAAGTCTTTGGATAGGACCATGCAAGGCAGGGTTCTCGTAAAGGTTCAGGTAACAGAAGGACGCTGTGGGAGCCTAGAGCTTGTACCATCGGAAAAAGGCTGTCCCCGTGAGGGTGAGGGGCTGTGGTCCAGGATGCCTGAACACTGTCAGGTAGGGACAAAGGGCTGGTTACCTTTCTTATCACTGTGACCAAATACCTTATAGAGGCAACTGAAGAGAAGAGGGTTTAATTTGGGCTCACTGTTGAAACCATACAGGGATAGAAAGGGGAAAAGCCGTAAAACATTACTGATATACATTAGCTGAAACGTCAAGGAGAAATTGGCTATTCTATAGCTTCAAAGTGACTTGGCAAAAAAAAAAATAGTTCTAAGTCGCCAAAGCAACAAAAGTACCTACTTGAGTGGAGAGGTTTGGCTGGCAACACCCTAGGTAGAGATCATTGCCGCCTAATGAGACACATGGATGCATAAAGTCTCTCCTGGACTCTGCTTCCCCAAACACACAGCCGGAACCTAAGCATCGGAAGCCTGCAGACAACCCACACTGAAAGCAGTCAGTCTGCCATCGGCTTATAATCTTCTGAAGTACCAAAGTCCTGAAAGTGAAGGGCTGAAAGAGACGTAGAAGATATAAGCAGACGTGATGCACCACTCCAGTCTGCACTTCTTAGCCTTACATACCATTGTTGAGATTGGGAGAGTGAAGGAGACCCAAGGACTGGGAGGTAGAAATGTGTAATTTCTCAGCTTCAATAGTAGTACTGTGGCTATCAAGGAGAATACCCCTGGAGACAAACTTCACACTGAGAGTGTTTGTGAGAGCCATCCGGTAGACAACTTTGTCTTTAACCATGACCAAAAAAAAAAAAAAAACAAGTTGAAAAACTTATAGCTTTTTAAATATAAAACTTTATCAGTTGTTACTTTCTTATAGGTTTGAGATTGCTTTAAAATTAAACTGAAAAGTCAACACTGGGGGGCTGGAGAGATGGCTGTGGTTCAGAGCGCTGGCACCCACATGGTGACTCACAACCATCTGGAACCCTGGTTCTAGGAGATCCAACACCCTCTTTGACTTCTACACAAACCAGGCACGCATGTGGTACACAGACACACATGCAGGCAAAATACCCAGGCACATAAATTCTTTAATATTGTTAATTTAAAGAAGAAGAAGAATCAATAGTAAGTTGGGAGGCTGAAAGTTCAGAGAGACATTACATCAGGTTTGAAGACGGATGCAACTCTCTAACCAAATGTTTAGAAGACAGACTCCCGTTAGACACTGGCTGCCTCTCAGAGAAGCAAAGGCTTCCTTGACCAGAAGGACAAATCCATGGGCTTTCTCAACATTCTGAACTTCATCTATCCAACAAGCATTTATTAAATACCTATGTGTTTCAGACAACATGTGACACACTGGGCTTAAGGAAACGACTGGGAAATGGTCCCCACACAGGCCTTAGCATCCCATTCAGAAGGACAAAGTGAGAACTCTCAAGATAGTCATTTTAAAGCAGTCAGTATTATGTGTAGAAATAAACATATGACTCAAAAATACCCTTGTTAGTACTCTAATTGTCATTTATGAATATTTCAAGAGACTACATAACAATTTATTATTCTAGCATACTCTTTAAAAACATTTCATCCTAAACTTTTTTGTGTGTGCTTGTGGGTGGTGTTAATTGTGGCATATGCAAAAACTTTATCACTTTTCAATTATGAACAGATGTAAATGACTTACTTGATGTTTAATTTTAGAATAACAAGCATCTTCTAAAATAATTTTCAGACTGAGAAACTGGGGCTATGGCTGTAGAACAGACTTGACACTCCCAAAGTGAACCCCACAAGTGCTCCAACACCCCAAAAGCCATTTCACACCTCTGTGCTCCGATTTCTTTGTTGGTCACAAAAATACCATCATCATCTGTTTCTGTAAGATACTTTTACAGGCTTTTTAAAAGGACATCATAATTATAAAGCTGTGGCTTTTGGAAACGCACACAGCTTGCATCTATAGCTCCAGCCCCTCGTGAGACTGAGGAAGGGGTTTATGAGTCAGAGCTGGACACCAGGCTGGGCTAGGCTGGATTAAATAGCGAGATCTCATGTAGAAATCAAAAGAGAACCTTGCTTTCACTTTTGTAAGGAACAACACGCCAATCTGAACATCAGGACAGAGAGACCCAACTAAGTGAGCTCCCAGTTGCAACTTTATGCAGGGCGGCATGTTAGTTACCTGGTTTCCCAGCTTCTGCCTTTGGCTCCATTTCAACCTTCAAGTTCATCATCCATTGAGAATGCACAGCCCCCAGAGTGAATGACTGGAATGATGACAGCAGGTCTTGACTTTCCCCTCTGAGGTCTACACACCTTTTCTACCATTCTCTAACGTGACACTGCCATAGCCACATTTAGCTTTCTTCCTACCATCTCCCTGTAATTCAAAAGGCAATTTAGACTCCCATATGGTTGCCATCGAAGCTAACAGATGTCTAGCAAATTAAAACAAAAATTATGACTTATAAGCTGCTGATGTACCATCATTCCAGAACATCCCGAAATTTATACTGAATCATAAGACATCCTACTGGATGCCCCACCCCCAGCCCTAGGTTCCCTGAGGCTCCCCCCTCTTGGAATGTAAGCCCTGTGGAAATAATTACAACCAACATTCTGCCATCCAATCTGGGTAAACCTGGGCTTGCAACACAGAGTAATACCTGAAAGCACACCAAAGAGACATTTGGCCTCAAACAGACAATAGCTGCACTAGACCTTGGACAGCACAGAGAACAAAACAATACCAACCAACTCAAGGCCTCTGCTGATCAATGGGGTCAGGTTTTTCTAATAAGTCATTTTTCTAAAGATGGCTGAAATCACATGTCTTAGATTATTATTGCTGTAACCAAACACCATGACCAACAGCAACGTGGGAAGGAAAGGATTTACTTCACTCATGGTTCCATATAACACTTCATCATCAAAAGGGCAGGAACTCAAGCAGGGCAGGAACCTGGAGGCAGCAACTGATGCAGAGGCCATGGAGGGTGCTGCTTACTGGCTTTCTCAGCCTGATTTCCTACAGAACCCAGGATCACCAGCCCAGGGACAGCACCACCCACAACAGACTGGGCTCTCTCGCACTGATCACTAACTAAGAAAATGTCCTGCTGCTGGGTTATGGAGGCGTTTTTCACAGTTGGGGTGCTCTCCTTTCAGATAATTCTAGCTTATGTAAAGTTGACATAAACCTAGCCAGAACACCACACAACCTTCTACACAGTGACCTTGACACTCCTCTATCAAGGACAGAACTCATAACTAGGAAGACTCCACGAGGACTTTTATTAATGTGCCAAATGGCAGTGCAGTTAAACTGCCTGGAAGCTGCTTCAAGTCTGAGCGACAGCAGAATCCCTGTGCTGTGCTAGAGATGACAACCACAACTGCTCCATCTGTTGAGTGTCACCTACCAGTCAAGGTGAGCACCAGCCTGGGCTCCCCACCCAAAGGAGACATCAAAAAAGACCAGTCACAGCTCACAGCAACTATGCAGAGATCCCAGGTTAGAACCATCCCCATGAGTAGTCCAGTGGCCAAACTGTGAATTGTAATAATGAGGTTTTGTTTTAAAGTGCTAGAGTTTGGATGTTGTTGTGTGCAGCAATAAACCACCAGGATGAGTGTTAGCATTCACTCATTTGCTGAGACACAGTTAAGTGCCAAGGTCCAGAACGAAACACCTACGAATGGCCAGTGTTGGGACTCAAACTCCCCAAAGAACTGACCTTAAAACAAAACACCTCTTCTCCCCTCTCCTCTGCCCCAAAGACAACTCAGTGTTTCTGAGTAATGTCTTCCTATGGTGACACCCTCAATAAAATCTATTCCTGCTGGCTCGAGTTCTTCCAATATAGAACAAGAAAAACAAGGTTTTTTTTTTTTTTTTCCCCCACCACCCTGTGATAACTAACAAGAAAGGAATCTGTACAAGATGTTGGCTTTGTTACTCAGAGTATCACAACTATTACATAAAAGAATTAGGATTTTACACATGAAACTGTAATTCTAATAATAAAAATGTAGCTAATGACTCAGGACTACATTTTTGAGATTCACAGTGCAGATAGGGAAATGTGCCTGCCATGCCAATAACTCAACAAGCTAGGGAAAATTTTAAAGTGAGAGAATCATAGAGGAAGAAATGAAAAAACAAGTTAGTCTGTGAGTGAGTCTCAGTAAAGGACAGTCCATAACTAGGCAAGTCTCTGAGCACAAGCTTTTTCCATTACAGACTACCGCTCCTCTCATAGAGTTCACCTTGCCCAGTGTTATTAGAACTCAACAAATTCTTTATCAAAAGCAGAAAGAACTTCACAATTCAACCAAACCCTTCATTTTACTCTGGGTAGCGAAGGCCCAGGGCAGTTGAGTGACTAGCAGTCAAAGTGCTGATCAGCAAGAGATCCCAAATGCCACAGCTGCCACTGTGTGCTTGCTTTTATTTTACAAGAACTGTTACTTTCAGATGTCTTCAGTGAATTTCAAATTCAGTCTACATGTCAATGTGAACATGAGAGATTAGGAACCCGTGGTCTCTGCTAGCAATTTCTCCTCCATACCTGTACGGCCGGAGCACGGGCTCTGCTGTTGCTGGCAATCACAGGCAGGTTGGTGGCTCAAGAGAGGGGAAGGGTGCAAGTTTGTACAGCCGCTGCCAGATCTCCAGTCAGTAACATTTTAGTGTGGATTGCTTTAATTATAACATGGGCATTTTCCCACTGCTTTCTGCTAGAGCCGCTGGTCCTGATAAAATGGGGCATTTAAATAGAAGGTAATTTGGAGACAGCAAGCAGTACAGAAAGGGGAATAGGGGTGGGCCCTGGCACTGAAAGGACAGGGAGTGTAAAGGACTAAGTAGGGGCCTCCTCAGCAAAGCTGCCCAGGAATGTTCCTTTAGTTTCATAGCCTCAGTCTGTTCTCTGGCTTCCCACAAAACTACCTACCGCCCACAGGAATACCTTCAAAATCAGACAAGATGTGGGCCCTGTTCTGGAACTCTCCATGCCAGCGATCTGCAATTTTGTCGAAGCTCTCCACAGTTCGGGGGCTTTGCTGCAGCCTAATTCAGAGACAGGGCTAAATTTGCCTTTGTGCTCTCCACAAAATTACACCAAACTGCCAGGGAAACAGTCCCCAATCCTTTTCATTTCCTTTCCACTCCCTGCTATGAAACTGCAGAGAAAGCCCGTGGGTGCTTTTTGTTGCCTGGTAGCTGAAATGTGCAACTTTTGGAAGTGTTCGAGCAGAATGGAGAGGCCTGGACGCACAGCTCCTGCAGCCCCATTCCACGGCCCTCGCCTCTCATAGTTCAATGCTATCAGAATAGCTCACTGGGAAATATGCCTACCCACCACTTTAAACATTTCCAGAAAGGGTCCAGGAGAGAAGCAAAGAAAGAAAATCATTTCCTCTCACTCTATTTACAGCAGTGTGTGGGGGGGTGCTCCCAGGAACCACATACTACCACTTACAGACACTAAAAAATCTGACTGTGAATGGCTAGGTATGGTATCTAGTCCCACGCCCCCTCATCAATCTGGCCCTGTCCTGAGAAGAGATGACATGCTGACACAAAGTCCATTTCCTTACACACACACACACACACACACACACACACACACACACACACACACACACTGACACACACGGCCACTCTGATAGAAAACAAAACAAGCTTGCGAGTGAGGAGGGAAACAACTATTCTCACAGATGTATATATTTACCGCAAACCGCCACAATTAAGGGAAGTCCAAATTAAAATGTCCTGTATTCAGACCGCTGGATCGTTGTTTATTTGCCTCGCAGAAACTTGGGGATACCCCCCCACGGAAAGCCACCATCTTTACCGCCCAAGGAGAGAGGGTACCAATAAGGAAGACGACCCAATAAGAAGAGATGGGCTGAAAAATAATACAGTGTTCCAACCAACCATTTTCCCCTTTTCCTACAGAACTCTTTGTCTGGTTGCCGAACACGTTTGTGAGGTCGCGGAAAAGAACCAAAACAAAAGAGTAGGGTCCCAGCCTGATTACAATAGGCGCCCCGCACACCGCACATGGCAGTGCCAAGCAGAGCACGGTTTGAACCCGGTGTGCAAGCGGCTGCTCGCCTTCTTCCCCTTTGCGTTTCTCCGAGGGCTACTAAAACCCGACCCGCTGTGTGTCACCCCTTTAAAAAGGGAGGGCGTGAGGCACGCGCACACTGGAACATATGTTGACTGGTGACTAGTTATTCCACAAGGATACACAGAGAAATAAAGCCCTCCACCCCACACGCCCACTTGACCAGTCCATTATGCAAAGGGAGCGCTTTGCAGCCGGAGAGGAGCATGCAGGACGCGTTATTTACGTGCACATTACAGAACCACACACCATGGCATCTGCATCCTACACAAAGCCCGAGATGGTGCAAGGAGATACACGCTGAGCACGGCACAGACCAGCCGCGGCAACACCGAGCCAAGCCCTCGGCCAATCAGAACGGCGCTGGAAGGTGGATCTCGGGGTCGGCTCTGCCCGATTAGCCTGCCCCATTATGACACCACGCTCTGCTCAACATCCAGATCCCACGGGAAGCAAATCGAATCCGTGTGCTCGCTCGTTTCTCAAACTGCCGAGCCGTCCTCCCATCCGTACCCAAGCTAGTCAACCCCCTTTTAAAAAAAAAAAAAAAGAAAGCAAGCAAGAAAGAAAAAAAGCACCCTGAGGCCCGGCTGCCCCCTGCCCGGCTCGGTTCCTCTTTTCACCTCCTCCGGGTCCTGGAAAGGATGAAGTGTTTCTCTCCCCCGCGCTCGAGCCGGGAAGGCGGAAGGTAGACGCCTCTCGCCCCGACTAGGGCAGGTTCCCCGGGGGCGGCGAAAAGTAAAGGCAGCGACCAACGCGGGGTACCGTCGCCCACCCATCCGCCACGGCACTTGGAAGCCCAGGCGCGCTCCAACTTACCCAAAATATGACATTGAAGCCAAAAATGAAGTATTTGATGCAACAACTGACTTCAGGACCCTTGTAGTGCTTCCCGGACATCCTCTGGGTTCATGAAGACACTTTCCCCGCCAGCCCGAGTTTGGAGCCCCGGAGCACCGCGGCTCGGAGCAGCCCGGCGAGCAGCAGGGCACGCGGGGCTCAGCCGCGCGGACCGAGCGGCTCCCGCACCTCCAGCCGCGGGCCTCCGAGGCCGCCGGGTCGCGGTGGCCGCAACCGCCGGGAAGCCTCGTCGAACCGGCACGGAGCCCAAAGCGGGAGCCTCACGTCCGTGCGCCAGGCGGCGGGTCCGGCGCTCTGTCCCTGGGCTCCGGGCAGTGGCGGCCGCGCAGATGCCGGCGGAGACGCTGCCGCCCGCCCGCCCGCTCGCTCGCTCGCTCCCGCGTTGCCGCCCGCCCGCGCGCCTCCCACCGATCGCTCCGCCCGCCGCTCGCTCCGCCCCGCCCGGGCCCGCAGCTCCGCCCGGCGCCCGGGTCGGCGAGGCGCGCGCGCGCGCGTGCTCGACTCGTGCTCAGGAGCTCCCGAGAGGCACCACGCAGCCGCGCCACCTCCGTCGCGGTCCGCCAGTCCCTCTGCTTCGACTCCTCGCTCCCGGCCCCTTCTTCCCCAGCCTCTTGCTGCCTGGAGATCCGAGGGAGCATCCCATAGCGCGCTGATCCAGAGCAGCCCAGGCAGAGGGACCGACCGCGGCAGATGAGCTGGTGGTCCTCCTCTCGGCCACCAGCTGCTCTGGAGGGACCCCAGAAAAGGGTGGTTTCGGGGCGATGGGGCTGGGTGAGCCCCTCCCTAACACACACACACACACACACACACACACACACACACACACAGGGCTGGGTGAGCCCCTCCCTAATACACACACACACACACACACACACACACACACACACACACACACACACACGATCCCCTTGCTATCTATCTAATCACGCATCCTCCTCCAGCACCGCTATGTGGAAGAGCGGACGCCTTGCTACCCAACAGCAGAGCCGAGTGTGACAAGGGGCTTTGCCAAGGGGTGCAAGGGGAGTTAGGGAGTTGAAGAGAAGAGGATACATGTGTGAGGATACTCTGAATCTCTCTGTGACAACCCAACCTTCCCACTGCCAGAGAGACGAATTTCATCCTGCAAATGGGGACAGGGACAGCAGGGGAGGGGGTAGCACCCAGAGGAGTCTCGATCCAGGTCAACTTTCACTCTTGATGGAATAGTGCCCAAGGAACACAAGTGCTTCCTAACTGAGGAAGCGATCCGGGAGTTACAGGACCATCTTCCTCTGGGGGATCCCAGCTGGATTTATAGACTCGGGCCATCCCCGACCTCTGACAAAGGCCAGAGTTAGAGGGTGGAAACTGAGAAGCATCGGTGAGCAGATACCCAGCAATTGCGGATCCACACTCTTCGCAAGTGCAGGGAAACAGGTGTCAGTGTTTCGTGGGAAGAGAAGCAAAAGCAGCTAAGAAATGTGTGGCAACATTTATGGGAATTTGCTTACATCTTCAAACATCTTTGATAGGCATTATTAAAAAATAAATCTGAAACCACCCAGTGAGACCGCCTTACCGGATCCAGAAATGTGCATGTTGAATAAGGTCCACAGCGGTAACCTCGGGGTCTGGGAAGGCTTGGGGCCCAGAGTGCCCTGAGTAGGGTTTTGCTAAGTGACTGCCTCTGCTTTTGCTCAAAAACTGGCTTCAAGGCGGCAACCTTTAGCCAAGCGTTGGTAAGGCAAGTTTACCTTTACCTGCAGTGAGCTCTTTCTAGATAGGCCTGGCCTTCAGAGAGATTGGCACTATGTTTGAGTCAGGGTACCCAAAAGGCAGGAGGACCAGGAAGCCTCCTCACTCCATACCATGACACTGGCTAGCAGAGAATGAAAGAGCCGACCGTCCCTCCACCCAGCCCAGACAGCAAGGTCCTTTTCCAGCAATGGACTGCCTTACTAACCTGGTCCTGAGGAGCCGAACCTAAACCTACTCAGGCTGTTGTAATTCTGTCTGTATATATTCTGCTGCTGCAGAGCCCTGGGGAAGTCAGAGGAAAGGTGAATGACACATTTCAGCAAAGGACTAGAATTAAATCCAGCTGATGGCTGAGCTTTATCGTTAAGTGATAGCTCGGGTGCCCTTGCCCTCATACATGCTTAGTTTCTGGCTTTACCACCATCCAGCACCAGAGTGGTCCGTTTGTTGCAATTAATGAACCTTCGCTGACACATAACTGTTGCTCAAATTCCATAGCTTGATGAGGCTCCACCTCTGGTGCTGATTATCTATGGTAGCGGGAAATGTCTAGTGACATGTGCCTCTCATTTGAGAATCATACCATGTATTTGCTCTGTCCTCTAAACCCTCTGTGTTCTGCCTAGACATCCCTCACTCCCTTCCCCCCGAAACCACTGATGTTTTACATCTCCATAGTTTTGCCCTTTTTGGAATTTCATACAGAAGAAACCCCATAGGTAGTTTTCCTCCTACTTCACCTGAACCTAAAAACATCTCTAAAAATAAAGCCTTAAACATCACTGGACTATGGTAGTGGTGGTGGTGGTGGTGGTGGTGGTGGTGGTGGTGTGTGTGTGTGTGTGTGTGTGTGTGTGTGTGTGTATTAGCAACTCTTGGGGAGTGGGAACAGGAGATTTAGGGGTTCAAGGTCATCCTTAGCTACACATTAAATTACAAACCATTCAGGGCTACCTGGGGTGCTATCTTCCAACGGAAAAAACGATCAATGGAGAAGATATAGTTCAGTCACTCATTTGCAATTTGGAGAATCATTTTTTAAAAAAGCAAAAACACTATCCAAAGTTCTGTGAAGATTAATAAGTTAAACATATTTTAAGCAATCCAGAAAATAGAATATTTGTTAAATTTCACAATAGAAATATTCCTTGACTTAGAAACAATGGGAGGAAATAATCAACAGATACAACTAAGTGTACCTTCATAAATTACCTGTCAGACGTTTGCTGTATCTAACAAACCAGAAAAGGCTATGGGCAGCAAACATGAACAGGAAGTCTGAATACCTGTGTTGTAAGAAGGGCTCATAAGAGCTAAAGTACGGAATCCTTGGGTCTATACCAAAACAAGCTAGGCATTGTGGCACACACCTTTCATCCCAGCACTCAGAAGGCAGTGTGGATCTCTTGAGGCAAAGCGGATCTATAAAGCAAGTACCAGGATATATGGGGCTGTACAAAGAAACAATGTCTTGGAACAATAAATAAATGCCAAAAGGCATAAAAAGAAATCTAAGTTAACATCTATGGGGAAATGTAACTTTCTGGTAATGAAAATATACATTAACTTAAAGATAAAGGTTCAAACATAATAAGCACTGGTTTGCATATACATCATTAATAAGCACTGGATTACATATATGTCATTAATAAGCACTGGTTTACATATATGTCATTGCAATGTATCAAAAGGCCTATGCAACTGTAACATATGAGAGGTATAGTCCATTTAGAAAGAGGTTTAGCCATATATCTCAGGTCAAAGTATTACATTTGACTCAGCAGCCTCATGTCTGGGAATGTAGCCAAGGAAATACTCCAAGATATGGAAAAAGCTATATACTGCAAGTTGTATGTGGTAGCATTATTTATATTGAACACTTGACTGCAAGTTGATAGATCAAGTAGTTGGGGCTGTACCCAACTCCTTACAGCCACGTGACTGTGGTGATCTTTCCCACGTCTGTGCCTTTGCACACTGCTCATGTTCCTGGTCTCTGACTAGGGTCCTCTTGCCTTTTGTCCATGAGCCAATGTGCCCTTACTGATCCTTCAACACCTTTGCTTGATATCTTGGAGACTTAATCCTTTGTTCTTTCAGCACCTCATATTGGCACTTAGCAACAGCTTGTAACTACTTGTTTACCGGGCTACCTTTTTCCAGGCTGTGACTCCTTTTAGGGTGTGGCTTGTCACTTCTTATCTGAGACTCACCAGTGCTCTGCAGGTGTGTGGTAAATAGTTATTGGAGTATTGCATTAATCATTTGCTCAGTTTTTATAGCTATTAAGAATGATGGTTATAAACAGAGTGCCAATGTATTGACATTATAAAGTTTAAAGGCATAGTATATGGAATCATCTCTAAGTAATATTGTTAAATGACAAAATGGAGGGTGCATAGCAACATACACAGTAGGTTACCATGTTGTAGAATAGTAACGATGTTGGCAAAAGAACGTGTGTCCACGTATTTCCTCGGTGAGTAAGCCATCCGTCTTAGTTTGTTTTCTATTGGTGTGATAAAACACCATGGCCAAGTCAACTGTGGGAGGAAACCATTTATTTGGCTGACAGGTTACAGTCCATCACTGAGGGAAGCCAGTGCAGGCACCTGGAGACAAAAACTGAAACAGATGCCACAGAGGAATGCCCCTTACTGGATTGCTGCCTGTGGTCTGCTGAGTCAGCTTTCTTATGAAGCTGAGGACCACCTGCCCAGGGGCAAGGCAACCACAGTGATCTGTACCCTACCACATCCATCACTACTCAAGAAAACACTCCACAGACTTGCCTGCAGGCCAGTCCGATGCACGCAGCTCCTCAGCTGAGATGCCCTCTTCTCAAGTTAACAAAAACCAACCAGCACACTATGTATGGAGGAAAATAAGAAAAGTATAGTCATGGAAGCAAACTAGGAGATTCAAAAATATTGGTGAGAATCAGATCTGCTTTATTTTTACAGATGCATTTGTTTTCTAAATCTTGTCACGAATATGATATGTGTATCATATTCCTGTACCATGTACATGATACACTCTTGTAAATAAATGTTAAGAGTCATTTCCTGAGAAATAATGGTTGTTGGGTATGTGACACAGTTGTAGGCCTGATGGCTGCACTGAACTATTCTAACCTCAGGATAAGGCTACATTTGCATCCAAGCAGGTCAACTCAGACTAAAGCCACAACTGTCTCTTAGCAGAAACCCTCACCAGAATAAGTTAACCATAACAAGCCCTAGCTGCAGTCTGGCTGAGGGAATCATGACACAGGTGCAGAGAATTCCACACTTTAATGAGCAGTCCCAGAGCATCCAGGCTGAAACGTAGTGGTTCGTGACATCTTACACAGATAGCTAGTCCCAAGAAGAAACAAACTTACAATTCAAAATATATTCCTCAGCAAAATAATGAGGTGTTTGTCTAGTCATCCAGATATCTGCCCCAGTCCACAAGACATTACCACTTCCCTTTTGACAACTACAAAGCTGGTCACTCACACTCCCTCCCAGCACAGCTCTGTCTCTAGAAGCCTCCAGACATAGCAATGCACACGAAGGCTGTGGAATTGTAGGTGGTTTTGTTTTCATGTTCCTGATCTTCAACTTTCAATGAAATATAACTATATTGCTTTTATAATTAGAAAGCAAATTATTAATAAAGGCAGAAATAAGTAAGCCATCATATTTTCTATAACTCCATCACAATCCAATAAATTCCCACTTACTTTGAGGAGAGAAGAGATCTGCAGGGATTTTGCTACAACCATCTCGTTTAAGATTCTGAGGTTGGAAAATGGTTAATCAGTTTAATTACTGAAAAGCTAATGGGTTTTTTAAATGGCAGTGAAAACAGGTAAAGCATGTTCTAATAGTTTACCCTGAAGTACAGCAAGATATGGCAACCACATTTTGGCTGCCAACGCTGCATTTAGCAAGCTCGCCTGCCTGCCTCCATCTTGTTTCACTCTTTCTGCCTCCCTCCACTCTGACTCCTTCTCTGAGGCCTCTCGGCTTCCCTCAGCTCTGAATTTCCCATTGTCTGCTCTGTAACCCATACTGCTGGTTGCCTGCCATTGCCTTCTTTTGCCCAGAACCCCAGTGGTTTGCCAGTGTGGAAGCCTCGCTTGGTGCTCTCTCTGCCATGTGTGGTACAGAGACTTTTCTGGGAGTCTTCTTGCATCTCGGAAATGACCTCACCTTGCCTGTGAATTTCATCCACTATGCAATATATGACACCTGGTCCTTGGCAATAATGACCACACCAAGGACAACAGAGAGAAAAAAGGAAAGAACCTGGGCGGTCACACCACACTGCATGGCGGGTGTAGCCAGCCTTGAAAGAACTCTATCTCGGGACTTCCTGCCAGTGAAACCACTTTCTTGGTTATGGTACTTTGAGAAAAGGTGCCATTTCTATACATCTGAGAGAAAGCATCTTGACTTGATTACTTTCCTTTTGAGGTTCCAAGCTGGTTAGGGTTTTGTCAACTTGGCACTGGGATTGCCTTGGAGGAGGAAACCTTAGTTGAAGAAATTTCCTATGTCGGATTGGCCTGTGGGAATGTTTGTAGAACATTTTCTTGATTCATGATTGATGTGGGAAGGCTCGCCAGCTGCGAGGGTGTAACCCCTGGGCAGGTGGCTCTGGATTTTATAAGAAAGCAAACTGAGCAAATCATGGGGAGCAATCCAGTGAGCAGTACCCCTCCATGGCCTCTGCTTTAGTTCCTGCCCACAGGTTCTCACCCTGAGCTCCTGCCTGACTTCCCTCAGTGATATACTATGACCTGGGGGTTATAAATTGAAACAAACCCTTACCTCCCCGAAGCTGGTTTTGGTCAATGAATTATACAGCGAGAGAGAAACCTAACTAGGACAGTTTCTCATCGACCCTTCATCTTCTAGAATCACCACCAACGCCTCGCACATTTCTCCCACACCACCATCTGTACGCTTTCGTCTGTCTTACCCAGTTTCTGTCTCTGTTCAACATGCACAGGGAACTTCTCAGGGGACCTAACAGCTCTCACTCACTCCTTTCTCTCAGACTTGCAGAAGCCCCAAGTGGACCCTACACAGCCAGACAGGATGAATGCAAACTAGGTCAACCTCAGACTCTTGGCGGTTGAGATTCAGAAGCAAGGGTGTTCCTGACTGCAGTTCAGAAGGAGACAATGTTTCCAGGCTTTCCCAGGAGGGAGCCAGTACCCCCTCTGCACAAAGAAGGGAGGCTAAATGAGGAGAAAACAGCGTCACCAGCTCAGACAGCAGGAGCAGCTGCCAAGGCTCACACATTTTGCACCCTGACAGCCTGCTCTCTCTAAGACTTTCCAATAGAGCTCTGTGCCTGAGGTTTACAAATTCTTCACACGGAATTATTCTATCACATCTTCTCACCCTGCCTTTAGATACTTTGAAGAGAGTGTCTCAAATCTGTAAAGCAAAGAACCCTGATAAAATTCATGGTCACCCCAACTCAAGTGCTTTGAGAATTAAGTCAACCTAACACATTTCTCTTAGCAAACCATGATATAAAATCAAACAACACTGCTGTTATGTTCAATGAATATTGTGCCTTCTTTTCCATTGCAAAGTAAAGAAAGTAAATGCTATGTTTCTCTAAGACATAACTAACCACTTCCCCCGGGATTATCCCACCACTATGACCTCTGTTCCCATGTCCCATGCATATTCACTAAAGAAGATGAGCTTGGGGCTCAGGTGGGTGCTAGCCACCCACAGGCCAGCCTGGATCCTCAAGGCCTGAGCTGGTGGAAAGACATCCACAGGCCTGCCTGGTGCCTCGTGATGCTGGACAGGTGGGTGACATCATGATGAGCAAATGTGCGGTGAAGAAATGGGAAAGAGAAGCAGAATGGTTCACAGGAGTGAAAAGCGGTGAAATGGGAGACGTGACTGTGGCAAGGTAGATGGCCTGATGGACACGTGGGGCCATGGTGATGTCCAGGACCAGGCTGCTGCCAAGGACCATGTCTGTGCCCATGGTCCTACCACAGCCAGGGGCTATGTTGACATCCGTGACCCATGTTGCCACCAAAGGCCACAAGGATGCCCATTGACTGGGCTGCCACCTGAGGCCATGCCACCACAGAGGTCATACTAACCTGAGTGTCCTGTGCTGCCACCAGTACCTGGGATGCCTGGGTCAGAGCAGCAGCTGAGGCCCATGTCTGGGTCCATGACCCTATTGCATCCAGAGTCTAAGTTGATGTCCTTGGATCCTGTTACCACCAAAGGCTGTGGGGATGTCTGGGGTCTGGCCTGCCACCTGAGGCCATGCTGGTGTCCAAGAGCCATGCTGCAACTGTGTCATACTGATCTGAGTGGCTTGCTCTGCCACCTGGAGCCACCTGTTGCCATCGAGGGCTGTGTGCATGCCCAGGGTCTGGTCAGCCACCAGAGATCATGCAAGTTGGTGTCCAAGTGCCATGCCAATCTGAGTGGCCTGAGCTGACACCTGGGGCAATGGTGACATCCAGGCCCCAACTGCTGCTGAGGACTATGTCTGGGTCCATAGTCCTACTGCAGCTGGGATCTGTTTTGAAGTCTATAGCCCACATTGCCATGGAAGCCGGGGGGTTGGACTACAACCTGTAGCCTTGTTGGTGTCCAAGGAACCTGCTGCCCCCAGAGCTATGCTGATCTGAGTGGCCTGTACTGTCACTGGGAGTCATGGTGTCATCCCAGTCTGAGCTGCTGCCAAGGGCCTTTTCTGGTTTGGTGGTCCTACTGCAGCTGGGGTCTGTGTTGATGTCTTTGGCCCATGTTGCCACAGAGAGCCATAGGAACCATGTGTGATGAAATCACAGGGCCATGCCAAGCCAGTTTGCTGGCCCTGGGAAAGCTGGCCCTGGCCCTCACTGGACACTGTAGCAAGCGAGTTGTCCCAGACCTTCACAGGAGAGCTGCCCACACTCAAGAGAGATGGCTCCACTCCTTATTCTGATGGCATGGAGGCAGGAGAGCTGGCTCTGCCCCTTACCTGAAGGGAGCACCCCAGTAGCCTGGAATGACCAGCTCACCTGCCACCAGGCCCACAGCCAGGCCTTGGGTTGGTCCACCCTTAACATCTACTCCATATATGACCTGATGGAGTTTGTGAAGAGACTGGAACACACCTGCAGGGTCTCCGTGACTCAGGGCAGCCACGGGATACCCTAGAGGAGTTTCGGAGAGGGCCCAGTGACCATGGTGTACCAGAAGCCAGAAGCCTTGAACAAGACCAGTGGCTCATTGCAATGAATATTTGCAAGTAAAGCTGATTGGACGAAAGGGTATACCACGTGATATACCACGTCTCCCAATGCCGCTAGGACAAATGGAGAGGTTTTGGAGAGTCAGGAAAGATGGAGGAATGAAGAGGCTTGTCTGTTTTTGTTTTGCTTTGGTTCTGTTTTAATATTTTTTGAATTTTTTTGGGGGGGGGATGTTGCAAGGGTGACAAGCAGATATGGGGAGGGGGCTTAGAAATGAGTGGAATTAAGGCCATGATTCCCAAAGAATCAATAAAGAAATTGTGTTTTAAGAAAAGATGATTATTTGTGGATTATAAAAATGTCTTTTTTGTTGTTTTGGTTTGACTTTTTGTATTTTGTTTTTCAAGAAAGGGTTTCTCTGTTGCTTTGGAGTCTGTCCTGAAACTCGTTCTGTAGATAGGCTAGCATGGACTCACAGAGATCCTCTGCCTCCCGAGTGCTGGGATTAAATCTGTGGTGCCATCTCAGCTGAGCTCCTGGAATACAATAAAAGTGAGGGAAGGATCAAAGGGGTCAAGACCATGGTGGGGAAACCCACAGAATCAGCTGATCTGAGCTAGTGAGAGAGCACTGTCTCTGGTCTGACAAATGGGGAACCTGCAGAAGACCAAACTAGACTTCCTTAATATAGGTGACAATGGTGTGACTGGAACAATATATGAGACCACTGACAGTGGATCCAAGATCTAATTCTAATGTACAAACTGACTTAGTGGAGCCCATTCTATATGGAGAGATACCTTGCTCAGCCTGGACACAGGGGTGTGGAGGTGGAGAGATGCCTTGGTCTTACCTCAACAAGATGATGGGACAGACTTAGTAGACTTCCTAGGGGAGGCCTTTCCCTCTCTGAGGAGCAGATGGGAGGTGGGGGGATGGAGACAGTGGGAGGAGAGGAGGGAGGGGGAACTCAATAAAAAAAAGACCTAGAAACAAGAAAAATGATGAATTTTCAGAGCCCAAGAAAAAGATAAAAGGAGGACAATAGGACTGAGCAATCCTACATAGGACATAGTTGTTACACTTTAAAATTATTATAACTTGGGCTAGTGAGATGGTTTGAAAAGCCTGACTACCTGAGTTTGATCCCTAGGAGCCACATGATGGAAGGAAAGTGTCCACTCCTACTCTAGAGCCATGACCTACACCTGCCTACATGGGCATGCATGAAAATAAAATGGAAATTGTTATAACTGTATAATAAATTCAAAATAGGACAAAGAGGTGATACACACACACACACACACACACACACACACACACACACACACACACACACCATTCCATTTCCTAATAGTCCCTCAATTTCTTCTGGCTTTGGAAACAGCTGGACTTATGAGAATCTGGGAAATAGCCCCACCCTCTCCATAGGAAGAACAGGGCACCAATCAGCAGAAGCTCCCTTCCTGACACTTAGCAGAATGAGGAACAAACCAGGCACCACCTGGGCCTCCAACCTGAGGCATCTGGAATAGCCTGAGGCTGCCCTCTGCTACCTTCCTGGCTCCCCGGCTTCCCACTGCTCCCACAAGCTAGCCTGTTTTTTTCCAGTGGATTTTCTTTCTGACTGACTTAGTTGAAGGCTCTTTCTGCTTAGACCAAAACATCCTAATCAATATGACGTGAACTTTAAACGCTTCACCTTACAGAGAAAAATAAGATGTTCTCATAATCTAATATTTAGAAGACACCTTTAAGGAACCTTTCATGGAAACCTTACAAAGAAAACTATTGTGGATGTTTTGGCATATTTTTCCCATTAATAAATAATATGATTGCTCTTACTGTGCAGAGAAAAAAAAATCTTGTTCATTAAACCTTCCGTTTAGTGCCCAGAAACAGAGCAGAGAAACAGAACAGTGGGAACCGCTTCCAGGTCCTTTCTCAGACTGCGCCCTCGTTGCCCAGGACGTCCTGGAGTGGCTGCCTTCCCCGTCTGCTTCATTCACAGGAGGCAGACTGCTTACATAGGCCCCCTTTCCAACCTCATTCCCACTTCCACACAGCTTTGAAATGAAAACCACAGACTTCTCCGATCCATCACAAACATTTTCCCACGTTTAATGTAACTAACTCTTCATGAAGCTTGTTCCATTTAACTCTGGGCATGCTAATTGTATTCAGTAATTTCTTCTATGAACATTAATTCTTATTTACCTCCAAAACTTTTGCTTCTGGGGCTGGAGAGATAGATCAGTGATTGAGAGCGCTTGCTGCTCTTTCAGAGGACCCAAGTTCAGTTCCCAGCATTCACGTGACAACTGACAAGGACCTGGGTGGTGGTTTGAAAGAAAATGGCCCCAAAGGGAGTAGCACTATTAGGAGGTGTGGCCTTGTTGGAGTGCTTGTGGCGTTGCTAGAGGAAATATATCACTGTGAGGGTAGGTTTTGGGGTCTCCTTTGCTCAAGCTTCACTAGGTATGACACTGAGACTATTTCCTGTGGCCTGCAAGATGCAGAACCCTCGGCTACTTCTCTAACACCATGTCTGCCTGCACGCTGCCATGGTCCTTGCCATGTTCCCCGCCAGGATAAGGGACTGAACCTCTGAACTGTAAGAAAGCCATCCCAATGAAATGTTCTCCTTTATAGGAGTTGCCATAGTAATGATGTCTCTTCACAGCAGTAAAACCCTAACTAAGACATCTGTAACTCCAGTTCCAGATTTGGTGCTCTTTTCTGGCCTGTCTGGGCACTACATGCGTGTGGTACACTTACATATAAATGCAAACAAAACACACACATAAAATAAGAATAAACAAAATCTTTGAAAACAGAATTCTACTTCTGTGACACATGACTTTCCAATGCAACTGTGGAATATTTGTCTAACTAGGCAAAGATGCACTGCATTTGTTTATGTTTGGAATATTTGTTTAACTATGTAAAGAAATGTTGCATTTGTTAATTATGTAAAGGTGTGTTGCTGTTTGACCTTGCCTGCCTAAGGAACCTGACTGATCCAGTAAAGAGCTCAACAGTCAATAGTGAAGCAGAAGGTATAGGCAGGATTTCCAGGCAGGGAGAGTAAGTAGGAAGAGGAATATAGGCTCAGGGGAGAAAGAAGAGGAGAGGACAGGGAAACTCCAGGAGTGAGCCAGCCAACAGGAAGGAAGCAGAAAAGTAGGACATACAGAATGAAAGAAAGGAAAAAATAAAAGCCAAAACATAGATGAACAGAAACAGATTAAATTAAGTTATAGGAGCTAGTTGGACAAGCCTAAGCTAATGCCAAGAATACATAACTAATAATAAGTCTCTGTGTCTTAATTCAGGAATTGGTTGGCAGCCCAAAGAAAATTTCAACTACACAACCATAATTACTGACCACTGAACTTGGTGTCTGAAAACAGGAATGGGTTTTAGCAGACACATCAGATGTCTGCTCAGGTTCACCATCAGTTGACTCAACAGGCAATATTTACTGAGCACCCAGCCTACGAGGGTGTGTGTGCCCAGCCTGGTCTAGTGATGCATGCCTGTAATCCCAGGACCAATGGAGGCAGGAGGATTGTGAATTGGAAGCTACATGGATAAAACACAGCCAGGGTTCCTGATTGAGCCAGTAACTTGAAGAAATAAAAATAAATGCATCGGTCAGAATGGATAAGTGCAGCATACAAGATGCGTGTGTTTAATGGTCAGGATGGAGTTATCTTAAAAAACACCTCTTCTACTTCCGCTTTTCTTCCTCCCCGTCCACCCCTTTTCTTCTCTCTCGTAGCAGCATTTACTGAATACAACTACCAGGAACAAAAACTGCATCAATCAGGATTGTCTTAGAGCCGAGTTGTTGATGCGAATGGGGGTAAGACTTCAAGAATGAATGTTAATTTTCACACTACTAGGTGGTAGCTGCTGTGGAAAACCCTCCAGTGGTCCCCACATTGTTACAGGGAATGCCCATACATACACTCCAGAAAGGACTGAGGATAAGAAGCCAAACAATAACATCATTGTTGATCACTGGCCATCAATCCAAGGGTAGAAATAATCAACTGGCCATCAACAGGTAAATAAAATGCTGTATATTATCATATAACAAAATTATATGTTACATCATGGATGAACTTTGAAAGTATTAACACCCTGATGAAACAATGCATGCTGTGTGAGTCATTGCAAGAGGTACTTAGTATAGTATTATACTATAGAATTACACTATAGAATACATAGAATAGTGTTACCAGAAGCCCAGGAAAAGGAAAGGGACCTTTATTGTTTAATGAGAAGAGTTTCTGTTTGGGATCATGATGAAGTTCAGGAAATGTTTAGAGGCCATAGTCGCAAAGTTCTGTGAATGTATCTGACACTGTGGAACTGTCCACTTAACATAGTTAAAATGGTAACTATGATGTTATACATAGTTTACCATAGAAGCAAAATCCATTAACTGGTGACAAACTGAGGTACAGTTCAAGACAGAGAAATAACTTGATCTTGGAGTTCAGATGGAATAAAAATTTGATGTCCATGATATGTGTTCCACAGCTGACTTGTGTGTGTCTTCACTTTGGGAAATCGAATAGAATTGAAGACTAATTAAGAGGTGGTTGGTTGCACATAAAAAGATGCTTTGCCCACGGTTTGTTCCAGCATTATTTTATGCAGGGAGCTGCCCCCTACAAAAACCTAATCAATCGCTAGTTGTTCCTTAGACCCCCAAGGAAGGCTGTTGAGATTAAAAGCATTCTTTGGAAGGAGGAGCTAGGAGGCCACAGGACAGGGGCCCCAGACACTGGGCCCTTCTAGGCAGTGTCATCAGGCAGCTCTTTCTGGCCCCTCTGCTCTGTGGGAGGCACTGGGTACCCGGCAGGTGAGCCAGCATGGGTTGGGGAGAGCAGGGCCACTTGCTTATGCCGTTCTCCAGGCAGTGATTTGGGTGTCTTCTCCAGTGGACGAAAGGATCAGGCTGGGTCTATGATGCTGCCTTGCTAGTATCCTACACATGCTCATGCACAATTATTATATATATATATATATATATATATATATATATATATATATCCAAATGAATTAAAAGCTTTAATAGAAATGCCAGTGGAGGGTCCAATAAAAATGGCTATAAGTCTACTCAGAAATTATAATATATAGTAAATCTACTTAAGAATTCAAGTGAGCCAGGTAGTGATGGCACATGCCTTTAATCCCAGCACTTGGGAGGTAGAGGCAGGTGGATCTCAGTGAGTTCAAGACCAGCGTGGTCTACAGAGTGAGTACCAGGACAGCCAAGAAGGGTACTCAGAGAAACCCTGTCTCAAAAAAAAAATCAAGTGATATAAACAATTTTATACTTATTTACTTGTTTATTTTTTAGGTGCAGAGTCTCATGTAACTGGTCTTATTAACCAAGGGTGATCTTGAACTCCTGACTTTTCTGCTTCTACCTCCCAAGGAAAGGGATTACAGTGCACACCACCACACCCAGCTGACACATAATTTTAGAAGAATACTCCTCGAAGCATGAACTACAGAAGTCTAAGTTTAGGTTTCTCTCCCCTTTACCTGCAAAAGGGACATGTTTCCTATGGAATTTTGTAACTTGTTCCTGGACCCAGAGCACCACATTTGCTGGATTCACAGTAAGTACAGCTGACAGCTTGAATGACAAGACAAAAAATAGCTTGCGGTACTTTTCATTTTTTCCAAGTGTGGGAAGCATATTAAACCAGATGCTGATTAAGAATGTGCATGTTTTGACTTGCATATGAGTCAAATTAACATACATAAATCCAACATCTTCACACCACTAGCGTAATATCGGTAGCTAATATTCAGTATTTTTTCAAATCCATCAATTCCAGAGTGACATGCTTAAGTTACTAGATATAAAATACAAAGCAATTTTTAATTTTGTTTTTATCACAGTTCAATTATTTATCTTGTATAAAAAAATTTAAACGGCATGAGATTGTTGGAAACAACTTGAGTTTCAGATTTACTCTAAAAATACTTAATATTAATTACCCATGGAAACTGAAGTCGGAGGTACAGAGCAAGAATTATCATCGCTCAGTTTGGTGAGTTAATACTGAGGCAAATATTGTATGTTGAACCCAGTACCTTCCTCTCTTCTGCAGCCCCAGAAATGAATGGTGCACTCAACTTCCAGCTTCTGTGACGTCACCTTCTGCCCACATCTCAGCTCTAACTGTTCTGTCACCACCTCCTTCTCTCTGAAGTGTCTGGGCCAGGAGGAGACTCTGTGAACTGGAGAAACACTCTGTAGAATGTGACACTAATGGACCAGGCCACCATTTGGGGAGGAGGAACACATCCAAAGTGCATACCTGGAACAGAATATAACCAGGTTGGAGCCAAGACAATTAGAAGGGAGTCCAATTTCTGTTACTAAAAGACATCTTGTCCCTTTGCTTAACTGGCCCATCCCTTGGAACTCAGAAGGCCCCAGAATACCTCCCTGGGAACAAGAATATAGCCCATGTGAACCAGCCTCTCCTTGTACCCTGCTATCAATATGCCTCTGACACTTTAAACCTGGCACTATGTAAATACCAAGAACTTTGGTTCCTGGCTCTTTGTAGAACTGCTGGCATGGAGCCTCAGAAATCTTTTCAGAGTAGTGTTTTCTAACTTCGTGTCATGGCAAGCATTTTCTAGGACAATTGATATAAACACAGATTTGCAGGCCCTTTCTCTGGGTGCTTATATTTATGCATCTGTTTGGGATCCAGGAATCTGAATCTTTAACAAGTGCCAATATGCTGCTGTTCAGGCAAGAACTCTGAGAAATCCCAAGCCTAAGTAATCTTCAAAGTGCTCCCCAAGTGTCCTGGTGGAGGGAGTTGTTCTTCGTGTATCCAAGCATGGTGGATTAGTGAGATAAGGAAAGCTTTGTCTACAGAAATGAGGAAGCTTTTTCCACAGGACAGTCTATGTACATCCAGGGCCTGTGGTCATTATTGGGGTCATATACCTTTAGCCACAAGCACCAGGCAATATACACAACCAGGGTGAGACGCTGCTCAGTACACAGGACTCTGAGCAGCCAGAGTGTCTGAGGTCCATGGAGATGGAGGGGGATGGGAAGAGGAGGGTAAAGGCCAAGCTGGAGTCTAGAAACCAATGCATATGTATTTCAGTCCACAGCTGCTTTGGCTCTTGATATAAATCAGACAGAGAAGGTGGGAGAGGCAGAGAGAAAATGTAAACAGCTGGGAAAATTCAATCCTGTGTTAAATATGAATTTTCAGATATTCCAGACTGAATATTCTAGTTGAATTATTCATTTTCTCCACATCCAATTTTATTTTTAGTAGTACTATGTGAACAAATTTGAGTTTGGAGACACAACTAGATGCTAAGATGAGCACCTGTGTGATGAGTTGCCACACTAAGTAGGTTGCTTGTGTGCTCACTCATTTATATGAGGACAGAGTTGGGAACCATTTCTATCCTGGCAGGTTTGCTGTTGAGTTCCTATAAATTAAAGATGGATGGCCGTCTTAGTTAGGGTTTGTATTGCTGAGATGAAACACCGTGACCCACGCAACTTGTGGAGGAGATAGTTTATTCACCATACTCTTCCACACCTCTGTTCATCACTGAAGGAAGTTGGGACAGGAAGCTGGAGGCAGGAGTGATGTGGAGGCCATGGAGGGATGCTGCTTACTGGATTGCTCCCCATGGCTTGCTCAGCCTGCCTTGTTAAGGAACCCAGGACCACAGCCCAGGGGTGGCCCCACCCGCACAATGGGCTGGACCCTCTTACATCAATCACCATCAGGAAACTGCCCTACAGGTTTCCCGACAGCCTGATCTTATGGAGGTATTATCTCTAGTGGGGTTCCCTCCTCTCCAATGACTCTAACTTGTATCAAGGTGACATAAAACTAGCCAGCACAACGACAGAACATAGTTTCCCCACAAACCTAATGTCCAGCCCCTTCCCTAAATACTGATGAAGGAAATGTGCAATGATAACAGAAATGAAAACAATGAGTATTGTTGCAGCAGGCTGGAAGATAGAGGTACCAAACACTCTGTGTAGGATCCGGCTGAATCAACTGGCTTCGCACAAAAGAAACCTTTGATCCAACTCTCCTTAAAATGAAGATGGAGAAGCTGCAGGGATGGCTCAGTGGTTAAACGCATATACACTCTAGCAGAGGCTGAGTTCGTTCCCCACCACCCATGAAAGGTGACTCAGAACCACCTGCAATTCTAACTCTAGGGAGATCCAAAACCCTCTTTTGCTCTCTGAGGGCAACTGTACACATGTGCACACACACAAACATATATGCAAAATGAAATGAAAAAAGAGTCTATTTTTAAAGATGGATTCAGTCTCTGGAGCTTCGTCCTACTGTTAGGCTGACTTTTTACCATCTCGTTAGACATATGATTATGCAAACAAATATCAACAACTCAATCCAGCAAAGAAAATTCATTATCCAACAAAATCCCATGAGTGAGAAAAGCAGAGAGAGTCACCTAAATACAACTGTTCGGAAAGACTCCTTCAAGTTCTGAATAAATTCTAAGGGTGAAGAGATGCCAACTAACTCATCACACCAGGGGTTGGTTCATCTTAGCCTCCTTAGAAGTTGTGGTTCCTTGTCTTATGGCAGACATTCCCAAAGATCCAAGTTGTAGCCAGGAAATGACTTTGGTATCATTAAAAAGCATATATGCAGCGCAGAAAGCTTATTAGATCCCAAATGAGCCTGACAGTGGCCTCCTTTGGCGGTCACCAAGACAAGCAAAAGTTACTTAACAATTCTACTTTTCAATGATAAACTCATAGGTCTCAGTGCTAGTTCCTAAGTCAGATATGTATGTATGTATGTATGTATGTATGTATGTATGTATGTATGTATGCACATATGTATACACACACACACACACACACACACACACACACACACACACACAATTCCCGTGGTCATCCTGACTATACAATTTCAATCATTGAAACTGCCCCTTTAAAACTAACAAGGCTTTTTATCTCCCCACACGGGCCAGATAACGACTGCACAGTCCACTTGGAATTACCAGAGAGAATGAAAAGTGGAGCAGCCTAGATAAATGAGATCAGTGTGGAATAGCGGCAGAATGCAGGGCGGTCGAGCCTTGCTGCTCTTCCCTCACTTCACCTTGGGGCCAAGCTGCTGGAGGGAATTCGGTTCCCTGGGCTTCTTTCTGTGGGGGTAGACAGCGAATGACCAAGATGGACCCAGAGAGGAGGGCGTGAGGATTTAGGAGTTTAACCATGTATGCAGCCATCATCAGTCAGTTCCCACTCAGAAACCTCCCTGTTTGAAAGGAAAAAGCTGCACTGAGCCTGTTGGGGAGAGATTTCCAAGGATCTTGCAGAGTATCTTTGTGACGCAGTAGGAAAGGAAGTGGGTTCCTTTAGAATGATGGTTCTGCTTTTATCTGTTCATGCACTGATGCTGAGGGCAATTTGCAAACCCCTGCGTAGCATGATTAATTAAAAACACAGAGACAGATATTGGGGTTCAAGCCGAAGATCAGAGAAGCAAAGCAGCCAAGCCACTAGAGAGTTCTTACCTCTATCAAGGCTCAGACCAAATTGGGAGTGGGTGGGGGATCCTGTCCTCAGTGTGACTGCAGACTGCAATGCTCTCCACCAAACCTCAGACTCAGTGAAACTGCACTGAGCCTTATATTCCTTTTTAATGCTGGGATTAAAGGCGTGTTATCCCAAGTGCTGGGATCAAAGGCGTGAGCTCTGTTTCTGTTTTAGACTGATTCACTCTCATGGTAGCCCAGGGTGGTCTTGAACTCACAGAGATCCATCTGCCTCTGTCTCACGAGTGCTGAGATTAAAGATGTGGCCACCACTGCCTGTCCTCTATAGCTAACTAGTGGCTTAGGTGTGTGGTTAACTAGTGTCTTAGTGTGTGTGGCTAACTAGTGGCTTAGCTCGGCACACAGATCTTGAGGCAAGCTTTATTTGTTAGATTACAAACAAAATATCACTACAGCCCTGGACTTAAATCCTTTAATTCCCAGCTATAGCACCCTCTGATTTTCAACATGCGTGTTAAGGGGAGAAGACCACCAGCTAAAGCAAATGGCAGATCTGAGAGCACCAGAGCAGTGCAATGAAGAGATGTTTGGAAGATGCAGATGCAGATGGGGGCTCCAGCACAGGCAGGGCACACTCCTTCCCTTTCTGGCCTCATCCTTGCCAGTGGTTCCAGCTCTGGCTGCCCAGCAGGACCACCAGTGCAGCTCTTTGTGGAGAATGAGTTTGATTTAGTTCTTAAATTATTACACAAAGACTCAGCTGTTATGCAAACAGCTTTCAGATGACTATCGTTTTTAATCCCCAGTTCTACAAGAAGCCATGTTTCCTGAGAAGCAAGTTGAGTTACCTTGGGTCACTTGCTGTTACATAAGAAAGAGAACTTAGACTCAGGTCTGTCTCAGAATCCTATGCTTTTGCAAAGTAGTGTGTGACCTCCTTCCCATCCTGCCCCTGGGCCTCTGTCCTAATTAGGTTTCTATTACTGTGATTAAATAATAACAACAATAATAATAACAGCAATAATAATAAAAACACATGACCAAGCTAGGTAGTGGTGGCTCACAGCACTTAGGTGGCAGAGACAGGCAGATCTCTGTGAGTTCAATGTCAGCTTGGTCGACAGAGAGTTCCAGGACAACCAGGACTACACAGAGAAACTCTATCTCAAAAAGCCAAAACCAAAACAAACAAACATGACCAAAAGCATCTCAGAGGAAAGGGTTTGTGTTTACACATCCGGATCATTTTCCATCACCGAGGGCAGCCAAGACAGGAACTCAAGAAGGGCAGAAACTGGAGGCAGAGACCATGGAAGAATGCTGCAGACTGGTTTGCTCTCTATAGCTTGCTCAGCTTGCTTTCTTTTACAACCCAGAACCACCTGCCCTTGGTAGGCTTCCTTCACCAATCATGAATAGAGGCATTTTCTCATTTGCAGCTCAGTTTTCCCTGATGGCCCTGGCTGTGTGCATTGATGGTAAAGTAACCAACACAGCTTCTACAGCTTAGTTGTCTTAAAGTCACTTCCTATGCCCCATCCCCAGGAGCTCTGCCAGAGCATATTTCTCACTTCCATCACTGGCTTAGTTTACCCAGTGTCTTCACTTCACTTTGCTTCCATGGTCACCCTCTAATTCCCTGTCACAGTGAGAGACCCTTTGGTACAAGTGTATGTTTCCTTTGCTCAGGAATTGCAGGCACAGATGTAGTTTCAGAGGATACAGTCCAGCATGGCAGGGTGCAAAGACCTCCAAGAAAGTAATGTTTAAATAGATATTTAAATAAAATATAGTACAAAGTCAATATAGCCTTGTCTAGAAGAATGGTGTTTCTTTTCTTTTTTTTCCAAGACAGGTTTTCTCTGTGTAACAGCCCAAGCTGTCCTGGAACTCACTCTGTAGATCAGGCTGGCCTTGAACTCACAGAGATCTGCCTGTCTCTGTCTCCTGAGTGCTGGGATTAAAGGCATGTGCCACCACTGCCCGGCAAGAATAGTGTTTCTTGCAAAGGGGACAGCAAAATACAAAGATGATGGCATAGGACTAGGCTTACTGCCACTCAGAGCAATAGTGAAATATTGCTATTGGTGCAAAGTGAGGGAATTAGCGAGTGTGTGCCAGACATGTAGGGGCCTATAGACAATAAAAGACTTGGAGTTTTGTCTTCAATCTGACAACTGCACTTGGCCAGCTTCGGTTGTGCTCTAATTTTATTTGTAAAGTGATCTACCTGAAGCCAGGTGTGTAGACCCACACTTATAATCTCGGTCCTTGGAGGTAAAGACAGGAAGATCAGGAGTTCAAGGTCATCTTGGCTACATACCAAAGGCCATCCTGAGCTACATAAAACCCCATCTCAAAAAGAGGTGGTGGCTGCGGAGATGATTCTGTGTTCTCTGAGCAAACATAGACCTAATTTTAAATCCTCAGAACCTCTCTGTGGAATAATCCTTCTGTCCACTGTGAGGACGTATTGCTCTCATTGGTTTAATGAAGAGCTAACTGGCCAATAGCTAGGCAGAAAGAAGTTAGGCAGGAGAGCCAGACTGAGAGAATGCTGGAAAGAAGGGGGACAGGGTTGCCCGATAGACAGAGAGGGAGAAAGACATACAAGAGGACAGGCAAATGCCACAAGTTATGTGGCAACATGCAGATGGATAAAAAATGGGTTAAGCTGCAAAAACTAGTTAGTAACAAGCTTAAGCTATGGACCAATCATTTACAGTTAGTATTAAGTCTCTGTGTGGTTATTTGGGGAGTGGCTCACAGGACAGAAAAGTCCACCTACAGAACCCAAATAAGAAGCTGGGCACAGCTGTAAGCCCATGGCTAGGTGGGAAGCAGTGTATCTAGGCTCAGTGAGAGACTATCTCTCAAAGGAGAATGACAGAGTAGGATGTCTGACGTTCTGCTTCCGCCTAAGATACATGAATGTGTGCTCATGCATATGCTCTCACACACATCTGTCTGCTCTTGATACTGAGGACAGATAGGATAGAGATGGTGAGAAAATAGTGAGAGCAGAAGGCTACACTTTATCATTTAGGCTGTAGAAGAAGCATCGTTGGTCATCGACAGAGAAATGGGGCAGAGCCAGAGCCTGGAAAGGTCATCCATAGAGAGACATGCAGGGAGGCTCCAGGAGAGCCAGTATCCAATCTGAGATATGAGAACAGACTCAGCAGAGGAGACTGAGGGAGAAAGCCTGATGAAACAGGAGACAACACACGAGAGTTTGACATCCCGGAAGACAAGGAAGTGGTTTAATATAAATCCCATTAAAGTATCCATGGTTTATCTTTATTAACTGACAAAATGATTGTAAGCCATGCCAGAGAAGTCTAATGTAGGCCTGTTATAATGGACCACATCCTACCACATCCTTTCCTTTTTAGCAATTGAATGGATATGGTGCTTTTATGATCTTGAAAAGGAAAAACTAAGTTATTCCTACTTTAAAAAAAGAAAAGCTCCTTGCACTTGTAAGCATTCTGTCTTCTACTATATAACACCTCCATTTTATCCTGGCACACTTCTCTCAATCTTGCTGACACTCAAAAAAATTGGTAAAAATGCAGCATATTCTTGAACTAAATTTTGTCTAATAAATTTTGGGTTTCAGATGCGTGGATTGAATCCATCTTTGTTTTTGTTTTTGAAACATAGTATGCTATATAGTCTGGAAAATGATCTGTGGTAGCCATAGTTTTTGTTTTGAATGAATGAATTTATTAAGGGTACAGCAAGCCCAAGAAAAAGATAAATAACTACCAGACAGACAGCAAAACATCATCAAATTGGACAGGCAAAATATTCAGCAGTTGTCATAGTTCCAGAAGGTACCATGCAAAATGCTGGAAGAGAAAAGACATCATTGGTCTTACCCAGCTCTGGATCCTGTGTGTACAATACCAGCCTGCCAGGCAAGAAGTGCTCATTGGAACTGTAGGGGCATGACTTTTGTAGGATAACTCATTGGATTTGAGGCCTGCTTCACAAGAAATAATTACATGTCTAGTACTATAATCCTTGTCAAAAAAATCATAGACGGGAGCAAGTCAGAGGCTCCAGGTCAGACCATGTTATTGTTATTTTGCTAACAGGTTGTGCTGGCAAATGATTTTCTAAATATTTATGTTTACACCAATAGACCCGGATTACTCTCAGTCTTGATCAAGGAATTTTCTTTTTGCAGTGGGCAATGGTTAGTGGAGAGACTCAAGTGCCTGGAAATAATAAACTGAGTGCTCAAGCCTAAATGCAATACTTGTATCAACCCCTCACACTAAGGTGCAGGGAACATCACAGAAAAGGGGACAGAAGGAATGTAAAAGGGAGGGGGGCATCTCTTCCGGACATGATAAGGCTATTGCACTCATAAACGCATAGCAGCTGTGGCTACCTGCACAAGACATGCGTGAGATCAAGCCAGCCAAAATTCTATCATAGCTGGGATAAATGATCTCCAGCCTGCACCTCCCCCCACTTACTGACAAGCTATTGGCAGCTGATAGTTGCTGGTGAAGGGAGAATCATTGTTTTTGGAGGACATGATCACTGGTAGGAACCCCATGCTTCAGTGGATGACCTGACACTCATACACACATGGGGGCTCTAACTGGAATTAGCAGGTTACTGGAAAAAAAAGAAAGAAACAGGGAAAAAAGACAGAAAGACATAAAGTTGAGAGGGATGTGTTGAGTGGGGCATATGGTGGATGCGAATTAGATATGATCATTTAAGGCCAAGTAGATATTCCTAATGGAGTTCCATCCCCTCAGGTGAAGCTTCCAAGCAAAAGAACACACAACAACAAAAGGTGGCATCTTCAAACTGGGGGCTTACAAACAGCCAGCAGAAACCAACTGAGGTAGTGTCCTTAAGGCAGCCAGTGTGTAGCTCCGTCAAGAGTCGGGAGCAGAGCAGGCATCGTCTTCCTAAAAAGCAACAGATAGAGAGGATAACATCTGATCCAGTGCTCCAACACCCAGAAGAGCCCGACAGCTGGGATGGAGCTTTTCTTCCCCCACGCTGAGTCTCTGGCTTCTTCTTCTGAGGCTGGCCCTTTTATATCATGAGATAAACAATAGTCAAGTTGGTTGGAAACAGTTCACCTTCTAGCTGTTCTCAAGGACACAAAGTTTTGTTTTGTTTGTTTTCTTGGGTTGTTCTGTTCTCTTCCCTTCCTGTCACAGAGTCAGGGGAGTCAGCTCATCCCACAGATAAGGGGCCTTGGAGAACACTTTGAACAAACAAGCTTGCTTCTGAAGTAGGAAAGTGGACAGCCATATTCCCAGAGCTGGCTCCTCAGCAGGTTCAAGCAGCATTTGACAATTTACCAACATAGTGAATATTACATAGTGTCTTTCCGTGGCTGGCCTCGAATTTGTGACCCTCCTACCACATCCTCCAAGGGAGTTCCATCACACCAAGTTGACTATAAAAATGAAAACTTCTATGTAAAAAAAAATTACAAGCTAAATATTAAAATGAGAAGATGTTTCCAATAAAATATTAAAGCCAATGCACTTTCTCTACAAATAGCTCATACAAACAGATATGAACATCCGGAATGCCCCAACTAATAACTCGTGAATGGAACATTTGTAGAAAGATCATTAACCATAAGACCAACTTTAATCTATCAACTCACATTCATAAGAATATTGAGGGTTTTTTTCTTTTCTTTTCTTTTTTTTTGAGACAGGGTTTATTTGTGTAGCTTTGTAGACCAGGCTGGCCTTGAACTCTGCCTGCCTCTGCCTCCCAAGGGCTGTGATTAAAGGCATATGCCACCACCACCCAGCTTCAAATATTGGGTTTTTATAATAATCAAAAATGTGTGACCACCCAAGGCTGATAGCACACTCATTTAATCCCAGCACTTGGGATGCAGAGGCAAGTGGATCTCTGTGAATTTGAGACCAGTCTAAGTCTACAAAGTCACTTCTGGGCCATCCAAGGCTGTTAGGATAACTCTTTTCTGCCAGCCTGGTCCCATAACCATGTCAGCCCCAATTGAACATCCAGAGACTTATATTAATTATAATACTCTTGGCCGTTGGCTTGGGCTTCTTATTGGCTAGCTCTATCTTAATTATTAACCTATAACTACTAATCCATGTATTTCCATGTGGTCTTATCTTAATGGGATATGCCTTTGCTTGCTGCATGATGACTGCTCAGTGTCTCTGCAGAGAAGAGAGAGATTTCCTGTTTGTTCCTGCTTATATCCTGATTCTGCCCAGCTATGTCACTTCCTGTCTGGCAAATCAGCCAATCAATGTTTTATTCATTAACCAATAAGAGAAACATATATACAGAAGAACATTCCCCATCACAAGGCTCAAAACAAAAACACAAAAATCTCCAAATCCCAAACCAAAAAAACCCCTTGTGATTGTATTTTATTGACACTGTTACTAACATTAGTTTTTAAGAGGCTCAGTAAAGAGGATTCTTTTTGTCCCAAGAATCTAAATTCAGACGATTAGATCTGTACTAAACTGTATCCTGTAGAAACATCTACACTCAACTGGCGACCCAGCATCACTTACAGACTATCTTAAAGAAATACAAACCTTCCCACAGAATAAAGAGCTCACAGCAGTAAACCAATATAGCATTATATATCAGCATCTCTAAACATTTTTGCAGAACACTGGACATGTAATGGTTAAATCTGAAAAGTTTTTTGACACAGCCAGAAGTAATTCTTAATAATGTTTCCAAGGCAGCCAGTTATTTTCATATCTACAGAGTGGGATCTCTCTGTAACCCTGACCTTGGTCAGTATATTATTTTGTCCAACAAAAGAGAATTCAGCCTTCTAATCTTACAGTGTGGGCAGGACCTGGAGACCGCTGGCCAGGGAACGTGGAGAACTCAGATTAAAGAGTCAGAGAATGGCAGGGCTGTGAGAATAAGCAAGTCCCTCCTGATGGCAGATAAACAGGTTTGGTAGCTTATTGAAGGCAAAGAAAGCCTCCTTTGAAATAAAATAGATAATGATTATTATTTTAGACAAACGCAAACCAAAGGATTTCTGCAGAGAAATTAGGGCTTTTTGAAAAATGGTATTTGTGTAAATGCTAGCACAGAATGAGACCACTAATGAGAAAGGTCAGCAAAACTCAGGGAAGGGAAAAACGGGACCTGACTAAACTGCAAGACTTTCTTCCATGAGTTGAATCCTTTATTATATTTCTCATTCATTTCTCTAATCCATCAGTTCAGTCAGTACATGCCAGACACTAAGCAAGTGGTGAGGGATCACTTAGCAAAAATAAACAAAGAAAAGTGTGCTTTCAGAGACCTTATCATAGTGGCAAACTTTGTAAGAGAGTAATAATAATATACACTATTGTTTAAATTCAAAATGGACTAAATACTAAAGGTAAGCTTTGAGATCTGTGAGAGTGAACACCAGAGGATGTCGGAGACAGAAACACTCCTAGTGATATTTTCAAGGTAAAAAAAGTTATAAATCCGAGATGGTCATTGCTACCAGTTTCTTAGTTCAGAAGGAACTGGGAACTGAATTATTTGGGGCTCAAATAATTCAGTAATAACTATGTAGACACTTGTTCTACATAGTTAAATATAAATATAGTTGTGTTCCATTATGCAAATTTCATCATGAATATAATTAACACATTCTATTAGTTTTATAAAGATATATTTCTTATTTTTATAAAGACCTAAGTTGTGGAGGATATTCAGGCTAGAGGAAAATTCTCAGGTACTTAGTCCAGACTTTAGTGTTCAACAAGATTTATCCCTGTGTGGGTATTCTAACCATTGCTAAAACATTGGTATAGGCATTTCTAAATCATGCAATCTCTGTTTAGTTCGCACTGCATGCTAATTTGTGTTTTGTAGCTGAGGAGAGGAAGCTGAGCAAGGTCTTTGATTTTATGGCATTTTAAAACATAGTATGAACTTAAATTCTGTTTCAGATGTTCTAATTGACAATCACCATAGTCATATATAAGGGTGATCACTTCAAAAGATTTTTTTTTTTTTGAGACAGTGTTTGTGTAGCCATGGCATGCTAGAACTCAATCTGTAGACCAGGCTGGACTTGAACTCAGAGATTCCCTTCCTCTGCCTCTCCAGTGCTAGAATTAAAGGCATGCACCACCACATTTGGGCATTTTTTTTATTATTTCTAAGTGTGTGTGTACATGTGTGTGCGTGCGTGTGTGTGTGTGTGTGTGTGTGTGTGTGTGTGTGTGTGTGTGTGTGTGTGTGGTGTACAGGTGCCCACAGAAGCCAGAAGCATCAG